>NW_006256850.1:0-5395 GCF_000478725.1 Eutrema salsugineum | reverse complement strand
GAATAGATGTCCCCTCAGGGAAAAGTCAAGTTGCTACAGAGTCTGACGCACGTAAGAAACGTGGCAGACCACCAGGTTCCAAAGATAAGAATCCCCGGAAATCAAAGAAAGGTGCAATGATTGAAACCGGGATTCAAGAGAACACGGATACAGCCTCAGCTGATACTTACCCTATCGAACCATCTCAAGAGGTTTGGGACGCCAAAACTCAAGGTTCTGAAGGGATTGATAATAATGAGATCTCAATCAATTATATCATATTCGGTTCTCTATGGAACAGAAAAGATGTCGACATCAATGAAACTTTTGCATACAAGGTAGCACTTGAGATTGCGCACACGCAAGAGGATCTAGAACCCACGTCTATAATTGAGTGCACTCGTAGATCAGATTGGCTGAAATGGAAAGAAGTCATAAACGTGGAGTTGAATAGTTTAAAGAAACGGAATGTGTTTGGTCCGATCTTAAGGACACCATTCGATGTTAAACCAGTGGGAAACAAATGGGTCTTTGTGCGTAAAAGAAACGAACTCGGCGAAGTCGTTAGATACAAGGCACGCCTTGTAGCACAAGGATTCTCACAGAGACCCGGAATCGATTATGAGGAGACTTATTCTCCAGTGGTGGATGCAACTACATTTCGATTCCTCATAAGTCTGGCCATAAGAGAAAACTTAGATTTGCGGTTAATGGATGTTGTAACCGCATATCTTTATGGACCACTGGACAGTGAAATCTATATGAGATTACCAGATGGTATTGAGCTCAAAGATAAGCATGCATCTCGTGATAAACACTGCATTAGGCTGAACAAATCCTTATATGGACTGAAACAAAGCGGACGTATGTGGTATAACCGGTTAAGCGAATATCTCATCAGAGAAAGCTACGAAAACGATCCGATCAGTCCATGCATCTTCATCAGAAAATATCAAAACAAAGGATTTGTAATCATAGCAGTATACGTGGATGACTTGAACATCCTTGGAACATCTGGTGAAATCCCCCAAACAGTTGAATGCTTAAAAGCAGAGTTTGAAATGAAAGACCTAGGCAAAACTAAATTCTGTTTGGGATTACAACTTGAGTACGTCAATGACGGAATCCTTGTGCATCAATTGGCATACACTGAAAAGGTACTCAAGAGATTCAATATGGACCAGGCCCACCCATTAACCAGCCCAATGGTTGTGAGGAGCCTTGGATTGGATAGTGATCCATTCGGTCCAAAGAAGGGCGATGAAGAAATCCTCGGTCCTGAAATGCCATACCTCAGTGCTATAGGAGCATTAATGTACTTGGCCAGTCACACTAGACCAGACATCTGCTTTGCCGTGAGCCTCTTAGCTCGCTTTAGTTCGTGTCCAACTCAGAGGCACTGGAACGGTATTAAGCACATCCTTAGATACCTTCAAGGTACTAAGGACTTGGGATTATTTTATTCTAACCATAACAAGGATGGTCTAGTTGGTTTTGCTGATGCAGGATATTTGTCAGATCCGCACTGTGCCCGGTCTCAAACCGGTTATGTTTTCACGCATGGAGGAACAGCCATATCTTGGAGATCCATGAAGCAGACTATTGCCGCTACCTCATCCAACCATGCGGAAATCTTGGCCATTCACGAAGCTAGTAGAGAGTGTGTTTGGTTGTGGTCCATGACTCAGCATATCCGATCAGATTGTGGTATGGACGAAGATAAGGAGCCTACGGTGATGTATGAAGACAATGCAGCTTGTATCGCTCAACTCAAGGACGGCTACATCAAAGGTGACCGGACGAAGCATATTCTGCCCAAATTCTTCTTCACTCATGAGCTACAGAAGGATGGTCAGGTCAAGGTTCAGCAAGTCCGATCAAGCGAAAATTCAGCCGATCTATTCACTAAATCATTACCGACTTCTACACTCCGGAAGCTCATTCATCAGATAGGAATGCGTAGACTTAGAGATCTACAGTGATGCCTAAACCAGGGGGAGTAATGCGTGTTGTACTCTTTTTCCTTCACCATGGTTTTTCCCACTGGGTTTTCCTGGTAAGGTTTTAATGAGGCAACGTTCCCCAATGCATTATAGAGATCCCGGTTTTGTGACAGGCACGGTTACCTTGTCCAAGGGGGAGTGTTATAAACAAATGGACTTCTAGTAACCGGCCCATTAACCATCAGGTTAATGTCTCATGGCCCATTAGGGTTTCTGATACATTAGTTATGTAATGTATATATACACTGCTTATGGAAACCATAAGATAAGAGTTTTTCCCTTAATAATTATCAATTTTTGGTTTTTGATAGAAATTACACGGAATACAAAGAAAATAGATTAAACAAAAACTACAAAACAACGATAAATAAGCAGCAAACCATAACACGAAAGGCTAAGAAAACAGCTCGAGAGATTAAAAAATTAAAATCGAAACAATACCAAACTAGAATGCAGCAATCACACGCCGAAACTCGGACCATTCCATTTTGCCATAGCTCTAAAGAACTAGAACTCTCATCATTGTTGCCACAGGTATCAACTCAAGCCAGCCCTCAAACCTCATAAGGGGACACCTACAGCTCCTCTGAGAACTAACGGGATTTCCGATTTTTGTAACAGGCAAGTTTGCAACCGTCGACAAGAGAGCCCGAGCAGGCCTTCGGATCGTCACCTCGAACCGCCTTTCCTGCAAAAACAAATCTCCGCAGGAATCAGTTCCCACAGCTACAAGCAAGCCGCAACAACAAACCGGCGCCTCAAGAGTCACGTCTTGCATTGCTCCACCATCAACACCGGACCACATCTGGAGCCAATATGAACCGAGTTCTGAGACACTAACGCGGGCTTACTACACATTTGTTGGAAACACACACCTTTGGGTATCCTATGCCTTGCCGATGTCGAAGACGACAACGAAGCAAAAACCGTCAAAGCCGATCAAAAACTGTCGAGCCACATGCCTAAAGCCACCGCTGAGACACACCGCTGTGGAGCTTCACCCGCCGGAAAAACGTGAGCCACCACTCCGAAGCTTGCCACCAGACCCAAGCCGACCTAGACACCAAAACAGAGGTCGAACCCGTCCTCAAGGTTCTAAACACCATTGCCGGAGCCGAGGAGGCCAGATCTACAAATGCTACTTCGCCGCTGTGTCAGAAAGACCGAAGCGTGAGAGAGACCATAATCGGAGAGAGAAAAAAAAGACTAACACCCAAACACCGAGAAGGACAAAGTGCACGCTGCCGGACGAGGCCCTCAAAAGAAATCCGAGCAGCCGTCCAAAAATGGTCGGAGAGCAAAGGAAGAAGCAGCAAATACCCGTCGAGGCAGACAGAACAGAGGCACGACCCATGGAGGACACCTTCCTCCACCGCGACCCAGCGACGCCGCTGAGGTCCCGCCGCCATTGAAGAAGAGACACTCGCCGAAAAAGCTTCACCACGATGCCACACCCGAACCAATGGTCACCAAGCTTAAAGACATATCAAACGAAAGAGGGGAGCGAGGAGGTCCCTTTTCGGCGATGGTGTGCCACCACGCGCACCGGAGAGGGACATCAGAGAGGTTTGAAGGCGTCGACAAGAAAAAAAGTTTCAAATTTGAAAGGCTCGGGAGAGAAAAAGGAGGAGAGAGAAAAAGGCTGCTTTCGTTTTTCTACCTTCTATTTCCAAGTTTTGATAATGGCGCCTACTAGAACTAGAGGAAGGGGAAGCGGTTGAAGAGCTTCGTATAAGTAAGGTATAACAATTAACAATGTATTCGAGATCTAGTTTAAAGGTTATAGTCTAGTGAAATATCTTTGAAATTTAAAGTGTTAGTGGTTATCACATTTAAGGTTTTTATGTGATTTTTATAATATATATTTAATTAAAGATATTAATTCTTTGAATTTCAATTAGTTTGGTTTGGTTGTACAGCCAGACAGCCATGTATCCGGGCAGTCAGAAAGTTGGTGATGTAGGCACGAATCCACCAATGCTTTAATCACAAGGTTGTCGAAAGTTTATAAGCTTGATGGGATGAAGATCGCCACTCAAAGGTGCGGAAAGCCTTTGAGATAAGACTAGGAACCTAAGCCTCAGTGAATCCACACAAGAGACAGAGATCCAGCTTGCTTTCTAGTCTAGGAATCCACCTAAGTATAGAAAACAAATAGAATGGAGCAATTAAACTTTAAGAGAGATTAAACTGAATAGTTCTATTTTGATTGATAAAAGGTGTGTTTTACAATGAAGAATACAAGAGCTTATATAGGCTCGACAAGAGACTTTTTCTAACGGTCTAAATGACTAATACATGAAATAAAATACACGAAAATAAATGATAGATGATCAAGAGATGATGACGCAAATACACGAAAATAAATGATAGATGATCAAGAGATGATGGCGCCTTGATCTTATGGCCGTTGGAGCTTTGATGGGGATTTCAGCCAGAAATGGTAAGTGTGATCATTTCCTTGTATCTAGATAGCTTGGGAAGATATAGGTGATGTCTTGGGACCTTCTTGAATGTGGGAAATGCCTCAAATTCGTGTGCAGATAGAATAGGAAAGAGCTGTTTGAATTTGATTCAAATAACTCCAAATATGGCAAGTGTGAGCAATAGAGGATCCGCCTGATCCTCTGGGTGCTGGAGCATCTGAAGGGTTTCTGGAATGTCTCAAGATGAAATAGATAATCTCCTGGTCGCCATAGATAAGTTTGCAAAGTCTGGCAACCATCAGATCTGCAACTTGCCTTAAACAGAACCAAGTCAATCCGCTTTGGGAAATGGGGTATAACTCTAAAATCCGATGGGCATTTCTTCGGATCTCGAGCTTGTTGGATAGCAGACAGACCTAACAATGTTATCCAAGTGGTATTGGGCTGAGAACATGACTGATTTGGGCTGTGTAGCATGATCTTCGGCATAGACGCGAAATTGGGTCTGAAACAGAACTGCCAACTTGTAAAGTGAATAACTCCCCAATAAAAATCGGTTTGGGCATGATTCCAATTCACTGTCTAATATAAACCAGGATTCCATAAAGAGTCGGTTTGTAGCTTATCTCTTCCTGGGTTGGTTGGAAATATCCAATTAGTGTGTGTATGTCCAAATTGGGTAAGTTCAGAATCACCCGACTTGAGAGCTGAACGAGGAGATATTCAGCTCATCTAAATGAGCTGCTAATGTTCTCCAAGTGGTTTTGCTTCCTGAATCTTTGTGTGTTGAGCCGGAATGTATCAAACAATAGACATATGTCTGTACAGGCGTCAATAGTAACACAATCAGGAACCACCCGGTTTGTAAATTGGATTCCGGTTTGGTGCAAGATGATATTGAACCAATTCTACTTCTCTGTGAGTCTCTGATGAGTTGAGTTTCTCTTGTTTAACTCCTTGAGATCAAAGAAAAGTAAAACTGTTTTA
>NW_006256851.1:4844-10196 GCF_000478725.1 Eutrema salsugineum | reverse complement strand
TACTGTGATGCTGATTGGGCTGGAGACAGAGCAGATAGGAGATCAACAACCGGCTATTGCACTTTCATAGGAGGGAACTTGGTGACCTGGAAGAGCAAGAAGCAAAAGATTGTGTCTTGTTCAAGCACAGAAGCTGAGTATAGAGCCATGAGAAGACTCACAACCGAGCTGATGTGGCTTAAGATGCTTCTCTCAGACCTTGGTATAGAGTTCTCAAAGCCGATTACTATGCATTGTGATAACCAATCTGCAATACATATCGCATCAAACCAAGTGTTCCATGAGAGAACAAAGCACATTGAGGTGGATTGTCACAAGGTTAGAGAACAAATGGAGCTAGGGGTCATTCTTCCGTGCTACACAAGGAGCTCAGACCAGCTAGCCGATATCTTTACTAAAGCTACGAGCCTGAAGACCCTGGAGTACATCAGTGAAAGACTAGGGCTCATGAGTCTTCAAGGTTCAGAATCCCCTAAGTAAAGGGCTCATACTCTTTTTCCCTAAGTATGGTTTTGTCCCAAAGGGTTTTCCATACTTAGGTTTTTAATGAGGTGGGTCTCTTAACTTCCAAGCTTAAGTCTCCTTATTCTTTGCGACTTAGCTTGAGGGGGAGTGTTAAACTAGGCTGATTCTTCTCTATCTGTCCGTACAAGACCGTACAGTCCGTACAAGATCAGCAAAGGTGCTTATCTACTCAGGTTAAGCGATATATAAGAGGACTTATCAAGAGGAGAAAAGATCTGGCCCTTCTCCCTTCTTTAGTGATCGTGTATAGATAAAGAGAGAAAGGGCTGCTTTTGGGACCACCTTATCTCTAAGATAACCGTTATACAGCTGTCTTTTCTTTTCTATTTTTGGACCTTAGTCTAGGTATCTTTTATGGCATATTCTCTTTGCTTTTGCTTTATATGTTGTATTTGCTGAAAATGTTCTATACAGAGAAATGAAATCTCTTTCTCCTGATTCTCTTTACTCTCTCTTTAGTCTTTCTAAAATACCAAATCTCTCATCACTCTTCTCTTAATCTCGTTCTTAATCTCTATTAATCCTCTGTAATTGTCTATTCTCACACCCTTGTCAATATAGTTCCATTTGGGATCAGAATCTGACTCTTCCTAAAGAGTGTCCCAGTTTTCTGTTTTTCATAGGAGAGACTGGGTGTATCGAAAGGAATAAGAAAACATGTAAGTGATGCATCTCCTTCCACGTTTAGGATTCTCTACTTCTAATTTCTATTATCAGAACTCCCCCTTGTCAATATAGTTCCATTTGGGATCCGAATCTGACTTTTCGTAAAGAGAGTCTCAGTTTTCTGATTTTCACAAGAGAGATTGTGTGTATCCAACGGAATAAGAAAACATGTAAGTGATGCATCTCCTTCCACATTTAGGATTCACTACTTCTTATTTCTATTCTCAGAATTCCCCCTTGTCAATATAGTTCCATTTTAGATCAGAATATGACTTTTCTTAAAGAGAGTCTCAGTTTTCTTATTTTCATAGGAGAGATTGTGGGTATCCAACGGAATAAGAAAACATGTAAGTGATGCATCTCCTTCCACATTTAGGATTCACTACTTCTTATTTCTATTCTCAGAACTCCCCCTTGTCAATATAGTTCCATTTTAGATCAGAATATCACTTTTCTTAAAGAGAGTCCTAGTTTTCTGTTTTTCATAGGAGAGATTGGGTGTATCGAAAGGAATAAGAAAACATGTAAGTGATGCATCTCCTTCCACAATTAGGATTCTCTACTTCTTATTTCTATTCTCAGAACTCCCCCTTGTCAATATAGTTCCATTTTAGATCAGAATCTGACTTTTGCCTAAAGAGAGTCCTAGTTTTCTGATTTTCATAGGAGAGATTGGGTGTATCGCAAGGAATAAGAAAACATGTAAGTGATGCATCTCCTTCCACGATTAAGATTCTCTACTTCTAATTTCTATTATCAGAACTCCTCCTTGTCAATATAGTTCCATTTGGGATCAGAATCTGACTTTTTGTAAGGAGAGTCTCAGTTTTCTGATTTTCATAGGGAGAGATTGTGTGTATCCAACAGAATAAGAAAACATGTAAGTGATGCATCTCCTTCCACATTTAGGATTCACTACTTCTTCTTTCTATTCTCAGAACTCCCTCTTGTCAATATAGTTCCATTTTAGATCAGAATATGACTTTTCTTAAAGAGAGTCCTAGTTTTCTGTTATTCATAGGAGAGACTGGGTGTATCCAAAGGAATAAGAAAAGAAGTAAGTGATGCATCTCCTTCCACAATTAGGATTCTCTACTTCTTATTTATAATCTCAGAACTCCCCCTTGTCAATATAGTTCCATTTGGGATCAGAATCTGACTTTTGCCTAAAGAGAGTCCCAGTTCTCTGATTTTCATAGGAGAGATTGGGTGTATCCAAAGGAATAAGAAAACATGTAAGTGATGCATCTACTTCTACGTTTAGGATTCTCTACTTCTTATTTCTATTATCAGAACTCCCCCTTGTCAATATAGTTCCATTTGGGATCAGAATCTGACTTTTGCCTAAAGAGAGTCCCAGTTTTCTGATTTTCATAGGAGAGATTAGGTGTATCCAAAGGAATAAGAAAACATGTAAGTGATGCATCTCCTTCCACAATTAGGATTCTCTACTTCTTATTTCTAATCTCAGAACTCCCCCTTGTCAATATAGTTCCATTTGGGATCAGAATCTGACTCTTCCTAAAGAGTGTCCCAGTTTCTGTTTTTCATAGGAGAGACTGGGTGTATCGAAAGGAATAAGAAAACATGTAAGTGATGCATCTCCTTCCACGTTTAGGATTCTCTACTTCTAATTTCTATTATCAGAACTCCCCCTTGTCAATATAGTTCCATTTGGGATCCGAATCTGACTTTTCGTAAAGAGAGTCTCAGTTTTCTGATTTTCATAGGAGAGATTGTGGGTATCCAACGGAATAAGAAAACATGTAAGTGATGCATCTCCTTCCACATTTAGGGATTCACTACTTCTTATTTCTATTCTCAGAACTCCCCCTTGTCAATATAGTTCCATTTTAGATCAGAATATGACTTTTCTTAAAGAGAGTCCTAGTTTTCTGTTTTTCATAGGAGAGATTGGGTGTATCGAAAGGAATAAGAAAACATGTAAGTGATGCATCTCCTTCCACGTTTAAGATTCTCTACTTCTAATTTCTATTATCAGAACTCCTCCTTGTCAATATAGTTCCATTTGGGATCAGAATCTGACTTTTTGTAAAGAGAGTCTCAGTTTTCTGATTTTCATAGGAGAGATTGTGTGTATCCAACGGAATAAGAAAACATGTAAGTGATGCATCTCCTTCCACATTTAGGATTTACTACTTCTTCTTTCTATTCTCAGAACTCCCCCTTGTCAATATAGTTCCATTTTAGACCAGAATATGACTTTTCTTAAAGAGAGTCCTAGTTTTCTGTTATTCATAGGAGAGACTGGGTGTATCCAAAGGAATAAGAAAAGAAGTAAGTGATGCATCTCCTTCCACAATTAGGATTCTCTACTTCTTATTTATAATCTCAGAACTCCCCCTTGTCAATATAGTTCCATTTGGGATCAGAATCTGACTTTTGCCTAAAGAGAGTCCCAGTTTTCTGATTTTCATAGGAGAGATTGGGTGTATCCAAAGGAATAAGAAAACATGTAAGTGATGCATCTACTTCTACGTTTAGGATTCTCTACTTCCTATTTCTATTATCAGAACTCCCCCTTGTCAATATAGTTCCATTTGGGATCAGAATCTGACTTTTGCCTAAAGAGAGTCCCAGTTTTCTGATTTTCATAGGAGAGATTAGGTGTATCCAAAGGAATAAGAAAACATGTAAGTGATGCATCTCCTTCCACAATTAGGATTCTCTACTTCTTATTTCTAATCTCAGAACTCCCCTCTTGTCAATATAGTTCCATTTGGGATCAGAATCTGATTCTTCCTAAAGAGTGTCCCAGTTTTCTGTTTTTCATAGGAGAGACTGGGGTGTATCGAAAGGAATAAGAAAACATGTAAGTGATGCATCTCCTTCCACGTTAGGATTCTCTACTTCTAATTTCTATTATCAGAACTCCCCCTTGTCAATATAGTTCCATTTGGGATCAGAATCTGACTTTTCGTAAAGAGAGTCTCAGTTTTCTGATTTTCATAGGAGAGATTGTGGGTATCCAACGGAATAAGAAAACATGTAAGTGATGCATCTCCTTCCACATTTAGGATTCTCTACTTCTTATTTCTATTCTCAGAACTCCCCCTTGTCAATATAGTTCCATTTTAGATCAGAATATGACTTTTCTTAAAGAGAGTCCTAGTTTTCTGTTTTTCATAGGAGAGATTGGGTGTATCGAAAGGAATAAGAAAACATGTAAGTGATGCATCTCCTTCCACGTTTAAGATTCTCTACTTCTAATTTCTATTATCAGAACTCCTCCTTGTCAATATAGTTCCATTTGGGATCAGAATCTGACTTTTCGTAAAGAGAGTCTCAGTTTTCTGATTTTCATAGGAGAGATTGTGTGTATCCAACGGAATAAGAAAACATGTAAGTGATGCATCTCCTTCCACATTTAGGATTCACTACTTCTTCTTTCTATTCTCAGAACTCCCCCTTGTCAATATAGTTCCATTTTAGATCAGAATATGACTTTTCTTAAAGAGAGTCCTAGTTTTCTGTTATTCATAGGAGAGACTGGGTGTATCCAAAGGAATAAGAAAAGAAGTAAGTGATGCATCTCCTTCCACAATTAGGATTCTCTACTTCTTATTTATAATCTCACAACTCCCCCTTGTCAATATAGTTCCATTTGGGATCAGAATCTGACTTTTGCCTAAAGAGAGTCCCAGTTTTCTGATTTTCATAGGAGAGATTGGGTGTTTTTTAAGGAAAAAGAAAACATGTAAGTGATGCATCTACTTATACGTTTAGGATTCTCTACTTCCTATTTCTATTATCAGAACTCCCCCTTGTCAATATAGTTCCATTTGGGATCAGAATATGACTTTTCGTAAAGAGAGTCCCAGTTTTCTGATTTTCATAGGAGAGAATGGGTGTATCCAAAGGAATAAGAAAACATGTAAGTGATGCATCTCCTTCCACGTTTAGATTCTCTACTTCTTATTTCTATTCTCAGAACTCCTCCTTGTCAATATAGTTCCATTTGGGATCAGAATCTGACTCTTCCTAAAGAGTGTCCCAGTTTTCTGTTTTTCATAGGAGAGACTGGGTGTATCGAAAGGAATAAGAAAACATGTAAGTGATGCATCTCCTTCCACGTTTAGGATTCTCTACTTCTAATTTCTATTATCAGAACTCCCCCTTGTCAATATAGTTCCATTTGGG
>NW_006256851.1:2272-4302 GCF_000478725.1 Eutrema salsugineum | reverse complement strand
GTGTGTATCCAACGGAATAAGAAAACATGTAAGTGATGCATCTCCTTCCACATTTAGGATTCACTACTTCTTATTTCTATTCTCAGAATTCCCCCTTGTCAATATAGTTCCATTTTAGATCAGAATATGACTTTTCTTAAAGAGAGTCTCAGTTTTCTGATTTTCATAGGAGAGATTGGGTGTATCGAAAGGAGTAAGAAAACATGTAAGTGATGCATCTCCTTCCACATTTAGGATTCACTACTTCTTATTTCTATTCTCAGAACTCCCCCTTGTCAATATAGTTCCATTTTAGATCAGAATATGACTTTTCTTAAAGAGATTCCTAGTTTTCTGGTTTTCATAGGAGAGATTGGGTGTATCGAAAGGAATAAGAAAACATATAAGTGATGCATCTCCTTCCACGTTTAAGATTCTCTACTTCTAATTTCTATTATCAGAACTCCTCCTTGTCAATATAGTTCCATTTGGGATCAGAATCTGACTTTTCGTAAAGAGAGTCTCAGTTTTCTGATTTTCATAGGAGAGATTGTGTGTATCCAACGGAATAAGAAAACATGTAAGTGATGCATCTCCTTCCACATTTAGGATTCACTACTTCTTCTTTCTATTCTCAGAACTCCCCCTTGTCAATATAGTTCCATTTTAGATCAGAATATGACTTTTCTTAAATAGAGTCCTAGTTTTCTGTTATTCATAGGAGAGACTGGGTGTATCCAAAGGAATAAGAAAAGAAGTAAGTGATGCATCTCCTTCCACAATTAGGATTCTCTACTTCTTATTTATAATCTCAGAACTCCCCCTTGTCAATATAGTTCCATTTGGGATCAGAATATGACTTTTCCTAAGGAGAGTCCCAGTTCTCTGATTTTCATAGGAGAGATTGGGTGTATCCAAAGGAATAAGAAAACATGTAAGTGATGCATCTATTTATACGTTTAGGATTCTCTACTTCCTATTTCTATTATCAGAACTCCCCCTTGTCAATATAGTTCCATTTGGGATCAGAATCTGACTCTTCCTAAAGAGTGTCCCAGTTTTCTGTTTTTCATAGGAGAGACTGGGTGTATCGAAAGGAATAAGAAAACATGTAAGTGATGCATCTCCTTCCACGTTTAGGATTCTCTACTTCTAATTTCTATTATCAGAACTCCCCCTTGTCAATATAGTTCCATTTGGGATCCGAATCTGACTTTTCGTAAAGAGAGTCTCAGTTTTCTGATTTTAATAGGAGAGATTGTGGGTATCCAACAGAATAAGAAAACATGTAAGTGATGCATCTCCTTCCACATTTAGGATTCACTACTTCTTATTTCTATTCTCAGAACTCCCCCTTGTCAATATAGTTCCATTTTAGATCAGAATATGACTTTTCTTAAAGAGAGTCCTAGTTTTCTATTTTTCATAGGAGAGATTGGGTGTATCGAAAGGAATAAGAAAACATGTAAGTGATGCATCTCCTTCCACGTTTAGGATTCTCTACTTCTAATTTCTATTATCAGAACTCCCCCTTGTCAATATAGTTCCATTTGGGATCCGAAGCTGACTTTTCGTAAAGAGAGTCTCAGTTTTCTGATGTTCACAAGAGAGATTGTGTGTATCCAACGGAATAAGAAAACATGTAAGTGATGCATCTCCTTCCACATTTAGGATTCACTACTTCTTATTTCTATTCTCAGAACTCCCCCTTGTCAATATAGTTCCATTTTAGATCAGAATCTGACTTTTGCCTAAAGAGAGTCCTAGTTTTCTGATTTTCATAGGAGAGATTGGGTGTATCGAAAGGAATAAGAAAACATGTAAGTGATGCATCTCCTTCCACGTTTAAGATTCTCTACTTCTAATTTCTATTATCAGAACTCCTCCTTGTCAATATAGTTCCATTTGGGATCAGAATCTGACTTTTCGTAAAGAGAGTCTCAGTTTTCTGATTTTCACAAGAGAGATTGTGTGTATCCAACGGAATAAGAAAACATGTAAGTGATGCATCTCCTTCCGCATTTAGGATTCACTACTTCTTATTTCTATTC
>NW_006256851.1:0-2172 GCF_000478725.1 Eutrema salsugineum | reverse complement strand
TAAAGAGAGTCTCAGTTTTCTGATTTTCATAGGAGAGATTGTGGTATCCACGGAATAAGAAAACATGTAAGTGATGCATCTCCTTCCACATTAGGATTCACTACTTCTTATTCTATTCTCAGAACTCCCCCTTGTCAATATAGTTCCATTTTAGATCAGAATATCACTTTTCTTAAAGAGAGTCCTAGTTTTCTGTTTTTCATAGGAGAGATTGGGTGTATCGAAAGGAATAAGAAAACATGTAAGTGATGCATCTCCTTCCACGTTTAAGATTCTCTACTTCTAATTTCTATTATCAGAACTCCTCCTTGTCAATATAGTTCCATTTGGGATCAGAATCTGACTTTTCGTAAAGAGAGTCTCAGTTTTCTGATTTTCATAGGAGAGATTGTGTGTATCCAACAGAATAAGAAAACATGTAAGTGATGCATCTCCTTCCACATTTAGGATTCACTACTTCTTCTTTCTATTTCAGAACTCCCCCTTGTCAATATAGTTGCATTTTAGATCAGAATATGACTTTTCTTAAAGAGAGTCCTAGTTTTCTGTTATTCATAGGAGAGACTGGGTGTATCCAAAGGAATAAGAAAAGAAGTAAGTGATGCATCTCCTTCCACAATTAGGATTCTCTACTTCTTATTTATAATCTCAGAACTCCCCCTTGTCAATATAGTTCCATTTGGGATCAGAATATGACTTTTCCTAAGGAGAGTCCCAGTTTTATGATTTTCATAGGAGAGATTGGGTGTATCGAAAGGAATAAGAAAACATGTAAGTGATGCATCTCCTTCCACGTTTAGGATTCTCTACTTCTAATTCTATATTATCAGAACTCCCCCTTGTCAATATAGTTCCATTTGGGATCCGAATCTGACTTTTCGTAAAGAGAGTCTCAGTTTTCTGATTTTCATAGGAGAGATTGTGGGTATCCAACGGAATAAGAAAACATGTAAGTGATGCATCTCCTTCCACATTTAGGATTCACTACTTCTTATTTCTATTCTCAGAACTCCCCCTTGTCAATATAGTTCCATTTTAGATCAGAATATGACTTTTCTTAAAGAGAGTCCTAGTTTTCTGTTTTTCATAGGAGAGATTGGGTGTATCGAAAGGAATAAGAAAACATGTAAGTGATGCATCTCCTTCCACGTTTAAGATTCTCTACTTCTAATTTCTATTATCAGAACTCCTCCTTGTCAATATAGTTCCATTTGGGATCAGAATCTGACTTTTCGTAAAGAGAGTCTCAGTTTTCTGATTTTCATAGGAGAGATTGTGTGTATCCAACGGAATAAGAAAACATGAAAGTGATGCATCTCCTTTCACATTTAGGATTCACTACTTCTTCTTTCTAATCTCAGACCTCCCCCTTGTCAATATTAGTTCCATTTTAGATCAGAATATGACTTTTTCTAAAGAGAGTCCTAGTTTTCTGTTATTCATAGGAGAGACTGGGTGTATCCAAAGGAATAAGAAAAGAAGTAATGGATGCATCTCTTTCCACAATTAGGATTCTCTACTTCTTAATTATAATCTCAGAACTCCCCCTTGTCAATATAGTTCCATTTGGGATCAGAATATGACTCTTCCTAAAGAGTGTCCCAGTTTTCTGTTTTTCATAGGAGAGACTGGGTGTATCGAAAGGAATAAGAAAACATGTAAGTGATGCATCTCCTTCCACGTTTAGGATTCTCTACTTCTAATTTCTATTATCAGAACTCCCCCTTGTCAATATAGTTCCATTTGGGATCCGAATCTGACTTTTCGTAAAGAGAGTCTCAGTTTTCTGATTTTCATAGGAGAGATTGTGGGTATCCAACGAAATAAGAAAACATGTAAGTGATGCATCTCCTTCCACATTTAGGATTCACTAGTTCTTATTTCTATTCTCAGAACTCCCCCTTGTCAATATAGTTCCATTTTAGATCAGAATCTGACTTTTGCCTAAAGAGAGTCCTAGTTTTCTGATTTTCATAGGAGAGATTGGGTGTATCCAAAGGAATAAGAAAACATGTAAGTGATGCATCTACTTCCACGTTTAAGATTCTCTACTTCTAATTTCTATTATTAGAACTCCTCCTTGTCAATATAGTTCCATTTGGGATCAGAATCTGACTTTTCGTAAAGAGAGTCTCAGTTTTCTGATTTTCATAGGAGAGATTGTGTGTATCC
>NW_006256852.1:5238742-5603101 GCF_000478725.1 Eutrema salsugineum | reverse complement strand
GTGGAGTTCTTCCAGGAAGAGTTGAAGATAACCCTAAGAAGTTTTGCAACGCCATAACAACATTGCCCGAAGAAGAGTCCAGAACCGATGGAAAGAAAGAAGAAACCCCAATCTTTGTACCACTATACAAGGATATCGATCCCAAGCAGCCACCGTTTAAGGTACCCGAACGATCACAGTTTCAAAGGCTTACCAAAGCCGATGATCCGGGACGTTTTGTTTTCCAGTGTTTCATTTCGGGAATCAAGTTTACAGACTGCTTGTGCGATTCCGGAGCCAATGTCAATATCATGTCTAAGACATTTGCCGAAAAATTGGGCATAAAAACCTTAAGGACATCGACGGTTAAGGTTATCTTTGGAGATTCATCTCAAAAAGATACTGAAGGGGCGATTCATGATCTACAAGTTCTAGTGGGAGATAAGATTGTTCCAACAGATTTCCAAGTCCTGGAGATGGATAAAGACAAGGAGAGGCCACTCATTTTTGGGAGACCATTCCTAGCTACAGTAGGAGCAATAATCGATCACGCAAACCGACATGCTGTTTTCCTCAATGTGGACAGAAAAGGTACCATCCTACTATCTTAGATGAATTTCCAAGCAAAGGAAATAGGCCAAAAGAGAAAGAAATGGAAAAGCCGAAAGCTTTTGCAAACATCAAGATCATCATTCCACCGGACGCAACAGAAACTAGTGAGGACCAAATCCAGGAGCTGATCGAAAACACAAAAAGGGTTCTGAACAACATTAAAGTCCGAAAGAAAAGTAAAGGTAAGAAGACTTCTCTTCAAGGAGAAGAAGTAAACCTCCACCAACCGGAGGTGATACAGGCACATGAAGTGGAGTGCCATTCAAAAAGCCTGATTCCTCATGCTTACGTTGAGCTAAACGACTTAAAACAAAAGCGCTTAATGGGAGGCAACCCATTTAGGTACTCTTTCTCTTAGTTTTCTTTTCTTTTTTAGATTTTATGCTTTCTTTTTTTTTAAAAGTTTTAGGTATTTTATAAAACAAAAACACAAAAAATCAGAAAATTAGAAAAACCAAGAAGAAAAAGGTAGGTCTTTAGCTGCTCGGCCCGGCAAAGACGAGAAGATTGGACAATAGGCCGCAGGAGGAAGGCCCGCAGTCGCAGCTGACGGAACCGCGGCCAAAGGTGCATCGACCGCGGCACCATGAATTTGACCGCGGCCGAGCACTCGACCACTGCGGTCGCGCATCTCCTGACCACGGCCGTTGGTCGTTGAGATGATTCCGCGGATTTCTGGCGCTTCCCGGTGTTGCCTGGTGTTTTGCCTGGTGATTCCCGGTTTTGCCTGGTGATTCCCGGTATTTCCCGAAATGTTCCCGGTAAAACCCAAAAAGATCCTCCGTAAGTTTTAAACTTTCCTAATGTGCAAACAAGAAAAGGTAAGTTCCCGTAAACTTAAAAAATTTCCAGAAATTTTCCGTTTTTGTTTCAAAAACGTTTTTTAAAGAAAAGAAACAAACTTTTTGGGTCAAAACTCTTTCTTCTCTTCTCTTCCAAAAGACTTAGAGATTTAGGAGAAAGAACACATTTTCAATTCTTAAGCTTTTTAAGAGATTTTTGGCTCAAACCTCACTCTTTTTCGAAGCTGATTTCAATTCTACCATCAATTCTCTCTTTCCAGTAAGGTATGAACCTCAAACTCACCATTCTTACTCGATTTTGAACTTAGGGTTTTCTTTAAAAACCCAAAATCTTGGTCTATTGATGGTGGAAATAGCTTAAGAATGATATATTATCCATTTAGGTTATCTAAAAATCGATTTTAGCACCTAGCTTAAGAGGAATTGAGATTTTTGAAATTTGGATTCTAGATGCTTCATAAAAATCGAATTTGGAACAGCAAAATTGATGAATTTGATTTAGTCTTGTGTGATTAGTGATTAGTATTGGGTAATCTTTAGAATTCACATGGAAATTGCTCATAAAAACCGATTTCTAGAAGATTTCTATGTTGAGAACATCAAAAATCCGAATTTAGTCATGAATTACTTGATTTCTCTGATTTAATATCAATTTTGTTTGCTAATAATTTTAATTAATCTTTTTATACTAGTATTAGTATAACAGATCTTAATGTGTTAAAATTAGCACCCAAATTCACTCTTTTTCCAAGAATCATTTCATTTTGCAGAAAATGGATGAAACCAGATCCCGAAGGAGCCGTCGAACTGGTGGCAGCTCCGATGACATTCCTGACGATGCTACTCTAGGAGAGTACATGCTGAACCAAGCCAGACCGAGAAGAAGAAGCTATGTGATGAGATTGCTCCAACACTCAAGAGAAACAGGAGCACCTCCCGAACCACCACAGATTCGATACATTGGGAGGGAGACAAACCCGAGAGTGGACTATGCAAGGCGTTTCAAGAAGCTGAACATCAAACCCACGCCTTGCATTGATTATCATACACTCGAGATGCTTGGAATCAGAGAGGATGTGATCTGGTACATCGATGCACTTAAGCTGAGACCCTACTTGGAGCTGAAACTTCCGACTTATCCTGAGCTAGTCCGTGAGCTTTTAGCGACCGTTACACTCCACCACACGAAGAGGAGGAACCCCAGAGCATCAGATGGCATCTTGTCATTCTCTATCCGCGGACAGCCTTATTCTCTCACCATTTCCGAAGTTTGTGAAGCTCTTAAGCTTCCATACATTGATGGCATTTACCTTGAAGATGAACCTGATCTTAACCTGTGGAGAGAGATGGGTCATGGATACTATGATAGTGGGAGATCTAAGTCAGCCCTTCTTAGCCACCCAGCAGTGAGAGTTGTGCACAAACTCTTAGCACACACGATCTTCTCTAGAGCCAACATGGGAGGTGTCTTGAAGACTGAGCTCATTACACTTCAGATCCCATTTATGGACGACCCACGACTTGCCTGCTTTGCCTGGATCATATCGCAGAATATGGTAAAGGTGAAGCATGATTTACATGGTTGCGATGACGCTACTCCAGCTTTCAGGAGTGCTATTACAGCGATACTACAGGCTGTAAGATTCGATTTCTCATCTGATGATCCACTTCCTGATGTCTGGTATGATCTACTTTATCTCTCTCGCGATCATACTATCTCTCGTGCCGCTTTCGATCCAGTTAGGTTTGGTTACAAGTATTGCACTGGCACTGAAGAGCACCGAGTCCGCTTACGTTCAGCATCTATCCCGAGATTGAGCAACGGAGGATGCCCTCGATGGACTCCGGAATCCGATGATTTTCTGCCATCCGTACCTAGTCTACCATTCACCATTGGCCAGTACATAGTGGCCAAGGCGAAGCGTGATGCAGCTGCGGCCCGTGCTCATTTTCAGCCATCTATTCCAACCGGCCACACCTCATCATCCACATCATCACACACTCATTTCGATCTGGAGCGCAGAGTTGAGAGACAGGGACGACGCTTTGAGCGCGTTGTCACCTTCTTACAGGAGCAGCACCAGTTCGCAGACGACACTTCGGAGGATGAGTGATTGATCAGCACTTCACTACCATCACGGTTCTATCATCATTTTCTTTTCTTTTATCTTATTTTATTTTATTTTGCTTTTATTCACCATTTTCTCACCAATTTTTTTCACACTGGGGACAGTGTGATTTAAGTCTGGGGGAGGATGTCTATCCGTACTAATTATTTTCCTGCTTTTGCTTTTAAATTTCAAGTACTTTTTAAATTTTAATATGTAACCTATTCGACATTAGGTATTTTTCAGGAATGTTTGACGCAAAACTATGATGATTTAGACCTGCACACTTCTACACTATGCATGATAGCTCATTTGTGGTTAGCACTAGACTAGGCGGTAGCTAGAGTACTTGCACTACGAACTCCCACCAGAGGACTTCTATTCATGGAGATTCTTTCTGACAGGATATACTAGCTCATTTTATTTGAACTTAATATTGATATCTAATTTTCTCATCATTGATTTTAGGCAGGCATCGACGTACACATCTAGGACATCTTTTACCATCACTTTTACCACTCTTTGTCGTCCTAGATGCCAGTTTATCTTTATCTGGTACCATACCCTAAACCCAAAACCTTTGTTTTCAATCCTCATGCATTCTCTCTTTAGTTTATATCGGCAGATATGTGCAAAAGCGTCGGAGAGAAGAGGAGCGATGCAGTTTTCAGTCACTCGCAAAAGAGACTGAATGGAATTGGGAATGAAGAGTATCAGAAACATAATAAAGCTTTACAAGAAAGATAATAACTGGTAAATTCGTGCTCTCTAAGACTCTATATCTAAAGGTGTTCCCTATCTTTCTTTAAAAAAAAAAAAAAAAAAAAAAAAAAAAAAAAAAAAAACGTGAAAAAGAGAAAGGGAAACAAAAAACCTAATGAGTCTTAGATTGTCGAAATTTGTGGAGCAATGAGCAACCACTATTCGTTTAAGGAGCTATTGTTTTGAAAAATTTACAAAAATTTAAGTCTGGGGGAGTTTGGAGAGAACTTGAGGAAGAAGACCACGAATCTATGTCAAGAAAAAAGTGACTGAAAACTGTGGATATCAACAACTTCACTCTCTCTTGCGGTTTTGCATAATGTCCTGCATCCTCCAGATCTTCAGGTAACCCTTAAACACTTTAAGCCATACCCCCAAAATAATCCTTCTTTACACCTAGCCTAGATTGCCTTGCCTAGATTTTCTTTGATGAGAATCACCGAGATTTTTAATGAATGTTAAGAGCTATTTGACTGGAAGTTAGATCTTAGTGCATAGATTTCTGCATGAGGGATTAACGGACTAGTTATGCCTGTATTGCTAGTGAGAATTTTCTAGGATATCCCCGATTGATGCATACTGATTGATATTGGTCTAGAGGTTTGGTCTCTGAGATTTTGTTTAGTTCCTGCGTTTTCAAACCTCTCGCCGAGATTAGCCTTTGTTTTGTAAGGACAAACAAAGGACTAAGTCTGGGGGAGTTGATAACACTGGATTTTGACCATTTTTATGGATCATTTTAATATCTTTTACAGGTGTTTTTACTCCATTTTCAAAGGTTTTCAAAGGATTTCTATGTTTACGGATTTTAAAAGACTTTTCAGGTAATTTGGGATAAAGAGGCACAAAATGGAACCAAAAGACTCTTTTGGATAAATGCAGACCGTCAGAACTCTCATGGAGAGACGAAGACCTTCTCACCGTCCGATCACCCTCAAAATTGGACAACTTATAGAAGAATCAACCAGCTTTCAATTGCACTTGGTTTGGAGACATTCCAACGGTTGGATCTCAAGATATTTCATTAGCCCCGGAGCCACTCGAAGTCGGCCAGCAGCTCATGCGACCGCGGCCATCAAGCTATTTGCCGCGGCCAGAAGCTTCCCGACCGCGGCCAATAAGCCAATTGCCGCGGTCACAACACTCCCGACCGCGGCATTCAAGCTCCGACTTAAAGCCCACTTATCTGAAGCCCAAAGTCATTCCCAGCCTCAATTCCGGAACCCTAAAGACCATGGAGTATTGGAGACTATAAATACATGTCATTTAGGTTGTTTTTAGAGAGAGCCATTCATACTTTACAGAAACCCTTTTCCTTTAGCCGTTTTTATGAGATTTTTGTAGAAGATTGTTCAAGTCCGAGTTCTTCAATAGAGAAGCTTTCTTTATCTCTTTTCTTTACTGTTTTTCATTACTTTTATTAAAACCAATGATGATGTCGAACTCAGCCATGTCTGAGTAGATCCCGAGTTGGGCTTAGGGTTCCCGAAAGGGGCTCTCATAATCGATTAAGACATCTAGGTTTATAGATCTGGGATGTCGACCTGTTCTCTGTTTATTCTTGTTCTTATTGCATGTATGCTTGATTGATCACCTAGTATCTGATCTAGATAGTTAGTGTTGCGAAAGTTTTCATTAAGTATCAGCCCTAGAATGAAACAGGCGATTTTTCCGTAGGAGTGGAAACCTACCTGCGGCGAGATCGTGAGTATTGACGAGTCTTGTCAAGCACTTGCGTTCTCTCCCTTCCAGGGCCAGAGTGGAAACCTACTGGTCAGGGTTGCGAGAAACAGTTGGTTATGATCACGACAGTGACGTAGTCATACCGCCGTACTCTAGCTCTAGAACCCATATATTGTTATCCATCAATCCCAATCTATCTACCTTAGTGTTAAAACCGATTATGATCCCTTAGAGTTCCCTAAAGCTCAGCATTTTTAGCCATAGTTTACAATTCCATCGATTTTTACTTGCTTTCTTAGACCTGCATTTCAATTTCCTTAGTTGGTTATTTACTTGCTTTATTTACCTTTCATGTGATATTTTACTTGCCTTATTTTCGTTTAGTTCGATATTTTACTTATTCCATTTGCATTTCATTCGATTTTCTTTACTTGCTTTTTAGGATAGATTTATTTGCTTTCTTTTGTTTTAGTTTAATTCGCAAGAAAAACAATCAAACTTTAAAACCAATTTAGTCTAGACATAAAGTTAAAAACCGTAGAAGAATACCAGGCACACAAATCTCTGTGGATTCAATCCCTAAATACTACAACTGATTAGCTGTGCACTTGCGGCTTTCATTTGTTTTGTTAAGGGTAAAATTTGTTCCCTCACGTAGCGAGCACGCATCAGGGACCGCCCTCATCCCGTTGATCCATGGAGTTCCCATAATCACATTGTAGATTGCAGGGTGATCAGTGACGCAGAATTCAACGATCTTAGTGACTCCGCCTGCTACCACAGGGAGCCTGATCGTTCCCATAGTCATCGTCGTTTCTCCTGAAAATCTGGTTAGAGGTTTGGGGATTGCTTCCACCTCGAAGAGGTCGATTCCCATTCTTCTGAGTGTCTCCCTGAAGATGACGTTCACCGAGCTTCCAGTATCGATGAGCACCCTCGCTACGTCATGATCCCTGATTGTTAACTCAATTACCAACGAATCGTTGTGGGGTCTATCGATTCCTGCCGTTTCCTCCTCGGCGAAGGAGATCACTGTATTTGGGATGTCGGTTGGTTCTGTCCAATTCTCCTTCGCTCGGCTCGGCGCTGATGGGCTTTGATGGAGGACACGGTATCTTGTTAGTATTGAGATCCTCCCATGATCATATTGATCCTTTGCCTTGGCTCGGGTTGCTCTTCAGGTTCGCCTCTCCTGTCGCGCCTGTAGTTAACGCCTCGTCGGGGAGGATTTGCGGGTTCAGCCGCGCCGCTCGGCTCGGCTCTTTCTTGTGGTTCATTAAGGACGAGGTCTTTGAGGTTGACCGCGTTTTGGAGCTCTCCCGCTGCCATCTTAGCCGCGAGTTTTGCTCCTAACATTCGGCATTGTGCCGTTAAGTGCCCGTAGGTCTGGTGATATTCGCAGAAAGCCTTCTCATCGTAGTTGGCGGACATTCTTACCCAAGTGTTGTTGCGCGGCTCTCCTCTTCCGCATCCGGTGCCTACCTCCTAGTTATGGGCACCTCCGCTTCTAGGTTCGTCCGAGCTCTGCGTTGTTGTGTTGTTCGATGGGTTGCCTTTCTTCGAGGGGCGCATCAAAATTGAGCTTCGGATTGCTGCTTTCGTTGCTTCGTACTACTCGTCCAAATTCTTCATCTCCTCCTCGTTTACGACGGAGTCTGATGACCGGTGCAAAGCGTCTTGAATTGTTTGTGGTGTGTTGAGTGCCATCTCCCGTCGGAACTCGGATTTCTACCACAAAGATCGTTTCAGAGCTTCGAGCGCAGCCTTGTCGCTTATCCCTTCTATTTTGGATACGACTGCCTTGAATCTTGCCATGTAATCTCGAAGTGGTTCGTTCGGTCCTTGGGATAGTGTCCACAGGTCGGCATCAGACGTTCTTCTATCCATAAACATCGAGTATTGTTTTAGGAACAGGGCGGAGAGCTGTTGAAAACTACCGATTGAGTTGCGTTCCTGCCTCGAAAACCATTCGAGCGCGGCTCCCTTAAGATGCTCCATGAAGAGCAGGCAGTATCCGCCATCTACTTCCCGCTCGGTCAGTTTGGCAGCGTTCTTTGTGAAGGCTCGTCCCATTGCTGTCCGAAACGCCGTGATGTGTGCCTTTGGATCGGTTGTTCCTTCGTAGAACGGGATTCTCACCTTCCCGGGCTCGGGAATCCTAGCCTCCGTGATTCTTGCCGTGAATGGTGTTCTCTGGGTTTCTTCAAGAATCCGATCGATCTCGGGCGCAGCACTTGTCGCGTTGTGCACCTGAAACTTCATGGCGCGTATCTCAGCCACTGTCCGAGCCATTGAGGCTCGCAGTTCTTTGATTTCGAGAGTTTGCATGTGAGTCATTCCCTTTGATTGGGTAGGTCGCTCCCGCTCTTCTCTCCTCGGCTCGTCTTCGCGCTCCGCCTGCTTGATCCATTGGAGGTTTTCTTCTTCTTCAGTTGGGTTGTCGCCGCGAGCCGGATCGGTGATTTCATCAGTCCGAACGCCGTTTAGTGCCGAGGCGAGCTCTTCTTGGCTTATTCGCCGAGCCGAGCCGTTCTGTTGCGAATTCGTGGTTCCATCGTTCTTCTGTGCATCCACGTCGATCGCGTCATTCTCTTCTATGTCGGCTCGTCGCCTTGGGTTCCGACGGAGTGGAGGCGGCTCGGTCATGTTGACTCGGGTCACCGCCGGAGTCTGTTCGCCAAGGGGACGAAACATTGGTGGAGCCAAGGGGTTTCTTGCACCGCTCCCCGAGGCCTCTGCAGGCATTGAGAAGTCGAAGCGTCTCCGGATTCCATCCATCGGGTCGGGAATTCTGGCTCTCCAAGTTTGGTGTTGTCGCTTAGCCGCCATCGCGTCGAGCCTCTCCGTAATCGCCTCGTTTCTTTTGTCCTGCTCGTCGATTTTCTTCATCAGCGCAGCCATCATGTTTCGCATCTCCTCTTGGGTTTCGGTCGTCGCCGTCGTTGTGCCTGATGCTGGAGAGTCCTTCTCTGCGCCGTTATCGTTGTTGTTGTTGTTGTTGTTATTGTGTGAGCCAAAACTCGCACAACCAAACATTTGTAAAGGAAAAACTAAGGGATCCAAAACTTCTAGGGTAATCACAAGAACAGTAAGATCAAAAGAGGATTTTTATTGCTGTGAAAGTGTTTAGGTCTTATTGCTTAGGGTTGCAAAAGTTACATAATGAATCATAGAAATCTCCTATTTATACTAACTTCTTAAACCACCTCTCCCGAGATTCTAGGTATATTTCCTTAGATTTTAGGTATATTTCCTTATCACTTCGTGCGGCAACCGTCATAATACTTCGCCTAGGGCTTCTGGGGCTTCTGTGGGCTTTCGTCTTCTAAAACCTTTGTTTGGCCCATCTTGGAAAACCGGCTCGCCCCAACGCATAGGGAAGCGATTCGGCCCATGCCTCCTCTCGCGCAGCTAGGCCTGCTCACCGTTCTTCTCACAGCTCGGCCCATCTAACCTTCTCCACGGCTCTGCCCACTTGCCATTCGAGTTGAGACGCGACTTGGCCTAACTCGCCGAGGCGCGGCTCGGCCCAATCATGTTGAAGTGCGGCTCGGCCCGTACCTCACGACACAGCTTGGCCCATCTGCTCTCATACGCGGCTCACCCATTTTCACCTCACGGCTCGGCCCACTTGAGCTTGGCCTTCTTCTGCGCGGCTCGGCCCATTTTTGACAGGTCACCGTTTCTCTTTTCGGATCGGCTCTCCAATGTTCTTGAGATGGTTTAAACCGATTGGGGTGAAACCGACCCCAACAAAATGCAACACTATACTCTGATGTATCAACTTAATAGTAATCTCCACAAGGTCTCCTATTCGTCAACTCTTTGACATTCATTAAGCTTTCTACCAAATGGATCAAATAATGCAATGTTTAAACAAGCAAAGTTTGGCTAGGGAGAGGTGATATATTCATAAATTGCATCATTTAATGTAAATATTCTAGTCAAAATCATGTCTCATTTGCATGCATTTTAGGTCTTTAGGCATTGTTTTAGGACTTAGGAGATTGCATTAGGTCCAAGAGAGTTTTGCATGTTTTGGAGTGTTAAACAGGTGCTTTTGGAGCCAATTTGGAGTGGATGATGTGATTCAGATGAAGAAATGGAGTTGGAATGATCAAAAATGGTGAAAAGGAGCAATTTTGGGTTTCTCGGCAAAATGGTGTACTGAAGGTCGAAGGTTCTCGACCAAAATCCTTCCCGCGGGTAGCTTTCTCGGCCAATAACACGTACCGCGGTCAAGTCTCTCGGCCAAAATCTCCGGGTGCAGACACGTTTCCGAAATCGCCTGTCCGGGGAACCTTCCGGTCAGATTTAGCTGTCGGAGTCTTCATAAAGGTTGGAGATAATTGAGTCAAGAGTTCATAACAGTTGGAATCAAGGCATTTGGACCACAGAACTGAAAGATATGGTAATCGGAAGACGAACAGGTCTCGCATTCATTCCGGAGCAATCCGATACCCCTGAATGATCGCCTGTCCGGGGAGCCTTCCGGTCCGATTCAGACGGCGGGTGCTTCATAGAAGTTGGAGAGAATTGCATCACGGTCTCTTAGCAAGTAGAATCGTGGAATTCGGACGCGTGAGCAGAGAGATAAGCTTGTCGGAAGGAACCCCAGTCTCGCAGGTATTCCGGACCGAGCAGATCAGTTCTAAAGGATGCGAAGGACGGTGCACTTCCAGGCCGATTTAGTTTCCGGGTCCTTCATGAGAACCATAGACATTTGAGCCTTCTTTCCAGAACGTCCAAGAGCATTCAATTCGGATCTATGAGCAGAAAGATACAGTCTCCGGAATGGACACATGTCTAGACGCCTCTCTCTGGTCGTGTACATGCACTGCAAAGATGTGCCCTCCAGGAAGCCTTACACTTCCCAAGCACCGAAGCTTTCTTCACAAAAGTTGGAGATAAATGAGTCCTCTGTCTTCTGCAACCGAAATCATTCAATTCGGACAAGTCTCATAGGAGTTACACTCTCCGGAATGCGAAGTGGTCTAAGCTGCTCTGGATGCTGCGAGTTGGAGAGGAAGGAGACCAAGCCGCAGCAACACTCGCAAATCACTCCGACTTGAGCCTGCGACCTAGGTGCAATAGAGACCAACCCGCACAGTTTGTACATTCCCCAGAAACCGCCTTAGCCCTGCGAGTTGGAGAGGAAGGAGACCAAGCCGCAGCAACACTCGCAAAACACTCCTACTTAGGCGTGCGGCTAAGACAAGGCGATTCAGGCTTCACAAGACAAGTCTTCATCTACTGCGACTTAGGTGTGCGACCTGGGACATACTGGACTGACCCGCAGGATTTCCACTTGACCCAACTGAGCCGGGTCAGTACCCAGTTTGTCCTGGGCTGACCCGGTCCATTAGCACTAGGTATATATAGTTTTTTGGGAGAAAAACCCAAGTAGATCATCTTCTCTCTTAGTTTCTCTCTAGTTTTCTTTCCTTTTTAGTGTAAAAACGTTTTGGATTAAGAGAGATCTCAAGGATTTAATCAATCTAAGTCTGTTTGTCATCATCTCATCATTTCATTTCTGCTTCTAATCATGATTAACATCATCTCTTGCAAAAGATTAGATGTGTTCTTCATGATTAGTGAGTAGTCATCTTTTAAACTTCTAGGTGTGTAGATTAGGGTGCTTAGATGTTTGATTGGTGATGTTTAGGGTTTAGATTCTCATTCCATTTCCTTAGTTAGTTGCTCCTAATGCCAGATTTCCTTGGGAAAGTGAAATCTGGGTTCATAGGCATTTCATGCACCAAAAGTGTTTGATGAAATGCCTGAATGAGCTAACTTAAGGGTTTATGCCTTTTTCATCATGGGAATGATTTGTTAAATGCATGAATGACATATTAGAACTGTTTCTTAATGCTCATTGATTCATATTTCACAAATGATGATTTGGTTTGAAAGTGGATTAGTGTAGAGATTAATGCCTTCATGAGAGGATTAGTCTAGATTAGAGTTCTAAGTTGAAATGTTTGAGATCATGTGATTGCTTGTTATGTCTTTCTGTATAAGATTCAGTCTTCTTGGTTGAGAGATTGTTTGGTCACTTATTAGGCTTGATGCATTATGCTTGCTGATTGCTTGATTATATCTAATGGTTGTTAGACTTGATTAAGTGATTTGCAAAGGGATTATTGTCATGGGAATGAATTAATCTGATTAAGAAGCCTAGACTAAAGAGTAGCAAGTGTTGCATTATGTTCTTAGCATCATGATTCAATATCTAAAGCACCCTAATCAATGATCACATCTAGAGGTTTAGCTTTTATCATTTGCTTAATCACCATCATCTTGTTTTGTTTGCTTGCTTAGTTCATTAATCATAACTTGTTTGTTTCTTGTTTTATGCTTTCTTGTTGCTGGTTTCACAAAACTCATCTTTGATTACTTGACTTAAGAACCTATCACATAAACTAGTGCCTAACTACCACACATATGGATTGACACCCCTTATACTACTTTGACAAGGGGATTGATAACCCATCTAAGGCTTTAAAAACCTTAGTTATCAAGAGGTTATGAGATTAAAATGATCTCATCAATGCCTGAGTGGGTTCAATGCAACAAGGGGATCTCTCTATGCAACAAGGACTACCCAAAATACCCTTTCCAACTGTCGTATATCGACAAACTTTTTGATGCAACGGCGGGAATGGAACTATTGAGTTTTGTGTATGCGTTCATGGGATACAACCAGATACACCTGGTCCAGTAATACCAGGAAGAGACCGCTTTTATCACACTGTTGGGGATATACTGCTATACCATGATGTCGTTCGGTCTTAAAAACTTAGGCACGACCTATCAGTGGTGTGTGGACAAAATATTCAAAGATTAAATCGGAGATACAATGGAGGTGTATGTGGACGACATGCTGGTGAAATCCCTCAAAGCGCGAGACCACCACACATCTTGAGCGATGCTTCAATCTCTCTGGAGATACCAGATGAAGATGAATCTGTTCTAAGTGCGTAGTCGGAGTATCCTCTAGGAAGTTCCTAGGCTTTGTCGTCACCCAGATGGGGATCAAAGTCAACCCGGACCAGGTCACAGCCATCTAGAGTCTGCCGGCACCGCGAAATTTCAAGGAAATGCAGCGCTTAACAAACAGGATAGTGGCGCTGGACCGCTCCATGTCGTGGATGGTGGATAAGGTGCACACCTTTTTCAAAAAATTCGGAAAAACCAGAAACTATGAGTGGACGTCGGAATGCGAAGAGGCACTTTCCCATTCTAAAGAATACATGACGGACCCTCTGTTGTTAGTAAAACTGATGGAAAAAGAACTGTTGCTGATATACCTTGAGGTATCAGCGCACGACATTAGCTCTGTGCTAGTAAAAGAGGAGAACGGGAAAGAGTATCCCATATATTACACTAATTGGACCCTGCTAGATGTGGAGACATGTTATCTCCAGCTTGACAATTTGGCACTGGCCTTGGTGATGAGCACGAGGAAACTGCATCCATACTTCCAAACTTATCCCATCACAGTTGTCACATTTTTTCCGATGAAGTCGGTATTGCACAGACCGACATATTTGGACAGCTCATGAAGTGGGTCATCAAATTGGGGGAACATGACATTAGGTACCAAGGAAGGACCACAACCAAATCCCAGGCCTTAGCGGTTTTGTAGCCAATATTTCTCTAGGAGCCGATCTAGAAGAGGTCCAGGCAATACGAGCAGTGAGCTCACATTGGAAGATACATGTGGACGGTTCCAGAAATGAGAATATAGTAGGAATCATGCTGGTAATCATGAACCCGTTAGGAGATATTGTGTACAAATCAATTCGGTGCAGATTCCAGGCCACCAACAACATGGCCGAATACGAGGCAATGCTGCTTGGCTTGGACGTAGCAAAGGATATGAGGGCACGGCGACTTGTGGTGTACAGCGACTCGCAAATAATAGTCAGCCAACTCCTATGAGAATTCCAGGCCAAGAATGAGATAATAGAATACCTGAAATTGACGAAGCATAAGTTGGAAGGATTTGAAGCGGTAAAAATCATGAAAATACCAAGAAGCAAAAACAACCAAGCAGACGCATTGACAAAACTAGGGCCATCCCTCGACCGCCTGCCAGAGCATGACATCCCAATGAGCTGGCTGCCTTGATCGAGGCTACATCACATAGAGACGGTTCAAGTTGTTGATGTGGATTGTTCTGGAGGATGGAAAGATCCCATCATTTGTATCCTACATGGAGAGTCCCCTCATGGTAACAGCAGCGAGGCAAAGAAGTTAAGAATGCAAGCGACCAGGTATTGCCTTATGAAAAGGGACTTATTCAGAAATTCATTTACTAGGCCGTATCTGAAATGTGTAGACGAGACTGCAGGGCACACACCGGCGGGCGGACACTCGCAGGGAAGATCATGTTTGCAGGCTATTACTAGCCCACACTGAACTGGGAAGCGACAAGATACGTCAAATATTGTGGCAAATGCCATAGACTTTCCCAGGTCAGCCACATACCACCGAAGAACTTGTAAACCATTAGCTCACAATATTTGTAAACCATTAGCTCACATACCCTCTAAATCTTTCCCAAGCCTCACAAAATGATTCATGGTTCTTCTGAATGAAACTTGAGATTTCATTTCTTAACCTTGCTGTTCTTGATGAAGAGAAGAACTTGGTTAGAAATGCTCTTTTGCATTGCTCCCAAGTTGTGACTGATCCTTGAGGTAGAGACTTTTCCCACTGATGAGCTTTGTCTCCTAGAGAAAAAGGAAATAGCCTCAACTTGAAACTGTCCTCACTCACTCCATTCATCTTAGTTAGATCACAAACTCTATCAAAGTTGTCAATGTGATCTAATGGGTCTTCTAATGCCAAGCCATGGAACCTGTTTGATTGCACCATGTTGATCAGGCCAGATTTGATCTCAAAATCGTTTTCAGGTGTTGGGGCTTGAATCCCATGTCTTTCACCCTGAGCATTGGCCTCATCACCAGCTCCCACAACTTGTCTTGGATGTGGAGGCGGTGGCTCTTCTTGATTCTGGTGGTTTCCATTACCACCATGAGCCTGTTGCCCTTGATCCATACCCAACCTCTCAATGTGCTCAGCTCTTTCTCGTTGTCTCCTTGCTTGACTTCTGGTGTTCATACACCTGAAAACAAAGACAGCACTTGAAAGGTAATCAGTAAAACAAAAGAAAATGACTTGATCTCAAGAAGATCCAAAGTCCTAATGCTAGAATGAACTCTCCAATTGGCAACGGCGCCAAATTGATAGTAGGAATTTTTCAATCCTTGATCAATTCCTCAACTACTCATGTCATTGTAGCACTTGAGGTATCAATCCAAATGGAGAGATTCTAGACACTAGAACTATGAGGATCAATTCTTAATCCAAGTCTAATAAGCAGATGAGTTGGTAACCAAGATTATCTAAAAGCATATAACAAAACAAGCAAGAACAAACAGTAATTAAGAATTAAACAAGCAAGAGAAACTAAACAAACACTCAAATTCAAATAAAAAGAAAGCTAAACCTCTAGATGTGATCATTGATTAGGGTGCTTTAAATGTGAATTCATGATGCTAAGCAAACAATGCAACACTTGCAAATCTTTAGTCTAGACTTCCAATTCAGATTAATTCATTCTCATGACAGAAATCCCTTTGTTAATTACCAATTCAAGACTAATTCCCATTAGTGAATAAGCAGTTAACAAGCATAAGGTTCCAAGTCTAACATGACCAGACAGCCTCTTTGTGCATCAAAATAAGAGCTAAGAAAGACTGAATCTTATACAGAAAGATAAAGCAAGCATCACATGATCTCAAATTCCAATTAACTTAGAACTCTAATCTAGATTAATCCTCTCATGAAGGCACTAACCTCTACACTAATCCATTTTCAAACCAAATCATCATTTGTGAAATATGAATCAATGAGCATTAAGAAACAGTTCTAATATGCCATTCATGCATTTAACAATCATTCCCATGACATTAATGCATAAACCCTTAGTTAGCTTTCATTCAGGCATTTCATCAAACACTTTTGGTGCATGAAAAACCCAGATTCTAGACCCAAGTGATGTGCAAGGATCTAGCATTAGGATCAGCTAACTAAGGAAAGGAGAAGAGAATCTAAGCTTAAAAAATCATTAATCTACATCTAAGCACCCTAATCTACACACCTAGAAGCTTAAAATATGACTACTCACTAATCATGAAGAACACATCTAATCTTTTGCAAGAGATGATGTTAATCATGATTAGAAGCAGAAATGAGATGATGAGATGATGAGAAACAGACTTAGATTAATTAAATCCTTGAGATCTCTCTTAATCAAAAACGTTTTTACACTAAAAAGGAAAGAAAACTAGAGAGAAACTAAGAGAGAAGATAACATCCTTGGGTTTTTCTCCCAAAAAACTATATATACCTAGTGCTAATGGACCGGGTCAGCCCAGGACAAACTGGGTACTGACCCGGCTCAGTTGGGTCAAGTGGAAATCCTGCGGGTCAGTCCAGTATGTCCCAGGTCGCACACCTAAGTCGCAGTAGATGAAGACTTGTCTTGTGAAGCCTGAATCGCCTTGTCTTAGCCGCACGCCTAAGTAGGAGTGTTTTGCGAGTGTTGCTGCGGCTTGGTCTCCTTCCTCTCCAACTCGCAGGGCTAAGGCGGTTTCTGGGGAATGTACAAACTGTGCGGGTTGGTCTCTATTGCACCTAGGTCGCAGGCTCAAGTCGGAGTGATTTGCGAGTGTTGCTGCGGCTTGGTCTCCTTCCTCTCCAACTCGCAGCATCCAGAGCAGCTTAGACCACTTCGCATTCCGGAGAGTGTAACTCCTATGAGACTTGTCCGAATTGAATGATTTCGGTTGCAGAAGACAGAGGACTCATTTATCTCCAACTTTTGTGAAGAAAGCTTCGGTGCTTGGGAAGTGTAAGGCTTCCTGGAGGGCACATCTTTGCAGTGCATGTACACGACCAGAGAGAGGCGTCTAGACATGTGTCCATTCCGGAGACTGTATCTTTCTGCTCATAGATCCGAATTGAATGCTCTTGGACGTTCTGGAAAGAAGGCTCAAATGTCTATGGTTCTCATGAAGGACCCGGAAACTAAATCGGCCTGGAAGTGCACCGTCCTTCGCATCCTTTAGAACTGATCCGCTCGGTCCGGAATACCTGCGAGACTGGGGTTCCTTCCGACAAGCTTATCTCTCTGCTCACGCGTCCGAATTCCACGATTCTACTTGCTAAGAGACCGTGATGCAATTCTCTCCAACTTCTATGAAGCACCCGCCGTCTGAATCGGACCGGAAGGCTCCCCGGACAGGCGATCATTCAGGGGTATCGGATTGCTCCGGAATGAATGCGAGACCTGTTCGTCTTCCGATTACCATATCTTTCAGTTCTGTGGTCCAAATGCCTTGATTCCAACTGTTATGAACTCTTGACTCAATTATCTCCAACCTTTATGAAGACTCCGACAGCTAAATCTGACCGGAAGGTTCCCCGGACAGGCGATTTCGGAAACGTGTCTGCACCCGGAGATTTTGGCCGAGAGACTTGACCGCGGTACGTGTTTTTGGCCGAGAAAGCTACCCGCGGGAAGGATTTTGGTCGAGAACCTTCGACTTTCAGTACACTGGCCGATAACCTCCATAGGCTCAAGTTTTCCACTTTTTCAAGCTCTGCTCACCATTCCACCTCCTGGATTCATCTTTTCAGCTCCATAATCACCTGATAGACACTCCAAAACATGCAAAACTCTCTTGGCCCTAATGCAATCTCCTAAGTCCTAAAACAATGCCTAAAGACCTAAAATGCATGCAAATGAGACATGATTTTGACTAGAATATGTACATTAAATGATGCAATTTATGAATATATCAACTCCCCCACACTTATCCTTTGCTTGTCCTCAAGCAAAAAGAGCAAATGAGAGAAAGAGGTTGTATGCAATGGGAGTTCACATTTTCTTTTTGAGAGAAGTGATCACAATGAGAATTCAAGTTCATGCTCAATTATGCAATGCAAAGCCATACTCAGATATATGTCAACTCAGCAAGGGATCTCCACAAGTTCTTCTCTCTCTCAACTCTTTCACATTCATTAAGCTTTTATCAGGTGGATCTCATGATGCAAGGTTTAAACAAGCTGGCTTGGCTAGGGAGAGGCTATGAGATTAAAATGATCTCATCAGTGTTCAAGTGGGTTAAATGCAGCAAAGGGATCTCTCTATGAATGATCAAACTTTGGCAGAATGCTAAAGGTAAAAAGCAACCTATGCATACAAGGGCAAAGACTCATCACTCCCCACCCTCTACTCAAAGCTTCCTCTCTTGCTCAAAGACCTCACTTTTCACACTCATTTTTCTCTCACTAGGGGATTTGTTCTTCACTTTCACTCTCAAGTCTTGGAACTCAAACTTTACACAGCTCTTTTTCTTTTACAACTTCTAGCCTCTTCTTTCTTTCTTATCAAAACATTTGAGCTTTTGGCTTCTTTTCTTTCTTTTTCACTTAGAGGCTAGATTTTTCTTTTCAACAAACCAGAGCTCACTTTCTCAAAACACCAAGACTGACTTCTTTTTCTTTCATTCCCCTAGTTATTTTCACTCTCTCTTTCCACTCATCTCACCTTTTTCCACTCACCAAAAAGTCTTTTCCCCCACACTTATTCCTCGCCAAAACTCTCAGTTCCTTGATGTTGGAACACAGCACTCAATGAGACCTGCCCTTGTCGCTCTAAACCTAACACTTTCTGCTAAGTTTGATCCAAGGTGGCCTTTCAATTCTCACACAAACATTGGCTTAAAAGAAGGATGGGTTCAAGGTATGGGAACTGATCCATGATGTGGATTCAGTTACTTGAGCTAAGGAAAAGAGTGGTAAAAACAGTGGTTCTAGCTCAAGTATGTATATTGGTATCCACAAGCTTTTTCAAACAATGCATCACAAGATATTTTCAAGTCAAGTTCAAGGTTCCCACTTAATTAGAGTTGAGTTTAATTCAAACTTGCTTCTCAGATTCAAATCATTTCAGACTTTGCAAGCATAGAAAAAGATTCACAAGCATATTCAATTCAAGTTCTCAAAGTGATGTACTCTCTAGAAAACCTATCATTACTCCTTGCAAGATGCAACCTATATGCAAATGCAATCTAGACTCAATCCTAAAAATGAGAATGCAACTACATGATCATTTTTTATTGAAAATTTTTCAGATTTTTCCATTTTTTTGGTTTTTATATGCACTTAGATGACTATGCAACTAGAATGTGACTCAAGACTCAAAGTGTAAAATGAGAAAATAGAAAACATGGTTAGTAAAGGATGAAACTCCTCCCCCACACTTAAATAACACAGTCCCTTGTGTTATAAAAGTATGAGAAAGAAGTGAAACCAAAGCAAACAAGCAAAATGCAAAAGGAAAAGAAAGTCTACATGCTATTTACAAGGTTTTGAGTGTTACCTAGTGGCTGTTGAAATCAGACCCCAATGAGTAGGAGGGGTTCGATGTGTGGCCTGACGGTGTTTCCCAAGAATGGTGGCTGGCTTCATCACTCCCGTCGTCAAGATCTACCCAAGTGGTTCCATATGCGACCAAGGCTGTGCAGTTCATGGAACTCTCCCCAACTTCCTCTCTGTGCGGCCTGGCCATCGTTCTTCTGACCCGCACAACCATCTCGGAGTAAATTCCGAGTCTTTCTGCGGCCTGGCCATCTTTCTTCTGACCCGCACTCCTATCCCGCAGCTTCTGGGACTTAGGCATTTTGGGTTTCCTTCCTTTCTGTGCGGCCTGGCCATCGTTCTTCTGACCCGCACTCCTATCCCGCAGCTTCTGGGACTTAGGCATTTTGGGTTTCCTTCCTTTCTGTGCGGCCTGGCCATCGTTCTTCTGACCCGCACTCCTATCCCGCAGCTTCTGGGACTTAGGCATTTTGGGTTTCCTTCCTTTCTGTGCGGCCTGGCCATCGTTCTTCTGAGCCGCATAACCATCCCGCAGTAAATTCCGAACGATCGTGCGACTTAGACTCCTTGGGTTTCAGGCCGCAGCACCAGGTCGCACGGTTTAACACTTAGAACCCTCGGCCTTCTTCTTTTTGGTGCGGCTCAGCGTCTACGCTCCTAGGTCGCACGCCCAGGCCGGAGTAAATTCCGAATAGTCGTGCGGCCTAGCTCCCTCTTTTCTGACCCGCGCACCCATCCCGCAGTAGATGGGACTTAAACGTTTCGGGCCTTAAACACTTCTCTCAGCTCTCTCACATGCTTCTTTCCATTCATCACTGAGCTATGTCCTCCAAAGATCACTTAGTACCTGAGACCAACTCACAAAACCCATCAAAAAGTTCTAAAACATAAAAGAAAAGAGAAGAAATCAGAAGAACTATGTACAAAGATAAGCTTGGGGTGTCTCCCAAGAGCACTTTGTTTAAAGTCACTAAGTTTGACTTTTTACACTCTTTTTAGTAAGGGAGAGGAGGAGCTTTGATGCTCCAGGTCTTGTCCATGAATTCAAGTTTGAGGTCCTTGTTCATCATCTCTTGGACACCATCAGATCCTTTGTCTATGAACTCTGGTGTGAGGATAGCTCTGACTTTGGCAAATGGTCTTGATCTTCCATTGCCTTTAACCTTGTATTCAACAGCTCCACCAACAAACTTCCAAGGAGTGAGAGTTAAGACCTGAGAAGATGACTCAAGAGTGAATGGTCTGGTTCTTGGTGGGTTCTTGTCTTGAGACCCTGAGCCATTGCCTTTGTTGCTGCTGATCTCCTTCTCACTTGGTGTAGGAGATAAAGATTCCAAGCAAGCTTCCTCATCACTAAAGAAATCCCCTTCAAACTCAAGATCAGGTCTTATTAGGGATTCTTTCTTTTTCTCAACAGATGCAAGGGGTATAGCTTCTTCTATAGTTCCAATACTCCCCACATACATCATCCCATAATGTTTCAACTCATCAGAATCATCAGATATAACTCCACAAAACCCAGCAAGAGGAGGCTTAAGAGGATAAGATACTTTAACATCTACCTTAGCAAGTACCACTCTTTGAGTATCAAAGTCCATCCTTGCTCCTGTGGTGTTCAGAAATGGAGTTCCAAGCAAAAGAGGTAGCTCTTTTGTCTTCTTCATCTTCATAACTACAAAATCTGTTGGAACTGTGCATTCACCAATTTTCAATGGGTAGTCTTCAAGGATTCCATATGGTTTCTTTGAGGATGAATCTCCAAAGGTGATTGACATGGGGTGATGCTTAAGACTCTTGATCCCTAGTCTCTCCACCATGTCTAAAGACATTACACTGATGCTTGATCCAGAATCACACAAAGCATTGTCCACTTTCAAATTTCCAAGAGAGCATGAGATGGAGAACTTTCCTGGGTTGCCTAGCTTGGGAATAGATTTGGGTTTCACCCTTGTTGAGCCAGTGCTAGAGACTCCATCAGATGTCCTTCCTTGAACCATTCTCTGATCCTTTCCTTCAGCAATCTCAGAATCATTCTTTTTCATATCAAAACAAGCTGTCTCCCCACCTTCTTTCTCAATGTCCTCATTGAGATCACAGAACAGGAACTCAAACTCATCTATGATGGCGTCCTCATCATCTTTTGTCAGGCATTTGTCACTTGAGACATTGCCATGGAGAAGGTCCTCAATTTCTTGGACAGCAGCATGATTCTCATCATTTGAGAGGATTGCATTGCAGTATTCTGTTTGATGTGCAATTGATGTCCCTGGTAAAGATCTTTGAGCTTGAGAACTGCAGTGGCCCTTGTTGTTCTCTAGAGTCTTGACTTTGGAAGCCAAGGTTGAAAGTTGAGTTAGAAGATCAGAATAAGTGCAGTCCACCTTGTTGTTAATCTCTGCCATTTTCTTGTTGAAGTCTATGGCACCACTTGCTTGACCTTTGAGGATTTGCTGGAGCAGGTTCTGCACTTCTTGATCCTTATTCTCTGAGTTATGTTGGAGACATTGTTGTTGGGGAGAGACAAAACCTTGTTGTTGAGTGTTTTGAGGATATACGTTCTGGTTTGGGGGATTCTTGTAGTAGGTAAAGCCCTTTTGGTAACCTTGGTGGCCACCTACAAAGTTCACCTCAGCTGTGATGTCTTCCCTTTGAAATGTGTCTTGAAACACATGATTCACATCTCTAACAAAGTTGGCTGACTGATGAGAAGCTAAAAGAAGTGTGTCTAGCTTCTCATTGAGAGACTTGATGTCTTTCCTTGTCCTTTCCTCTTCAGCACTCACAGCCCCTCTTGAATTCCTTTCAAAGTCTGATCCATAAAGCTCATCACTCTGAGCTACGTTCTCCACTAGGGTCATGGCATCATTGACTTCCTTGGTCATGAAATTACCATTTGAAGCTGTGTCCAAGAGAAGTCTGACCTCTGGTAAAGTACCTCTGTAGAATGTACTTAGCAGCTGACAATCTGAGAATCCATGGTGAGGGCATTGCATTATATACCCTCTAAATCTTTCCCAAGCCTCACAAAATGATTCATGGTTCTTCTGAATGAAACTTGAGATTTCATTTCTTAACCTTGCTGTTCTTGATGAAGAGAAGAACTTGGTTAGAAATGCTCTTTTGCATTGCTCCCAAGTTGTGACTGATCCTTGAGGTAGAGACTTTTCCCACTGATGAGCTTTGTCTCCTAGAGAAAAAGGAAATAGCCTCAACTTGAAACTGTCCTCACTCACTCCATTCATCTTAGTTAGATCACAAACTCTATCAAAGTTGTCAATGTGATCTAATGGGTCTTCTAATGCCAAGCCATGGAACCTGTTTGATTGCACCATGTTGATCAGGCCAGATTTGATCTCAAAATCGTTTTCAGGTGTTGGGGCTTGAATCCCATGTCTTTCACCCTGAGCATTGGCCTCATCACCAGCTCCCACAACTTGTCTTGGATGTGGAGGCGGTGGCTCTTCTTGATTCTGGTGGTTTCCATTACCACCATGAGCCTGTTGCCCTTGATCCATACCCAACCTCTCAATGTGCTCAGCTCTTTCTCGTTGTCTCCTTGCTTGACTTCTGGTGTTCATACACCTGAAAACAAAGACAGCACTTGAAAGGTAATCAGTAAAACAAAAGAAAATGACTTGATCTCAAGAAGATCCAAAGTCCTAATGCTAGAATGAACTCTCCAATTGGCAACGGCGCCAAATTGATAGTAGGAATTTTTCAATCCTTGATCAATTCCTCAACTACTCATGTCATTGTAGCACTTGAGGTATCAATCCAAATGGAGAGATTCTAGACACTAGAACTATGAGGATCAATTCTTAATCCAAGTCTAATAAGCAGATGAGTTGGTAACCAAAATTATCTAAAAGCATATAACAAAACAAGCAAGAACAAACAGTAATTAAGAATTAAACAAGCAAGAGAAACTAAACAAACACTCAAATTCAAATAAAAAGAAAGCTAAACCTCTAGATGTGATCATTGATTAGGGTGCTTTAAATGTGAATTCATGATGCTAAGCAAACAATGCAACACTTGCAAATCTTTAGTCTAGACTTCCAATTCAGATTAATTCATTCTCATGACAGAAATCCCTTTGTTAATTACCAATTCAAGACTAATTCCCATTAGTGAATAAGCAGTTAACAAGCATAAGGTTCCAAGTCTAACATGACCAGACAGCCTCTTTGTGCATCAAAATAAGAGCTAAGAAAGACTGAATCTTATACAGAAAGATAAAGCAAGCATCACATGATCTCAAATTCCAATTAACTTAGAACTCTAATCTAGATTAATCCTCTCATGAAGGCACTAACCTCTACACTAATCCATTTTCAAACCAAATCATCATTTGTGAAATATGAATCAATGAGCATTAAGAAACAGTTCTAATATGCCATTCATGCATTTAACAATCATTCCCATGACATTAATGCATAAACCCTTAGTTAGCTTTCATTCAGGCATTTCATCAAACACTTTTGGTGCATGAAAAACCCAGATTCTAGACCCAAGTGATGTGCAAGGATCTAGCATTAGGATCAGCTAACTAAGGAAAGGAGAAGAGAATCTAAGCTTAAAAAATCATTAATCTACATCTAAGCACCCTAATCTACACACCTAGAAGCTTAAAATATGACTACTCACTAATCATGAAGAACACATCTAATCTTTTGCAAGAGATGATGTTAATCATGATTAGAAGCAGAAATGAGATGATGAGATGATGAGAAACAGACTTAGATTAATTAAATCCTTGAGATCTCTCTTAATCAAAAACGTTTTTACACTAAAAAGGAAAGAAAACTAGAGAGAAACTAAGAGAGAAGATAACATCCTTGGGTTTTTCTCCCAAAAAACTATATATACCTAGTGCTAATGGACCGGGTCAGCCCAGGACAAACTGGGTACTGACCCGGCTCAGTTGGGTCAAGTGGAAATCCTGCGGGTCAGTCCAGTATGTCCCAGGTCGCACACCTAAGTCGCAGTAGATGAAGACTTGTCTTGTGAAGCCTGAATCGCCTTGTCTTAGCCGCACGCCTAAGTAGGAGTGTTTTGCGAGTGTTGCTGCGGCTTGGTCTCCTTCCTCTCCAACTCGCAGGGCTAAGGCGGTTTCTGGGGAATGTACAAACTGTGCGGGTTGGTCTCTATTGCACCTAGGTCGCAGGCTCAAGTCGGAGTGATTTGCGAGTGTTGCTGCGGCTTGGTCTCCTTCCTCTCCAACTCGCAGCATCCAGAGCAGCTTAGACCACTTCGCATTCCGGAGAGTGTAACTCCTATGAGACTTGTCCGAATTGAATGATTTCGGTTGCAGAAGACAGAGGACTCATTTATCTCCAACTTTTGTGAAGAAAGCTTCGGTGCTTGGGAAGTGTAAGGCTTCCTGGAGGGCACATCTTTGCAGTGCATGTACACGACCAGAGAGAAGCGTCTAGACATGTGTCCATTCCGGAGACTGTATCTTTCTGCTCATAGATCCGAATTGAATGCTCTTGGACGTTCTGGAAAGAAGGCTCAAATGTCTATGGTTCTCATGAAGGACCCGGAAACTAAATCGGCCTGGAAGTGCACCGTCCTTCGCATCCTTTAGAACTGATCTGCTCGGTCCGGAATACCTGCGAGACTGGGGTTCCTTCCGACAAGCTTATCTCTCTGCTCACGCGTCCGAATTCCACGATTCTACTTGCTAAGAGACCGTGATGCAATTCTCTCCAACTTCTATGAAGCACCCGCCGTCTGAATCGGACCGGAAGGCTCCCCGGACAGGCGATCATTCAGGGGTATCGGATTGCTCCGGAATGAATGCGAGACCTGTTCGTCTTCCGATTACCATATCTTTCAGTTCTGTGGTCCAAATGCCTTGATTCCAACTGTTATGAACTCTTGACTCAATTATCTCCAACCTTTATGAAGACTCCGACAGCTAAATCTGACCGGAAGGTTCCCCGGACAGGCGATTTCGGAAACGTGTCTGCACCCGGAGATTTTGGCCGAGAGACTTGACCGCGGTACGTGTTTTTGGCCGAGAAAGCTACCCGCGGGAAGGATTTTGGTCGAGAACCTTCGACCTTCAGTACACCATTTTGCCGAGAAACCCAAAATTGCTCCTTTTCACCATTTTTGATCATTCCAACTCCATTTCTTCATCTGAATCACATCATCCACTCCAAATTGGCTCCAAAAGCACCTGTTTAACACTCCAAAACATGCAAAACTCTCTTGGCCCTAATGCAATCTCCTAAGTCCTAAAACAATGCCTAAAGACCTAAAATGCATGCAAATGAGACATGATTTTGACTAGAATATGTACATTAAATGATGCAATTTATGAATATATCAGCACTCCCAGGGGTGTTGTGGGCATACTGATAGACAAGAGTTTTTAGGTCTTGAGGGCTATCAATCCCTTTAATCAATGTAGTATAAAGGGTGTGAAACCAAGCATGTGGAAGCTAGACACTAGACTATATGATCTGTTTCTTAATTCAAGTAAACAAGTGAGGTTTTGAATAAACTAATGACTACTAAAGGCTTAAACAAGATTAATGACCAAGCAAATGATCAAAACAAGTAGCAAATGTCAAATGATATGGATATGAAATGATGGAAGCATGAGATTCTAGACATGATAGCTGGTTAGGGTGCTTTGGTGCTAAACTAGAAATGCTAATGACAATGATGAAACATGATTCAAATGATTAAGAACTCTAATCAAGCCTTAATCTTTCCCAAGCATCAAGACACAAATCAAGTTATTTCACATACCCAATCATCATTGGAGATCAAACAACAAGACAGCATTAAGAATCAGTTCTAAGTGATCATTTATGCATATAAAAAAACATCATCATGTGGTTAATGCATAAAACCTCTATTATAGCTCTTTCAGGATTTTCATCAAACACTTGTGGTGCATGAAAAACCCATATTATAGATCACAAGTGATGTGCAAGAATCTAGCTTAGAGAACAGCTATTTAGAGAGACGAATCAATGAATCTAGCCCTAAGCACTCCTAATCTAACACTTTAGCACCTTAACCTACACATCTAGAACCTCATTAAGGAGACTACTCACTTATCATACTAACCTCTCTTAAACCTTTGCAAGTAGAGTAGATTGGCATGATTAATGGATGGAAATGAAGATGGAGAAGATAGATTAAGAAAGAAGACAGCTTTAAACACACAAAGATCTCTGATTTCTCTGGATTAAAACTCTCCAAAAGGGATACTTCTCTTCAAAGGAGTCTTTTCACAAAAGAGGCAAAGAAATTAGAGAGAATAAAACTTGTCCTTAGGGTAAAACCCTAAAAAAGTATTTATAGCTCCTTAAACAAACCGGGTCAGCCCAGTACAAACTGGGTACTAACCCGGCTTAAATGGGTAAAATTCCAAGTGTGTGAGTTGGTCAGGTGCTTCCCATCCCGCAGGCCTGAGTCGCAAAGCAATAGAAACAGCCTTGTGCGCCTTAAAACCTTTAGCCTTAGCCGCATGCCTATCTTGGTGTAAACCGCGACTGTTTGTGCTGTTCAGGCTTCCTTCTCTTCAACTCGCACAACCAAGACGCATTCTGGAGAGAATATGTGTTCGAGTTGGTCTCCTTCACTCCCAAGTCGCAGGCCCAACTCGGTCTAAACCACGAACATATGTGCGGTTCAGTTCACTGTTCAGCCAACTCGCATGCCTAAGTTGCATAGCTTGTGGACCTGCACATATCCACACGCAACTCATTTCCAGAATTTAGTCTTTAGGCGCTGCGAGTTAACCAAGACGCAGAACTATCTCGCACAATCCAAGTCTCTTCGGACCACTTCGCATTCGGGGGAGCGCTTGGGGATTGGAAGGTTCCCCGGACTGCTCACCTGTGAAGTGCATTGAAACGATCAAAAAAGAGATCTTGGACCAGTGTTTACTCCTGAGACGCTATCTTTCAGCATATAGATCCAAACGGGATGATCTCAGATTTTCTGGAAAGAAAACTCAAAGAACTTGAATCTTGATGAAGGCCCCAGCAATTCAATCGGACTGGAAAGGCATCGTCCTATGCAATCTTTGTGACTCATCGGATCGGTGTTGAAACTATACCGAGACAGGGCTGTCTTCCGGTGAGCTTAACTCTCAGCTCACGACTCCAAATCCAATGACTCCACCTGTTATGGATCCGTGCCCTCATCATCTAAAACTTTGACGATACCCTGTAAGCTTAATCGGACGTTAAAACTCCCCAGAAAGGAAATCTTTCAGACGTATCGGATTACTCCGGAATGGATTAGAGACAGGTCTTTCTTCCGGTGTCCGTATCTTTCAGCTCGCTGCTTCCAATTCATCGATTCCAACTGTTCTGAAGTCTAGACTCAATTAACTTGATCTTTGCTGAAGACCTCGGAGGCTGAATCGGCCGGCAAGACGTTCCGATAACATGATTTCGGAGATGTATCTGCACCCGAGATTTTTGGCCGAGAACCTTGAACAGCCAGTACGTGTTTTGGCCGAGAGATCAACCCGTGGTACATGAAAATCGCTGAGAAAAGCTTCCTGCAGTACAGGCTATCACCAAGAATCTCCAAAAGTCTGTTTTCACCATTTTTAAAGCTCCATTCACCATTTCTTCTCCTAGTTTCATCTTTTCAGGTCCAAACTCGTTCCAAATCACCGGTAACCTCTCCAAAATATGCAAGACTCACTTGGACGTAATGCAAACCCCTAAGTCCTAAAACAACACCTAAAAACATAAAGTTCATAAAATAAGACATGATTTGGAATGAAATATACAACCTAAATGATGCAAATTATGAACATATCACGTACTCGAAGACCAATAGAGGGGCAATCGGGGAAACACCATTCTCTCTTGCATACAAGATGGAGGCAGTGATACCAATATAGCTGGAGGTCCTAACGGCCCGGATGATGATGCTGACCTTAGAGGAGAATGACCACCTAGTCGGAGAGGAGCTAGACCTCCTGGAAGAAAAAAAGAAAAGGGTGCGGGTCCGGGTACATGCTTTAAAATAGAAGTTGCGATAAGCTATAACAAGAGGGTTAAGTCACGAACTTTCGAGCAAGGGCAGTTGGTGCTTCTGAGAATGCAGCCGAACAAGAAGGTCAAGAAGGATGGGAAGCTCAATCCGATGTGGGAAAGACCATACAGACTCGTCTCTATGTTGGGAAAAGGAGCCTACTGATAACTGATAACACCGTATTTTGACAACTTTTATGGATCGTTTTGAAATACATTTTCTATGTTTTTAATTGCTTTCAAGTACTTTTGTTATGTTTTTTCTAGTATTTGTAGTTCCAAGACTCTTTTCAGGTAACTTAGGGAAAAGCTTAACAAAATGGATAGAAAACCAGATTTCAGCTCAGAGTCAAACCGTCAGAAGTTCACCCCCGATTTAAAGCCTTCTCACCGTCCGATCCAGCTCAAATTTGGAGATCTTAAAGATGGAAGTACCAGCTTTCCAGCACATTTTACAGCTTGGCAATCCAACGGTTCAATCAAAATATACGCGAAGAGCAAGATGTCCCGTAAACCAGCCGGCAAGCGTTTCCACCCGCGGCCAACAAGCCATTCTCCGCGGTCACAACCACCGCGACCGCTGCCAGCCACCCATTCCCCGTGGTTGATGTGTCGTGTGGTTAGGGTTGTCAAGTTTTACCCTAATTGAAATCAATAGTCGCAAGTGCACAGCTGATCGATTGTAGTACTTAGGGATCGAATCTACAGGGAAGGAGGATATTTTCCTGCAAAAAGCCTTTGAAATAAGTATAAAGTAAGGAAGTCTAGAACCAAAACGGTTTTGTGGGGGTTTGGTAGTGTGTTTAAAATGTAAAAACGAAATATTAAAAAAGAATACGGGAATTAAATGACGTAATAACTAAATTTAACGAAAATGAATAAAAATGAGAAAAACGGATATTCTAATTGCTTAAATGAAAATCTACTAAAAAGGGAAGACAATATTGAACTAAAGCTTGAAAGAAAATCGGTGTAAAGCAATAGGAAAGAAGGCGTTGGGGTTCAGGGAGGTTTTCTCAGGGGTACGAACGATTCAAAACATTTCTAGAGAGTAAATTTGATAAGATCTTAGCTTAAACTTTTCGAACTGGAGTCACAGACGTATAAATACGTCACTGTCGTGATCATAGACAACTATCTCTCTCAACCCTGACCAGTAGGTTTCCACTCTGGCCCTGGAAGAGAAGAGATGCATTATGTTTAAGACTCGTCCTAATTCACAAATCGCCCATAGGTAGGTTTCCACTCCTATGTTTGTTTTGCTCTCCCAAACTAGATCTGATACCTGATGAACACTTTTGTGTCACCAAGCATCTGGATCAGATTGTAGTTCATAACGCTACTCTCATGCAGTAAAAACGAATTCAGAAGAAAAAGTTCTAAGATTCGGCTCAAAAGCTCATGGAATCCTCATCGAACATATAAATCCCCATCGAAAATCCCTTAATCCCAACAATAAAACTACTCAGACATAATGAACGAAATCAAAAACATAGTATTAATAAGTAGAATAGAAACCGAAATTGAAAAAGAAAGAACAAGGGTTCAAGAGAACAAATCTCTCTCTCCCTAAAAGCTAAAGCAAAAACAATAAATGTATGAAGTAATGATAGATGATATTCGGTTCCTCCCTGTTTAGTGTTCCTAAGACATGTATTTATAGTAAGACCTCTCTGGATGTCACTTAGGGTTTCTCCAAATGTGGGCTTCAGAAATGGGCTTTTGGTCTCGGAGGTTGCTGACCGCGGTCGGGAGTGCTGTGACCGTGGGGAATGAGTGGTTTACCGCGGTCGGGATGCTTCTGACCGTGGGGAATGAGTGTTTGGCCGCGGGTGGAAGTGCTTGCCGGCTGGTTTACGGGACATCTTGCTCTTCGCGTATCTTTTGATTGAACCGTTGGATTGCCAAGCTGTAAAGTGCACTGGAAAGCTGATACTTCCATCTTTAAGGTCTCCAAATTTGAGCTGGATCAGACGGTGAGAAGGCCTTCAATCAGGGGTGAACTTCTGACGGTTTGACTCTGAGCTGAAATCTGGTTTTCTATCCATTTTGTTAAGCTTTTCCCTAAGTTACCTGAAAAGAGTCTTGGAACTACAAATACTAGAAAAACGTAATAAAAGTACTTAAAAGCAATTAAAAACATAGAAAAAGTATTTTAAAATGATCCATAAAAGTGGTCAAAATACGGTGTTATCAATTCCCCCAGACTTAAACCTTTGTTTGTCCTCAAACAAAGCAAAAGCCTAAATTGGTTAAGTGAAAACAAAAATAGGAAATGCACAAATCTCATAGACATGAACTCCTAAACTAGGACCAAAGATAGTGCATCAATCCACAACTTAGTCTAGAAAATTCTCACCAATGCACAAGAGATACTAGTCCACTTTTTCCGTTATGCAAAACTTAAACAATTTAAATCTTGATTCCAGTCAACTAGCTCTCTACATTCATTAAGTTCAATAGTGAGATTCATCCAGGGTAGACGGCGTTTGGCATTAAAGGACTGTTTAAGTGGTGGAGTTAAAGTGTTTCGGGTTACCTGAAGATCTGGAGGATGCAAGATAATATGCAAAACCGCAAGAGAGATAAGGACCTGTTGATGACCACAGTTTTCAGTCACTTCTTCTTGCCCAATGTTGTTGCATAATCCTTCCTCCTTTGTTGTAAACAGTTGTACCCCCAGACTTAGAATCTTTCTGGGAATCAGAAAACAATCTCCAAAACTCCATAAAATCGAACTCCAGTTGCCTTGGGAATTAAAATTCGACCTCTCTAGACTCTCTAAGGCTTTTATTTCCTTTCTTTTCTTATTTTCGGAATTTTTTTTTTTTTTTTTTAGAATAGGAAATGCCTTTTAAAGAGAGAGAGACTAGAGGACGAGATTGTACCAAAATTTGAGATTTTTCTAAGGCAAACTGAGCTTCCTCTTGTGTTGAATCTTTCCGGGAACTTTTCCGGCAAATCGCAGGTCTCTGTCCTTAGTGACTGAAAACTGCGTCGTTCCTCTTTCTCTCCAACGTTTTTGCACTTATCTGCATATAAGACAATAGAAAACAAGAGTGCATGTGGTTTGAAAGAGGATTGGTTAAGGTGGGGAACTAGCTAAAGATGAACTAGCCATTCAGGATCAACAGAGAGTGGTAAAAGGATAAAGGAGTCCTGAATGTATGATTCATTTCCCTGGTCTAATGATTCAATGAAAAAATTAAGTCCAAATTAAGTCCAAATAAAACAGAGCTAGTGTATCCCTTCATCTAAATCGAAATCATTCAAATTCCTCTGGGGTACTTCGTTTCAAATGTGCTTAGCTACCGCCTAGTCTAGTCCTAAATCATGAATGGGCATGTCACTAGGAATAGTCTAACGCACACAGTCAACGATCATTGATTTATGTTCACCATTCCCTTTAAAACGTATTTTGTTTTGAAAACCGATTTTGAAAAACTTTAAGGATAATGCAAAAAGTGTAGATAATGCAAGACTCATGGAAGAAAAGTGGTTAGAAAGGGATGAAATCCTCCCCCAGACTTAAATCACACTGTCCTCAGTGTGAAACAAGTCGAGATTGGATGAGAAAAATGCATAGATAATCGAATTAGTAAGGACAAAGAGAACTTACCTGGATCCAGGATGCTGGTGAAGATGTACCGGATTCATTCGAAGGGGTTTGGGAAGGTGATATGTGGTGATGAAGGTGGTGGGGGTCGGGTTTGATGTCAACGACCAAGTGCCGCGGTCAGGGGCCATACGACCGCGGCAACCAAGCGCTTGGCCGCGGTCAGAACTACGCGACCGCGGTCGATGATAAGTTTCCCGCGGTCAGAACGTCTGCGACCGCGGGGGCTTATATTGCGGCCTTAGCCTTCTTCTCCTTGGTTCCTGCTGGGCCGAGCAGTCAGGTACCATCCTTCTTTTTGGTTTTTTTCTGGTTTTTTGATTTTTTTGGCTTTTTTGTTTTGTAAGAAACACCTGAAACTAAGAAAAAGAAAAAGATCAAAAGAAAAAGAAACAAAAATCCTAAGAAAACAATACTTAAATGGGTTGCCTCCCATTAAGCGCTTTTGTTTTAAGTCGTTTAGCTCGACTTTTGGTATTGGACGTTGCTTAGTCTGATGAAGAAGACCTTGTCCTAAGACAAGTCTTTTTCGACATCTCCTTTCTTTGCCTAGCAGGTTCTTCGTCACTCCAAAGTTCTTCTTCAAACTCTTCTGCTGCAGAACGTTTTCCTGCTTTGCTGTTGTATGGGACAGCTTCCGTGAAGACATCTTTGTCGATATTAGCAAATGAAATCCTCCGGTTTGGCCTGTCCATTATAGCTCTGGAAGTTGCTAGAAAAGACCATCCGAGAATTACTAGATATGTTGCATCTCTCGTCTCGACAATGTAGAAGTCGACAGGCACTATGCAATCTCCTATTCTCAAAGGAATTTCATGAGTTATTCCTTGAGGTGTTGCATTGGAATCATCAGCTAGACTAATCTTTGCTCTAGTCCTGCGCAGGTGTTTAATACCAAGTCTCAAAGCAATTGCCTTGGACATCATGTTAAGACAAGCTCCAGAATCACATAGCACGTTTTTCAACATTTCTCCTCTAATAGAACAAGAGATAAGAAACTGACCTGCACCATCGATTTTGTTAAGTGTTCGAACAGGTTTACCTCTTCTGGCATGATTGAACAGATCTTCTATCTCAGGGATTGATTCTTTGCTCTCACAGAAGTAGTGGCCTATCATAAAGTCCTTGCAAGCTCTGGCAAACGTGATTCCTTCAGGCAAATTTCGAACCACATCATTGAATTCGTCAAGCTTTTCTTTGCTGATTTTGTTGGTGTAGTGGCTGCAGTCTTCCGTATTTTTGAGGTGAATCGCATAGACAGCTGCTTCTGGTGTTTTCATGTATCGAGCTCTCATAAAGTATCTATGGATATCCTCTTTAGACTCCTTGCAGTACCTGGAAAAGACTTGCAAACGACCAAGTTTCCAGATTTCATCAAAGCTTAAATGAGCAGGGAATGACCTGACTACGTTGTTGAACTCCATTAGCTTCTCTCTACTGATGTTGTTGGTGATCCATTGAATTTCTCCTGAGCCATCTTTTGATGAATATCCTGCATTTGGATCTTCTACAAACAATCCATACTCTTCATCTTCGGAGTATTGTTCTTCATACTCATCTTCACAAGACAAAGCCATGTCGCAAGGCCATGACTTGTCCTCTTCTTCAGATCTTTGGGTGCTTATGGATCAAACCAGTTGTTGATGAAGTGGTTTAGTCATCCCAGGAGGTGTACCAGACGTACAGATGCTTGTATGAGCTGAACGGGGCTGTTTTGGGACGTTTTTACGGTTGGCCTTGACTGCAGGTGACGTGGCCGCGGGGAAGCGACCATGGGCCGCGGGAAGACCCAACACGACCGCGGGAGAGCGCTTGTTGACCGCGGTCGGAGCCAACGCGACCGCGGGGATTTGTCTCCGAGTTCTGCTGCTGCTGTTGCTTCCTCCTTTGCTTCCTGGATGGTCTCCTGGGTCTTCTGGCTTGATGTACTTCATCTCTGAACTTGATTCTTTAGTTTTGGTTGCTGGGATATGCTCTCCAAGTCCTTGCATGATCTCCTCAACCTTTTCTTCAACTTCATCAAGAGCATAGACTACTTTGTCCATGGTTGAGTCAAGCTCTTCGGTTTTGTCGTTGACTTTGTAAACCTTCTCTGAAACTTCGACTGTAAAGTCATAAGACTCGTTCTTAGCTTCGTTTAGGGCTTTGTCCACGTCATCAAGTTTGAAATTCAGGTCCATGACTTTGTTTTTGGTGTTTCGAAGCTCATAGCTGTGCTTTGCTTGCTCTTCCTCCATGTTGTTGAGCCTGTTAGCGATCATAGCTGCATCCTTGGTTGCACGTTCTTATATTGAATTGACTTGTGAGGTTAGGTTATCGATTTTTTCATTGAAAAGTTTCGATATCCCATCAATCCATTCGTTTAGAGCAGTTGTAGCGGTTGCTTGAGCTTCTATGAACTGTCTGATCACGCCTTCGAGCTGACTCAGTCTGTTGCTGAGCTGGACGTTCTCATCTTGCTGGAGAACCTGGTGAGGTAGGCGATACATAGAGTATCTAGGGTTTGCCATTTGAGGTGCGTAGAGCTCCTTCTGGAACGTTTTGTAGTTTTCGGGTTGAATTTCTTCGTAGAGATTGCGTAGAGATTGCGTAGATATTGCTTCTCTCTGCGTCTGGTGGCTTAAGGAGTGTTATAGAAACCTTCCTCATAGTGTATATTTCGATTTATAGGATCCATATCTTCTGAAATGGAAACAAAATAACCGAAAAATGGAAAATTGCAGAAAAGGGGGTTCTAGAGTCGATTCACCAACTTTTCTCGGGGTTTTGCAGAAAAGAAAACGCGTGCCTTCCCCGGCAACGGCGCCAAAAACTTGATGTGTCGTGTGGTGAGGGTTGTCAAGTTTTACCCTAATTGAAATCAATAACCGCAAGTGCACATCTGATCAGTTGTAGTACTTAGGGATCAAATCCACAAGGAATGAGGATCTTTTCCTGCAAAAAGCCTTTGAAATAAGTATAAAGTAAGGAAGTCTAGAACCAAAACAGTTTTGCGGGGGTTTGGTAGTGTGTTTAAAATGTAAAAACGAAATATTAAAAGAGAATACGGGAATTAAATGACGTAATAACTAAACTTAACGAAAATGAATAAAAATGAGAAAAACGGATATTCTAATTGCTTAAATGAAAATCTACTAAATAGGAAAGACAATATTGAACTAAAGCTTGAAAGAAAATCGGTGTAAATCAATGGGAAAGAAGGCGTTGGGGTTCAGGGAGGTTTTCTCAGGGGTACGAACGATTCAAAACATTGCTAGAGAGTAAATTTGATAAGATCTTAGCTTAAACTTTTCGAACTGGAGTCACGGACGTATGAATACGCCACTGTCGTGATCATAGACAACTATCTCTCTCAACCCTGACCAGTAGGTTTCCACTCTGGCCCTGGAAGAGAAGAGATGAGATGCATTATGTTTAAGACTCGTCCTAATTCACAAATCGCCCATAGGTAGGTTTCCACTCCTATGTTTGTTTGGCTCTCCCAAACTAGATCTGATACCTGATGAACACTTTCGTGTCACCAAGCATCTGGATCAGATTGTAGTTCATGACGCTACTCTCATGCAGTAAAAACGAATTCAGAAGAAAAAGTTCTAAGATTCGGCTCAAAAGCTCATGGAATCCTCATCGAACATATAAATCCCCATCGAAAATCCCTTAATCCCAACAATAAAACTACTCAGACATAATGAACGAAATCAAAAACATAGTATTACTAAGTAGAATAGAAACCGAAATTGAAAAAGAAAGAACAAGGGTTCAAGAGAACAAATCTCTCTCTCCCTAAAAGCTAAAGCAGAAACAATAAAAGTATGAAGTAATGATAGATGATATTCGGTTCCTCCCTGTTTAGTGTTCCTAAGACATGTATTTATAGTGCTCAAGACCTCTCTGGACGTCACTTAGGGTTTCTCCAAATGTGGGCTTCAGAAATGGGCTTTTGGGCTCGGAGGTTGCTGGCCGCGGTCGGGAGTGCTGTGACCGTGGGGAATGAGTGGTTTGCCGCGGTCGGGATGCTTCTGACCGTGGGGAATGAGTGTTTGGCCGCGGGTGAAAGTGCTTGCTGGCTGGTTTACGGGACATCTTGCTCTTCGCGTATCTTTTGATTGAACCGTTGGATTACCAAGCTGTAAAGTGCACTGGAAAGCTGATACTTCCATCTTTAACGTCTCCAAATTTGAGCTGGATCGGACGGTGAGAAGGCCTTCAATCAGGGGTGAACTTCTGACGGTTTGACTCTGAGCTGAAATCTGGTTTTCTATCCATTTTGTTAAGCTTTTCCCTAAGTTACCTGAAAAGAGTCTTGGAACTACAAATACTAGAAAAACGTAATAAAATTACTTAAAAGAAATTAAAAACATAGAAAAAGTATTTCAAAATGATCCATAAAAGTGGTCAAAATACGGTGTTATCAGTGGTCACGCACATCCCGACCGCGACCAGCTAACTCCGACTTTGATGGCCCATTTCTGAGCCCCGTATCATTTTCCCAGCCTCAATTCCGGAACCCTAGACACCAGAGAGTATTGGAGACTATAAATACATGTCATTTAGGTCGTTTTTAAGAGAGGAGAAGAGAGACGAAATACTTTACAGAAATTTTACTTTAAGCTTTGGTTTTAGGTTTTAGGGAGAGAGAGATCTGTCTCTTGAACCCTTGTTCATTCTTTTCAAGTTTGGTTTCTATTCTACCTTTTTATACTATGTTTTTGATTTCGTTTATTATGTATGAGTAGTTTTATTGTTGGGTCTAAGGGATTTTCGACGGGGATATCTATGTTCGATGAGGATTCCATGAGCTTTTGAGCCGAATCTTACAACTTTTTCTTCTGAATTCATTTTTACTGCATGAGAGTAGCGTCATGAACTACAATCTGATCCAGATGCTTGGTGACACGAAAGTGTTCATCCGGTGTCAGATCTAGTTTGGGAGAGCAAAACAAACATAGGAGTGGAAACCTACCTATGGGCGATTTGTGAATGCTGACGAGTCGTAAACATAATGCACCTCTTCTTTTTCAGGGCCAGAGTGGAAACCTACTGGTCAGGGTTGAGAGAGATAGTTGTCTATGATCACGACAGTGGCGTATTCATACGTCCGTGACTCCAGTTCGAAAAGTTTAAGCTAAGATCTTATCAATTTTACTCTCTAGCAATGTTTTGAATCGTTCATACCCCTGAGAAAACTTCCCTGAACCCCAGCGCCTCTTTCTTATAGATTTACACTGATTTTCATTCAAGCTTTAGTCTAGTTTCTTTACTCTTTCAATCGATTTTCACTTAGCAATTAGGTTTAGCCGTTTTTCTCGTTAAGTTTAGCTATTAGGTCATATTAATTCTCGTATTTTCTCTTTAGGATTCGTTTTTACGTTTTAAACACACCACCAAAACCCTCACAAAACTAGCCTGGTTCTAGACTTCCTTACTTCATATTTCTTTCGAAGGCTTTTGCAGGAAAGATCCTCCTTCCCTGTGGATTTGATCCTTAAGTACTACAATCGATAAGCTGTGCACTTGCGGCTATTGATTTCATTTAGGGTAAAACTTGACACCCTTGACACACACCACATCAAGTTTTTGGCGCCGTTGCCGGGGAAGGCACGCGTTTTCTTTTCCGCAAAACCCTAAGAAAGGTTGGTAAATTGACTCTAGAACCCCTTTTTCTGCATATTTCCATTTTTCGGTTATTTTGTTTCCATTTCAGAAGATATGGATCCTATAAATCGAGATCCACACTATGAGGAATGCTTCTACAACACTCCTCAGGCCACCAGACGCAGAGAAGAACACCAAGCCCGAGATCTTAGCTACATGGATCGATACAGCCAGCCAAATCATCCATACCACCGGCGCAGAGAGTCTGTTCGACGCCGGGAAGATCCTTATGGTCCTCCTCCGACCTACTTCGAGCCACATGCCTATAATCCTCCACTGCAGAACCCTAGTCAGAAAGAGGACAACTTGAGGATCAGCAGACGTTTGGGACGCCTCGAAAGAATGATAAACCAGTTCCTTAATCAACAGATTCTCACCGAAAACACCCTGCTCAAGAGAATTGATTCGATCTCTGAAGAGTTCAACAGAAAATTCGATGATCTGGCAATCATGTTTGAGTTCTGGAAGAACAAACCCATAAGGACGCACAAACACTAGCTGGGATGATCCACCAAGTCGCAACAGAGCAGACAAGACAAGGGTATGACATCATACAAAACTTAAGCGATATTGTAGAATCGAAGCAGGAGATCAAAGAAGTCAGAGAATCCGCCTCCTGGTATAGAGAGAAGACAGACGAAGAATTGCAGGAGATCGAGCACAGGCTGAACAAACTCGAGCTCAAAGCACGGGAGATTGATGCAAGGATCGAACAGATGCCCAACATTGAGCAAATTGTGAGATTTTCTAAGAAATCTCCCAAAGAGCCTGATGAAGATGCACAACAACGCCCTGGTATGAGTTCATATGATGCTGGTATACCAAATAAAGAAGCTGGAGAAGTTCGTGTCAAGTACAATAAGGAAGAAACGGACTATGAGCAAATTATATCCGGAGCTGTGGGTCCGAGCGTTCCGACCGCGGCCAAGGCTCCTTTTCCCGCGGTCGCAATGCCTCTGACCGCGGGAGTTGGTCGTTCAGATTCACCTCTGGGATTTGAGAGAAAAATAATACATCTTCTGTCCCAACTTCAACCTCCAGCACCTAAAAAAGCAATTCAGGAAGAAGAAAACCAAGTTTCAGATGTAGAAACAGATTGGCAGGAATCATTACCTTGTATGTTGGCAAGGGAATGTGTTGAAGATTCAGCTGACTCTTCAATCCAAGAAGACCCGATATGCAGCAAGATAAAGATGCCATACATCGATTCAATCATTGAATACGACGCTGCAGCTTTCTTTTGTGAATCCTATTCTGCGTTTAAATGATATGTTCATAATTTGCATCATTTAGGTTGCATATTTCATTCAAAATCATGTTTTATTTCATGCATTTTAGGCCCTTAGGGTTTGTTTTAGAACTTAGGAGATGCATTAGGTCCCAATGAGTCTTTGCATGTTTTGAGTGTTTATCAGGTGCATTTGGAGCTATTTGGAGCTGGAAAGATGAATCCAGGAAGTGGAATGGTGGTCCGGGCTTGAAAATGGTGAAATTGGGTTTTTGGAGGTTATCGGCCATTCTCGGGCACCAGGAAGGTTTTTCTCGGCCAAAACGCGCACCGCGGGTCGATCTTATCGGCCATTTTCACGTACCGCGAGTGGATTGTATCGGCCAAAATCTCTGGGTGCAGATACGTTTCCAAAATCGCCTGTCCGGGGAACCTTCCGGTCCGATTCAGCTGTCGGGTGCTTCATCAAAGTTGGAGAGGATTGGATCACGGTTCCATAGCAAGTGGAATCATGGAATTCAAACCCGTGAGCAGAAAGTTAAGCTCGTCGGAAGAAACCACTGTCTCGCTGCTGTTTTGGACCAAGCCGATGAGCTCTGAAGAATGCGAAGGACGGTGCACTTCCAGGCCGATTCAGTTTCCGGGGCCTTCATGAGAATCAGAGATATTTGAGTCCTCTTTCCAGAACGTCCAAGATCATTCAATTCGGAGCTATGAGCAGGAAGATACGGTCTCCGGAATGGACACATGTATAGACGTCTCTCTCTGATCGTGTAAATGCACTGCAAAGATGAGCCCTCCAGGAAGCCTTCCACTTCCCAAGCACCGAAGCTTCCTTCACCAAATTTGGAGATATATGAGTCCTCTGTCCTCTGTAACCGAAATCACTCTATTCGGACAAGTATATTAGAAGGTACACTCTCCGGAATGCGAGGTGGTCCAAACAGCCCTGAATGATGCGAGCTAAGTGAAACATGCCGCGATGGAATGCCACGGTCCACACTTGGCCGTGGCAACTTTTTCAAATCTTCGGCGATTGACACGATCTTCATGCCACGGTCTACACATGACCGTGGCAAACAACCACTTGGCTGGGAGGAACTTTACAAGCATTCGGGTTTTGACACGGTTTGAATGCCACGGTCTGGGACCGTGGCAAACAAACACTTGGCTGGGAGGAACTTTACAAGCATTCGGGTTTTGACACAGTCTGAATGCCACGGTCTAGGACTTGACCGTGGCAACTTTTCACAAACTTTCGGCGTTTGACACGACCACTTGCCACGGGTTTTGGACGAGACTTGTTGGACCGTGGCACCAAGATGCAGCCAAGAACACGCGAACAAGGCTTTGACACGATCAAGTTGCCACTGCCACACCAAGAACACACTTGACCGTGGCAAACCCATCTTTACCCACCAAGACCGGGTCAGTACCCGGTTTGTTCCGGGTTGACCCGGTTCGCCCAAGACAACTATATATAGATTTTAGACCTAATTTGGAGAGAACCTTTTATCCATTTTTAGTCCACTACAAGAAATTACCTATTTCACAACGACCATATTCGTCGTTAAATGGGGTTTGCAACGATTTAACGACGAATTCGTATTCGTCGTATATTGATCGTCATAACTGCTTATTCGTCGTAAAATCGTCTTTAATTAGCGAGAAACAAGGAATCATCGTAAAGTCGTCGGGAACCATTAGTCGTAACATCGATGTAAAGTTAACGACGATTTAGCGACGAACATACATTCGTCGGTAATTCGTTGCAAATTCGTGGTCTAAATATCGTCCTTAAATTGTTGTTACTAGTAATTCGTCCCTAATTCGTCGTAAGAATATCGTTGGTAATTCATCGTAATTTACAACGATTTAAGAACGAAAATTTATTTAATTTTAAAACCCAAATTTTTTGATTTAATAATTGAAAATTAAATATATTAATTTGAAAATAAATATGGAAATAAAATTATTTTAATTACAAACAAAACAAATTATTTTTATTACAACTAAAAGAAATCATATTTAAGTATCATAATCAATTTCGAAATCTCCAAAATCATCCGCAAGATTTGTAACCGGAGCTTGTGATTGATCCTCTCCACCACTTGTAGATGCTCCTTGAGTACCTGCAGCTTGTGTCGCCACTCTCTGTGCCGCCATTCTTGCCTCCTTTACCGCTGCATTTTTTGACGTTTTGCTCGCAAGGCATTTGCAACATCTGGGATTGAGAGGGCAATGATATCAAAGATGGAGTCATACTCCGAAAGCTCCTCCTGAACTTCCTGGTGATATGCGGTTTGAGACTTCTCTAAATTTGCAATCTTGGCCCGTAGAACGACTGGATCATCTTCTGGTCCTCGGCGGCGTGGTGCGGATGACGAAGCACTCGGGACGTCTCTAATAGATCCCATCCCTATAACTTTTCCCTTCTTTTTCGGAGCGACCTACATTTTAAATTAAATTTTATTAGAAATTAAAATATTAAAAATAAATAAATAAATAATATTTATTAAATATATACCTCCTCGAAGATTTGATCGATTTCACGAGTAGTCAACCCTCCGGATTGAACTGAAGAACCTCCGGGAGATAGTTGGGTCTCTCGCTCAGCAAACTTTGAAGTAACTTCATTATAGAGCTGCTCGGCTTTCTCAGAAACGAATGCACCATCCTTTTTCCGATGACACTTCGCGAAAACCTCTGTCATCGGCGGGAGTTCGCCTCCATTCTCGGCAGCCTAAAAAAAAGTTATTATAATATCAAATACCATAAATTAATTATTTAAAAATATATAAATAATTATTTCATACCATCTGCATTCGAACACCTCCAAATGGTGTTTGGCCAGCTGTATGAGGAAAAGCCACCTTTTGACCGTCTGGACCATTCGCATTGCGGGAAATAGAACACTTTTCCGCAATCTCCTGCGAATGCGGAATCATCCAGTATCGCACCAAACCCTTCCACACCTCAGGGTCCATGCTAATAGGCTTTGCATCATCGCCAATGACTTTCCACGATTTCTTCCAATCGGAAACTGATATGTCTATATTTTACATCATTTAGATTGCATTATAGAGTCCTCATCATGTGTTTTCTCATGTAAATTGAGTCTTTAGGCGTCAAAATAGGACTTAGGGCTTGCATTAGGTCCCAAAGAGTTTTGCATGTTTTGAAGTCCTTATCAGGAGCCTTGGAGACCAATTGGAGCCTAAGAAGAGGAACAGGAAAGAAAACGGTGAAGAAAAGGGTCAAAAATGATGAAAACCGCTTGGAGGAATTTCTCGGCCAAATCTCGTACCGGCTGGTCGGAAACCTCGACCAAAATATTTACCGGATCCTCATTACCGGCTAAAAACCTTACCGATCGGCCAGAATCGAGTATCGAGTGCAAAAATACCACGGGACAAGTTTTTGACCGAGGCAAGGATTTTTACGACCAAAAAGCTTACCGCGGTACACAGCCCTCGGCCATTTTCCTTACCGCGGGAAGGTTTTTACGACCAAAAGTTGCCCTTGCCCGCACAATTCAGAAATCAGCAATCCGGGGAACCCCGGTCCGAATCAGTTGGCGGGGTTTTCACCAAAGTTGGAGATAATCAAGCAAAGATTCCAGAACAGTTGGAATAATCCAATTCGGACCAGTGGAGAGAAAGATATGGCTTCCGGAGCGTTCACCAGCCTTGCGCGAACCCGAGAACTGAACGGCGAACTTCAAAGATCATGGCGGACGGAGCCTTTCCTGTCCGAACCAGCTTACCCGGTCTTCATCAAAGTTCTAGATCCATGGAAGATCTTCTCAGAGAATTTGGAATCGCTCAATTCGGAGCAAAGTTTTGGAAGATAGGGTCTCCGGAGTTCACATCGGTCTAAAAGTCTATTTTCCGGTAATTTCAATGCGGCGCAAAGATGTGAAATCCAGGAAGCCTTCCGCTCTCCAAGCTCCGATGGTTTCTTCACCAAAGTTTGAGCTTATTGAGTCATCTTTACTGTGGAACTGGTCTCAGAGCAATTGGAGTCGTGTGCTGAAAGTTATCGCTTCCGGAAGGTGACATGGTCGATACAAGCCTAAAATGAGTTGCGATACGCGCTAAGTGTCTTCACAAGCCTCGGTATCTTTACCTTGGCATCACTCAAGTCGAGGCTCATATCTTGGAAGTATTTTGGACCAGACCTCGTCCCAAAGCCTTGGCATGATTAGATCGAGGCATGCATACGTAAAAACTGAAGCTGGAAACGACTAAGTGTTAAGAGTACACCTCGGTGTAATGACCTCGGCGTGCATGCCGGACTGTGTTCTCCCAAGCACCTCGACATCATGACCCCTCGACATTTTATCCCGAGGTCCCTTGTCACGAACCCAGAATCAAGAACAGAGTAGCTCAAGAACACACACGTGAGGATGGATCAAAGACTAGGGTTCATGCATGTTCTTGACGTGTTCTTCACGAGATCTTCATCCGGATCCTGACTCACGTGCACACCTCGGCATGAAGACCTCGGCTTCACTTTCCGACACACCGTGGCACTCACCTATCAACCCAAGAGGGCGGTTCAGTACCCGGTTTGTTCCGGGCTGACCCGCGACACTTTCCCTTTGCTATAAATACATTTTGAGACTAAAAACCTAATCATCTTATCTCTTATCTGTTTTTAGCTTTAAGAACTTGCCTCTTTTGTGAAACTTGATTAATCTAATCCGATATCTCGTTTTTGCATCAGAATCTTGTTCTTTCTTTATTTCTTTTATCATCCAAACATCAAACTCCTTATCATGACTAGCTACACGTCTTGCAAAGTACTTAGTGAGCTCGTTATGATTAGTGAGTAGTCGTTTAAGCGGCTTTAGATAGGTAGATTAGGGTGCTTTCAAGGTGGATTAATGGGTTTAGGTGTCTAGTCTTGCATGTTTCATTCCTTAACCGACGAGATCTCTAGGCCGGATCCAAGCACATCACTTGAGGTTCAGATCTGAGACATATCTCGCATCAAAAGTGTTTGTAGAAATGTCTGAACCACTCGGTTAAGGGTTTAAGAGTCTTTCATCGCGAGAGCGATAGTTTGTTCTCTTAAATGACATTTTTGAACCGATTCTTATTGCTGACTGATTTATGATTCTCAAAAGGGATTTTGGTATGAAAAAGGATCAGTTTAGATGTTTAATACTTTCATGAGAAGATTAACATGCCTTGAGTTCAAAGTTAAATGAAATCGCTTGATAACATGATTCATTAACCCATTAGTCTAGCTTGGAAGCACCCGAGTCAACTATCCTGTCTAAAGCTTCTGCCTTTATCATTCATTATCATCATCTGAATCACCTGTTTGTTGTTTGCATCTTGATTAGTTTGAATCTCTGCTTTTACTTAACTTCATTGCTTATTTGCCCGTTAATCATCGTCACCAAACTTTTACTTTCTTGTCTTGACTTAAGTGAACAAATAACATAGGCTAGTGTCTCGTTTACAAGCTTGGTTTGACACCCCTTATACTACTCTGACAAGGGGATTGATAACCCTTCTAAGAGCTTGAAAACTCTTAGTTATCAATTGGCGCCGTTGCCAACTTGTAGGAGCATTAGTCTCTTGTTTGTTCTTGAGTTCAAGCTTTTCTTTCCTTTGTTTTACTAACTTCTTTCCAAGTTCTTGTTTTGTTTTCAGGTGCATGAATACCAGGTCTTGGAGCACAGGATCGCTTTTCCCATACGACGATAACATCGACAGATTAGAAAGGCGAGCTCGCGAGAGAGAACGGCACTTTGACAGACTTGGAATGGCAGAACAACAGCGAATGGAGCAACAGGCTCAGGCAGCCGAGCACCAGGCTCAGGCTAATCAGGTGCAGGCAGGAAGAAATGAACAACAAGCCTATGTTAATCAGCAACAGGCTCAAAGAAACGAACGGCTTGCTCAGCAAAACCAACACCAAGCGAATAGAAATGAGAAACAAGCCCATCATGTTCATCCGCCACTGCCACAAGTACAGAGACAACATCCTCCAATCTGTGTTGGAGAGAATGACCGAGCTAATGCGCACCAATACCGAGCTGGGATTCAAGCTCCACCAGTTCAAAACAACAACTTTGAAGTTAAAGCTTCCCTGCTCAATATGGTGCAAAACTAAAAGTTCCACGGACTGGCTGGAGAAGACCCTCTCGAGCATCTAGATCAATTTGATCGGGTTTGCGACTTAACCAAGATAAATGGCGTCTCCGAAGATAGCTTCAAGCTACGCTTGTTCCCTTTCAGCCTCGGTGATAAAGCACACCAGTGGGAAAAGAATATACCGAGGGGTTCTATACAAACCTGGGAGCAGTGTAAACTGCCGTTCTTATCAAAGTTCTTTTCCACATCACGCACGTCTAAGCTCAGGAATCAGATCTCAAGTTTCACGCAGCACAATAACGAGAGCTTTAGTGAAGCTTGGGAACGGTTTAGAAGCTACACTAACCAATGCCCACACCACGGCTTCTCAGAGGCATCACTCTTGAGTACTTTATACCGAGGTGCACTCCCCAAGATCAGAAACCAACTCGATACAGCTTCAAATGGAAATTTTCTTGGGAAAGAGATCAATGCGGCAATGGAACTAGTCGAGAACCTAGCCATGTCTAATGACACGTATGGAGAGGACTTTGATAGAGCAAACCGTACAGAGGGATCTAGTGATGAACAGCGCATGAAAAAGGATATAAGAGAGCTTCAGAGTAAGCTTGACAAGGTTTTGATGGCGACTCAAAAGCCAATACACTTTGTAGGCGAGTTTGATGAGCAAGGGCCAAGTTTTGACAATGTTAATGAAGATGGTCTAACACAAGAGGAGCTGAATTACATAGGGAATCAGCAGAGGTATCAGCGGTTTAACAACTACAACAGTAACCCAAACCTCTCATACAGAAACCCGAATGTCGCTAACCCTCAAGACCAAGTGTACCCTGCTCAACAACAACAACAAAGCTATGCTCAAAAGGCTCCTTTTCAGAATACCTTCCAGCCCAAGCAACAATTCAGTGGGCAACAGCACGGCTACACTCAGCAGAATCAAGCGGCTCAGAGTAACAACTTCAACAACCAACCGCAGCAACACAAGTTTCCACCAGGGTTCCATCCGTAGCAGATGGGTAATCAACAACAGATTCAGGGAACAGGTCAGAATCAAATGGGGAACGACGTCTGTGGGATACTACAGCAACTGTTACAGGGCCAGCAAAGGGTTGAGAGCCAGCATGCAACAATGCAGCAAGATATCAGAGAGCTTAAGCAGAATCAAGCTTCTACATCATCAAGAGGCCCGGCTTTACCAGGTAAACCGGAGCCGAACCCTAAAGAGTATGTGAACGCCATCACATTGAGGAGTGGTAAGGAATTACAAACTCCAACGCCTAAGACAAAGCTCATTGAGGCCAATGAGCAATTAGAGGGGGAGGCAGCCTCAGACGATGCGTGTAAAGAAGCGGTCTTAGAGAAGGAACCAATCAAGGACAAAGGAAAAGAGGTGGAAAAGACAACCGAGCTTGAAAAGCCCTATGTTCCACCACCACCTTATCAACCCAAGATACCGTTCCCAGGGCGTTTCAAAAAGAAAATCCTAGACAAGGCCAAGGCAGTCTTTGAGAAACACTTGGAGAACACGCAACTCACCTTACCCATTATAGATGCTTTCCTAGCTATACCCCAGCTTGGGAAGTTTCTAAAGGACGCGATCCTCAACAAGACAAAGGAGCTCCAGGGTATGGTGATACTGAGCCATGAGTGCAGTGCCATAATACAAAGAAGATCTATACCAAGGAAGCTATCCGATCCGGGCAGCTTCACTCTGCTGTGTGCTTTAGGTCACCTGAAGTTCTCAAACTGTTTATGTGACCTTGGAGCTTCTGTGAGCTTAATGCCTTACACGGTGGCCAAGAGATTGGGATACAGTAGCTACAAGCCAGCCAAGATCTCTCTTGTATTAGCTGATAGATCGGTTAGATTACCGGTGGGGTTTCTTGAGGATCTACCTTTGAGGATCGGTGAGATAGAAATCCCCACGGACTTCATAGTTCTTGAGATGGACGAGGAACCATTAGACCCCATCATCTTGGGCCGATCGTTCCTAGCAACCGCAGGAGCCATAATAGATGTGAGAGGAGGAATGATTGAACTACACATCGGTTCCGAGACTATGAAGTTCAACGTGAAGGAAATGATGAAGAAACCGACCATTGGAGGTCAGGTCTTCTATGTGGAAGTAATGGAGGAGCTGGCTGATGAGCTCCTTGAAGAGTTGAACGCAGAGGATCCGTTACAAGTGGTCTTAACGCGGGAACAAAGCGAGCACGGGTACTTGAACGAAGAAAGCGAGGTGTACAAGCGTCTTTTGGACCAACCGAGGGAACTTGAAGCTGAGGCGAGATTTTTGGAGCTCCACACGAGCAGCCTCGACATCCTAGACAGCAAGGGATCCACGGAAACAGAAGAGACACCTCGGGATATCATGGCCGTGACAACTCATACCGAGGCCGATGGTAAACCGCGCGAGAACTAAGCAAAGGCCGAGGAAGCTGTTCCAGGCCAATGCAACTTTGATGCCGATTGGAATGAGGCAGACGCACCCCCTGTTGAGCTCAAGCCTCTACCAACAGGGCTCAGGTATGCGTTCTTAGGTCTGAACTCTACTTTTCCTGTGATCATAAACGATAGCTTGCTTGAACATGAAGAACGTGCATTGCTTAATGAAATAAGGAAATTCAGGAGAGCCATAGGGTATTCCTTGGCTGACATTAGAGGAATCTCTCGTGATATATGCACCCACAGGATCCACCTAGAGGACCAAGCCATGTCCTCTGTTGAGCACCAACGTCGACTTAACCCGAAACTCAAGGAGGTGGTTAAGAAGGAGATACTAAAGCTCCTTGAGGCAGGGATAATTTATCCAATCTCTGACTCTCGATGGGTATCTCCTGTACACGTTGTGCCCAAGAAAGGTGGAATCACGGTGGTGAAAAACGATAAGGATGAACTCATAGCCCAAAGAACTATAACCGGCCATCGCATGTGCATTGACTATAGGAAATTGAATTCTGCATCAAGAAAAGATCATTTTCCTTTACCATTCATTGATCAAATGCTTGAACAGTTAGCTAATCACCCTTATTTTTGTTTTCTCGATGGATACTCGGGGTTCTTTCAAATACCTATAGACCCCCGAGATCAAGAGAAAACGACATTCACCTGCCCTTATGGCACTTATGCTTATAGAAGAATGCCATTCGGTTAGTGTAATGCACCGGCCACTTTTCAAAGATGTATGATGCACATTTTCTCTGATCTAATTGAAGAGAAAGTTGAGGTGTTTATGGATGACTTCTCCGTATACGGCTCCTCTTTCTCCGAATGTCTTGCTAATCTTTCTCAGGTTCTCAAGCGATGTGAGGAGCATAGGCTTGTCTTAAACTGGGAAAAGTGTCATTTCATGGTCCAAGAAGGCATTGTCTTGGGACACAAGGTATCAGAGAAAGGCATCGAGGTGGATAAGGCCAAGATCGAGGTGATGGTGAACTTACAAGCCCCGAATTCTGTGAAAGGAATAAGAAGCTTCCTTGGCCACGCTGGGTTCTATAGACGGTTCATCAAGGATTTCTCCAAGATAGCTAGGCCTTTGACAGGGTTATTGTACAAAGAATTGGATTTCAACTTTGATGAAGAATGTGAGGAAGCATTCAAGAGAATCAAGGAGGCTTTGATCAGTGCACTGATTGTACAAGCCCCTGATTGGTCTTTGCCATTTGAAGTGATGACCGATGCATCTGATTATGCTGTAGGAGCTGTCTTGGGACAGAAGAAAGATAAGAAGCTCCATGTGATCTACTATGCCAGCCGCACTTTGGACTCGGCTCAAGAAAAGTATGCCACCACCGAGAAAGAAATGCTTGCCATTGTGTTTGCATTTGACAAATTCAGGAGTTATCTAGTGGGATCAAAGGTCACGGTTTACACAGATCACGCGGCCTTGAGGTACCTGATGTCTAAGAAGGACGCTAAGCCGAGGCTTTTGAGATGGGTCTTATTACTCCAAGAATTTGACATGGAGATACTCGATAAGAAGGGCATTGAAAATGGAGCCGCAGATCACCTCTCAAGGCTGAGGATTTAAGAACAGGTCCCAATAGATGATGCTTTACCCGAGGAACATCTCATGTTAGTCCGGTCTTACTTAGAGATGGAGGAAGCCAATACGATCAAGGAAAGAAGCCTTCCATGGTTCGCGGATCTTGTGAACTACTTGTCTTGCGGATTAGAGCCACCAGATCTTGATACTTATCAGAGGAAGAAGTTCTTTAGAGATGTGATGAGGTATTATTGGGATGAGCCGTTTCTTTACGTGCTTAACAAGGACCATCTCTATAGGCGATGCTTGGCCGAAGAAGAGATCCATCCAGTGCTACAAGAATGCCACGGCTCATCGTATGGTGGTCATTTAGGTACGTTCAAGATAGTTGCCAAGGTTCTACAGAGCGGTTTCTGGTGGCCGACCATGTTCAAAGACGCCCAAGAAGTGGTCTCGAGGTGTGAAGCTTGTCAAAGGCAAGGAAACATATCCAAAAGGAATGAAATGCCCCAAAACCCAATCTTTGAAGTGGAGGTCTTCGACTGCTGGGGCATTGATTTCATGGGTCCCTTTGTAAACTCATATGGGAATCAATATATCCTTGTGGCAGTGGATTATGTGAGTAAATGGGTTGAAGCTGTTGCATCTTCGACCAACGATTCAAAAGTGGTGGTAAAACTCTTCAAGAGTATCATCTTCCCACGGTTTGGAGTACCAAGAGTAGTCATCAGTGATGGGGGGAGCCATTTCATCAACAAGACTCTTGAGAGTCTTTTGAAGAAGCACGGAGTAAAGCACAAGGTGGCCACTCCTTATCATCCGAAAACCAGCGGCCAAGTGGAGGTTTCCAACCGTCAGATAAAGGCCATTTTGGAGAGGACCGTGAACTCATCCAGGAAGGATTGGAGCAAGAAACTTGACGATGCCCTGTGGGCTTACAGAACCGCCTACAAGACCCCCATTGGGACTTCACCATTTAACTTGCTCTATGGGAAAAGCTGTCATCTACCGGTTGAGTTGGAATACAAGGCTTTGTGGGCAGTGAAACTTCTGAAATTTGACATCAAGACCGCACAAGAAAAGAGGGTTTTACAGCTTCATGAGCTTGAGGAGATCCGGTTAGATGCTTTCGAGAGCTCTAAGATCTACAAAGAAAGAACCAAGGCGCTCCATGACAAGAAGATACACAAGAGAGAGTTCAAAGAAGGGGACCAAGTTCTGTTGTTTAACTCAAGACTGAAGCTGTTCCCTGGGAAGCTGAGGTCTAGGTGGTCCGGTCCGTTCACGATTCTTGAAGTAAGACCCTATGGAGCCGTGGTTTTGAAAGGAAAAGATGGACAAGGCTTTGTGGTAAACGGCCAGAGGGTAAACCATTACTTGGCATCAGAAACAAGGGAGGGAGCTACCTCAGTTCCTCTACTTGAACCGGAATGAGCCTGAAAAGGTATGAAAAGTCAAACTTAGTGACGTTAAACAAAGTGCTCTTGGGAGACACCACAAGCTTATCCATGTACATATTTCGTTTTTCATCTTCTTTTTCTTTTTATTTGAAGCTGTTTGAAGGGTTTGATAAGTGCTTCAGGAGTTAGACAGTAAACCTCGAGGGTGAAAGTGAGAGAAAGCTTGAAAAAGACACGGCCTGATGAATTAAGTCAAAGAGCATACATAGCCTCGGTATCGACCCTCGGTATATTCATACCATGGTCACCTTTTACCGAGTGAAAGCTTGAGAACCTCAGCTAGATTCCTCGACTTAATTTCATCATGGTCGTGTCTGAGAAGTGCTATGGTAAAATAACTAAGTGTGGGGGAGGCTCACGGTGTAAACACCTCAGTATAAGTATACCGAGGGGCGATGTTCACTTAAAACGGTCAAAAACCTTGATCCGAGGCCGCGACCAGTTTACACCAAGGCCAGCCTGTTTAAACCCCCAAGCCTCACGTGTTCTTTGCTAAAAACAAGTGACCTCGGCATGATGCCCTCGTGGTGGAGCGTGCCGAGGCACTCGGTTTCAAGAAATGATCAAAAGCAAGAACACATGAAACACTTAGGACGAAGAAGAGGCTTTGCGAGGTCCAAAGAAAAGACGTGAAAGCTATGGGGATTTACTCGTTGGGATGGGCTCAGACAACTCGGCTTGGTACCCTTGGGGTGGAACAAGTTGAGGCAGCTCAGAGTAACACGAGAAAATATGGCTTGGTCCGTACAGCCCACGTCATCCCCATACCGCGTCCATTTGAAGGGTTGCGCGGCATTTTGAATTTAAACACTCGGTCAACGTAGTTTTTGGCGCGGTCAACGGCTGGAGCTGGAGCAGAAGGGGGGACCAGTCCCACAACAGTCCAAATGCCAGCTGGAAAGCGCGCCCCAGCCCATACCGACCTCCATACTTGGCCAAAACGCAGAGTTTGCCCTCTAGACTATTTTCTCTGCATTTCACGAACACAACTCACTCATTTCTCGTTCATTTTGCGTGATTCCAAGCGTTCTAGACTCGTTAGGGTGTTGTCTACTCTGCATAAGCATCTCGTTCAGCTTAAATCTTGCATTCCCAAAGGTATTTGCATCTTATAGAACTCATCTTTTTCCTTCATTCTTTGCGAGCTTAAATGTTTGTAAAATGTGGAATCGATTCTTTTAGAATATATCGGCCTTTGGGAACAATTTTGTAAATTCCACCAGGGTAGACAACACACGAAAAACCGGTCTTTGCATTTAAAATCACTTATTCTTGAGTTTTTAAAATTCTTGAGAAAATGCGCTTGGAATCGGTCTTAATGATGATTTGTGTGTTTAAGCTGAGGTGTCTAGATAACTTGTCTCTAATCGGTTGTTCTGGCTTGTTCTTACTTCCCTTGATGTTTGAAAAAGCTATGAATATTAGTTCTGCTAGAGAAAAAGTGTTGTACTTGCCAATCTTGAGATACATGTGCTTAACGATATACTTGGCTCTGACGATTCCTTTGAGAATCTCTCTTGCAGATGACCGGAGACCGAACCGTTCCTACCCACGAGACAAACAGAAGTGCGGGCCAGAAGAGTGTTTTGAAGGGTAAGCCGTTGCCGTGCCACGTAGTGGAGAGACCAGCAAGAAAACCTCGATGCGACCCGATGACGAGCCAACCCCCAAACGAGCAAGAAATACTGAGTTCACTCTGGCACCAGCTCTCGAGTCAAAGAGGAACGGGAAGAAGGCAGCTGTGGGATCTGATGACGACGAGCCCGGAGCTTTAGTCCATTATGTAGACAACGGTGACAAAAAGTCCAAGAAAGAACCAAAGGCCGAGCCTGAGGATGAGCACTTCCCAACCACTGAGGAATACTTGGACCACTTTAACTCAATCAGAGTGGCTCAAGGTCGATTCCCTGACTTGGAGTTGCTGAAGAAACTCGAGCTACTTGATGATGTGACCCTCATTTTTGAGAATATGGGCTTAGCAAAGTTCTTTGAGATGAGCGATGTTACCTATGAAGGGATTACACAGCAGTTTCTTGCAACCTTGGAGGTCATCATCTACCCCAAGAGAGATCCAAAGCGTTTACATGGCAAAGGATTCGGCCACATTGAGTTTGACATGGATAGCGTGCACTACAAGGTCAGTTTCAAGGAGCTTGATGAAATCTTTGGGTTAGAAAGGAATGGAAGCTCGCTTGACAAGTTTGTGTACCCTCGTGATGAGTTGGCTGCATTGTGGGAAATGATATCTTTTGGACCCTACCTCGGAGGCAAGAGCAAGACAAGCTGCATAAGGAACCCTACGATCAGATACACAAACCGCGTCCTAGCATCAACATTCTTCTCGACCTTTAACCCTGGTGTTATTCACACGGCCGAGCTTGAACTATTGGGACTCGGACTGAAGCCGTTCATCACTCAAATGAAGAACAAGAAAGAGTTCCGAGGGCCGCTGCATGTACCATCATTGGGTGCATTCTTTGCCATTCAAATGCTCACTTATCGGCACAATGTATGGTGCGACCGCAAGAAGCGAGGAGCAAGAAGACTTCAGAACGGTTGGATAGTCACCAAGATCCTGAGGGCTCAAGGGTTTATATTCCCTGATTCACCAAAGAAGCCGAATCTCATTGATGAGTTATACCTAAGCAAAAGTGGTTTCTTCGGAGGCAAGTCAGAGGATAAATGGGTTTACAACTTCACCCTACTGCATAGAGACGGCACGCAGGTTCTACTGCCTAACCGAAGCCTCACCATGATCGACAAGCAGTGTAACGTCTCGTTCTACGTTCTCAAAGACCAGTTGTATAACCCAGCTTTCGACCCACCAACACGCAAATGCACCAAGGCAGCACCTAGCAAACCCGAGAACACTAGTGGCCCGGAAGATTGTGATAACGGGGAGCAGAGACAATATGAGAGAAGGATCGAAGCAGGCCGCTATCACTTCAATCCGCAAGTTTGGGGTGAGCCTGAATACCACACCAAGAAGCTGTATTCACGAGTGAACACCCTCCAAAAGTGGTGTAAGTGGCAAGACAAAACCATCCACGCATTGGTGGATTGTGTGAGGCATTTGAAGAAGAAGGTAAAGCAGCTCACGAGGCCATCCTCGCCGGATAAGAACTCAGCGACCTCAACCGCACCGATTACAGAAGAAGGAGTTGGAGAAAGCTCAAACGCGAGGAACCCGGAGTTTCCACCAGGCAAAGAAGACTGGATCGATCCAGCCACGGCTTTCCTGCCTGAACCCTCAGAAAGCAGCCCACCACGTCAGCCAACTCCATCCTGCTCAACATCGAATCCCTCGCATTACTTGGGATCCGACCTCTCGGACTAAGGTATCGACTTCAAACCTTGTACATATGCATCTTGTATATATCATCTTGCATTCGTTCAGTTTTTGTTTTCTCTTCTCTCACACGCTTTTATAACACAAGGGACTGTGTTATCTAAGTGTGGGGGGAGGAGCTTTGTGTTTTCTGATCTTGTTTTCTTTGTTCTTATTTGACTTTTGCATTCTTGAGTCTCATTTAGCTTAATACATGTGAAAAATTACATCATTCTAGCTGCATCTCGCATTTTAAGATCGAGTCTAGTTGCATCATGTAGGATTGCATCAGTGCAAGGAGCAATGATAGATTTTTTCCTAGAGAGTAAATCACTTGAGAACTTGAACTAAATATGCTTGTGAAACTCATTCTGTGCTTGTAAAGCTTGAAACGATTTGAATCTGAGAAACAAGTTTGAATTACACTCAACTCTAGCTAAATGATAACCTTGAACTTGAAATGTAAATATCTTTTGATGCATTGCTTGAATAGGCTTGTGGATACCGATATACATACTTGAGCTAGAATCGTTTTTTTACCACCCTCCTTCCTTAGCTCAAGTAGCTGAATCCGCATCATGGATCAGTTCCCTCACCTTGAACCCATCTTTCTTTCGAGCCAATGTTTGCGTGTGAATTGTAAGGCCACCTTGGACTGAACTTGGCAGAAAGTGTTAGGTTTAGAGCGACAAGGGCATGGCTCATTGAGTGATATGTTCCAACATCAAGGAACCAAGAGTATTGGTGAGAAATAAGTGTGGGGGAAAAGACTTGTTGGTGAGTGGAAAAAGGTGAGCAGAGTGGAAAAGTGAGAGTGGAAATAGCTAGGGGAATGAATGAAAATGAATCAAGTCTTGGTTGTGAAAAGATAAGCTCTGAAATGAAAAGAAGCCAAAGGCTCAAGTGTTCTGAAATAAAAATGAAAGAGGCTATACGCTATGAAAGAAAAGAGCTGTGTGAATAAGCAAAAACCAAGGCTTGAAAATAAAAGAAAAAGGCGAATCCCCTAGTGAAAAGAAAATGATTGTGAAGAGTGAGGATTCTGAGAGGGTGAGCAAGTGAGAAACGCTTTGAGTGGAGTATGGGGTGTGATGAGTCTTGCCCTTGTATGCATCGGTTGCTTTTTACCTTTAGCATTCTGCCGAAGTTTGGTCGTTCATAGAGAGATCCCTGTTCCATTGCACCCGCTTGAATATTGATGAGATCATTTTTATCTCATGACCTTACCCTAGCCAAGCCAGCCTATTTGAACATTGCATCATTTGATTCACCGGTTACGAACTTAATGAATGTGAAAGAGTTGAATGTGATAATGACTTGTGGAGATTCCGTGTTTTAGTTGGAAAATATCCGAGTATAGCTTTGCATTGCATATTTGAGCATGAATCCGAGTTCTCTTGTGGTCACTTCTCTCTAAAAAAGGAAATATGAGCTCCATCTGCATTACAACCTCTCTCTCTCATTTGTTCTTTTTGCTTGAGGACAAGCAAAGGACAAGTGTGGGGGAGTTGATATGTCTATATTTTAAATCATTTAGATTGCATTATAGAGTCCTCATCATGTGTTTTCTCATGTAAATTGAGTCTTTAGGCGTCAAAATAGGACTTAGGGCTTGCATTAGGTCCCAAAGAGTTTTGCATGTTTTGAAGTCCTTATCAGGAGCCTTGGAGACCAATTGGAGCCTAAGAAGAGGAACAGGAAAGAAAACGGTGAAGAAAAGGGTCAAAAATGATGAAAACCGCTTGGAGGAACTTCTCGGCCAAATCTCGTACCGGCTGGTCGGAAACCTCGACCAAAATGTTTACCGGATGCTCATTACCGGCCAAAAACCTTACCGATCGGCCAGAATCGAGTATCGAGTGCAAAAATACCACGGGACAAGTTTTTGACCGAGGCAAGGATTTTTACGACCAAAAAGCTTACTGCGGTACACAGCCCTCGGCCATTTTCCTTACCGCGGGAAGGTTTTTACGACCAAAAGTTGCCCTTGCCCGCGCAATTCAGAAATCAGCAATCCGGGGAACCTTCCGGTCCGAATCAGTTGGCGGGGTCTTCACCAAAGTTGGAGATAATCAAGCAAAGATTCCAGAACAGTTGGAATAATCCAATTCGGACCAGTGGAGAGAAAGATATGGCTTCCGGAGCGTTCACCAGCCTTGCGCGTACCCGAGAACTGAACGGCGAACTTCAAAGATCATGGCGGACGGAGCCTTTCCTGTCCGAACCAGCTTACCCGGTCTTCATCAAAGTTCGAGATCCATGGAAGATATTCTCAGAGCATTTGGAATCACTCAATTCGGAGCAAAGGTTTGGAAGATAGGGTCTCCGGAGTTCACATCGGTCTAAAAGTCTATTTTCCGGTAATTTCAATGCGGCGCAAAGATGTGAAATCCAGGAAGCCTTCCGTTCCCCAAGCTCCGATGGTTTCTTCATCAAAGTTCGAGCTTATTGAGTCATCTTTACTGTGGAACTGGTCCCAGAGCAATTGGATTCGTGTGCTGAAAGATATCGCTTCCGGAAGGTGACATGGTCGATACAAGCCTAAAATGAGTTGCGATACGCGCTAAGTGTCTTCACAAGCCTCGGTATCTTTACCTTGGCATCACTCAAGTCGAGGCTCATATCTTGGAAGTATTTTGGACCAGACCTCGTCCCAAAGCCTTGGCATGATTAGATCGAGGCATGCATACGTAAAAACTGAAGCTGGAAACGACTAAGTGTTGAGAGTACACCTCGGTGTAATGACCTCGGCGTGCATGCCGGACTGTGTTCTCCCAAGCACCTCGACATCATGACCCCTCGACATTTTATCCGGAGGTCCCTTGTCACGAACCCAGAATCAAGAACAGAGTAGCTCAAGAACACACACGTGAGGATGGATCAAAGACTAGGGTTCATGCATGTTCTTGACGTGTTCTTCACGAGATCTTCATCCGGATCCTGACTCACGTGCACACCTCGGCATGAAGACCTCGGCTTCACTTTCCGACACACCGTGGCACTCACCCATCAACCCAAGAGGGCGGTTCAGTACCCGGTTTGTTCCGGGCTGACCCGCGACACTTTCCCTTTGCTATAAATACATTTTGAGACTAAAAACCTAATCATCTTATCTCTTATCTGTTTTTAGCTTTAAGAACTTGCCTCTTTTGTGAAACTTGATTAATCTAATCCGATATCTCGTTTTTGCATCAGAATCTTGTTCTTTCTTTATTTCTTTTATCATCCAAACATCAAACTCCTTATCATGACTAGCTACACGTCTTGCAAAGGACTTAGTGAGCTCGTTATGATTAGTGAGTAGTCGTTTAAGCGGCTTTAGATAGGTAGATTAGGGTGCTTTCAAGGTGGATTAATGGGTTTAGGTGTCTAGTCTTGCATGTTTCATTCCTTAACCGACGAGATCTCTAGGCTGGATCCAAGCACATCACATGAGGTTCAGATCTGAGACATATCTCGCATCAAAAGTGTTTGTAGAAATGTCTGAACCACTCGGTTAAGGGTTTAAGAGTCTTTCATCGCGAGAGCGATAGTTTGTTTTCTTAAATTACATTTTTGAACCGATTCTTATTGCTGACTGATTTATGATTCTCAAAAGGGATTTTGGTATGAAAAAGGATCAGTTTAGATGTTTAATACTTTCATGAGAAGATTAACATGCTTTGAGTTCAAAGTTAAATGAAATCGCTTGATAACATGATTAATTAACCCATTAGTCTAGCTTGGAAGCACCCGAGTCAAATATCCTGTCTAAAGCTTCTGCCTTTATCATTCATTATCATCATCTGAATCACCTGTTTGTTGTTTGCATCTTGATTAGTTTGAATCTCTGCTTTTACTTAACTTCATTGCTTATTTGCCCGTTAATCATCGTCACCAAACTTTTACTTTCTTGTCTTGACTTAAGTGAACAAATAACAGAGGCTAGTGTCTCGTTTACAAGCTTGGTTTGACACCCCTTATACTACTCTGACAAGGGGATTGATAACCCTTCTAAGAGCTTGAAAACTCTTAGTTATCAGAAACCGTGCCCATAAGTCGAAGCTTCACTCTCTCGGTAAAGAGTCTCTCCATCTCACTATGGTCTTTCTCATCCCAGTCATACCGTTGCTACAAAAAAAACCACATAATTAAATTTTGGAATAATTAAAATAATTATTTAAATAAACTACAAATTATTTTTTTAAATTTATTTTACCGCAAATATTTTGAACCATATGTCAATGGTATGCTGAGAAAGCTGGGTGAGATTGCAATGAGGCTCCACAAAATAGGACTTGATAATATCAGAAACCGTGCGGCCAACCTTGCTATGAATACCGAACCTAAAACAACAAGACAAAAATTTATATAAGTAAAATTAAAATAAATATAAATTAATAATAATAAAACATATATATTTTAACTAATTACGACATACCATTGTGCACCCGCCGGGAGATCAGGATCTAGCTTAGTAAGTCTCTCTCAGTCCGCTTGTGCAATGATATCATGCACCGTCAAATGTGCATAAGGGATCTCACGATGCACTTGCGGCTGTGGAGGTGGTGGTGGAGCTGGAGCACTATGTGTTTGAGTGGCGGGAACAATATCCGTCTCCGTGGCAGAAGAAGAGACGGGATTTCTCCCAGTAAATGTACCAGCATCGCTAAACATATCACCATAATGAGGCCGACGACGACGACCAGACATCTGTAAATATTAAAAATAAAAATTAAACATTAATTCCTAAACATATATCTAATTAGAACTAAACTTTTAATTTCTTAAATAGCTAAAATATTCCAATCCTATTTTACTCCATTTCTAAACCATTCCATTCCTAAACTATTCCATTCCTAAACTAATATTCCATACCTAACTATTCTAGTAAAGAAATTATAAATAATATAAAAAAAAAAACACATACATTGGTTTTGGGAGGATTTTCCGGCGGAAAGATATGGGAAGGAAGCAAGGAGAGAATGAGCAAAGGAAATGAAGATGGGCGAGCGACTTATATAGAATCCACACTTCGACGTTAATTCGTCGTTATTAACGACGAATTCCCGACGATTCGACGTTAAATCGTCGTAACAATTGCGACGAATTAACGTCGAATCGTCGGGAATTCGTCATTAATTAGCAGACTATTTAGGCGCGGGAAAAGGGCGGGAAATGGGTAGAAAAGAGGGTATGGTGCGGGATATGGGAGGGGTGAATTTGGAAATATGAAATAAGTTAAGGACGATTTCCCGACGAATCGTCGGTAATTCGTCGTAAGTTACGATGAATTACCGACGATTCGTCGTGAAATCGTCCTTAATTTATGTATTTTCGGTTATATTAATAATTTATATATATAGTATACATACCAATAATTATCATTAAATTGTATATCTATATATAACTTAGTTGTAGAACATTATTTAATTGCAATATAATGACATAATTCTGATTACAACTAACATGAATCATTTTCAGATGACGTTGAACCTTCATCATTAGGTTCATCATCATTTTTCTCAAACTCATCTTCGTCATTTTCTTCCTCTGTATCGTCGGGAAGATATTCGGTTTGTCTGTTTTCAAGATCTATCAAGAGGATAGCATCAATGCTCTCACTAGGTTCTGCGATATCATAGGTTTGATCTTCTTGCATTGGAAGATCGTCAACCCCCACAATTCGACCTCTCAGAGAAACTTTAATCACAGATAACCATTGAACACCCGATGTACGGACGCGTGGATATGGAACAAAGCATACTTGTTCTGCTTGTGATGCGAGTATGAATGGCTCAAACTTATTGTAACGCCGGGATTGGTTGACATCTACCGTGCCAAATTTGTTTTTCCGGATTCCTCGTCCAATTGTGGGATCAAACCAGTCGCATTTGAAAATAACACATCTCAAACCTAAGCAGCCAGGATATTCTACTTCAATTATGTCTTGCAGCACTCCATAGAAATCTATTTCACCCTTCACATATACTCCATAGTTAGCTGTAGCCCGATACGTCCCGTATTTGTATATCTGAAATATATATCCGCGTGTGCAATACATGGGTGCGGTAGTTATCTTTGATATAGGACCTCCTAGCAATTCGTGGAACCACAAAGGATATGATGTATCCCCATGCTCCACCTAATCAATGAATTCATTACTTAACGAATTAGTTTATATATATATATATATATATATATATTTAAATTAAATCAGAACCTAATTATATATATATGAAGAGAATGCATTCTATTATTACTTGAGTCTTCAACCATAGGGCGAAGTGTTTATCTTTGCGGTTGTTGAGTTCATCGTCTGAAATTTGATGTATTACTTCACGCACTTGGTTAACAAATTCACTGCAACCATATATATATAAAAATAATTAATTAAGACTTTATCAAGTATAACTAAACCCCAAAAATTTAGTTATATATATAGAGATTAACTTGTACTTACGTCTCCCATGAACTAACTTCATCACAATGTAAGAGAATATACGTGTGGGCACTGTGGTAGTCGTTTTCGTTAGCAAACCAAGTTTCTTTAACTTTTCTGCATAATCGATCAACTGAACAGAAGATGTCTGGGACCCTTCTAGCGCATATGTTCGTCCTACACCTCCGTCATCATATCGCTGTAGTACCCTTTTGCGTGTGCGAACCTTTGAACCAAAATAGTATCCCGTGAAGTGAGAAGTTTCTTCTGTTAAACTTCCTGCAATTATTGCAAAATCATATGTTCGAACTCCGGTATACCACAACTTCTTTAATTCTTCAATTAGAGGCTGCAAAAATACATCAAGGGAATGCTTCGGGTGTTTTGGACCAGGAACTAAAATACTCAAGAATAAAAATTCTCTTTGCATGCACAAATCTGGAGGAAGGTTGTAAGGCGTTAAGATTACAGGCCACAACGAATATTGTCTGCCTTACATACCAAATGGACTAAATCCATCTGTGCATAGACCAAGGTATACATTTCGTTTCTCTCTGGCAAAATCTGGATGTACTGACTTAAAGTGTTTCCACGCTTTAGCATCTGACGGATGAGTAATCTTTCCATCTGTCTGCAAATGATCCGCATGCCATCTCATCGCTGCCGCTGTTCTTTCAGAATGATACATTCGTTTCAACCTATCAGTTATAGGAAGGTACCACATATGCTGGAATGGTACTTTGCTGCGACTACTTCCTTGCGGCTTATATCTAGGCTTATGACAAAATCGACATTCCTCCAACTTATCATCATCTTTCCAAAATAGCATGCAATTGTCAACACAGACATCTATCATCTCAGAAGGCAATCCTAGACTATAAATAAGTTTATGGATCTCATAGTAAGTTCCAGCTGCTAAATTGTCTGCCGGCAAATACTCTTTAATCAGGTCAGCCCAATCATCCATGCAAGTCTCAGCTAAGTTATGATCAGTTTTAATAGTCATCATCCTAGCTGCCAGTGATAATTTAGATTGTCCTTCTTTGCATCCATTGTAAAGTGGCTGATTAGCAGCACCTAACATATCATAAAAAAATTTTGCATCTACATTGGGTTCTTCATCATGGACAGGTGCAAATGTATTTGTGGTTTCGTGAAATGCATCTGTAACCATGTCTTGAATTCTATCATGATCAAACCTTTGCTGCTCTGCTTGATAATATTCATCTTGATGCAAATTGTTTGACGAGTCTTCAAAATTTGAGGCTTGATAATTGCTATTACTACTACCTGCACTTTCTCCATGCCCTTCTCCATGATGATACCATATAAAGTAATGTGGCATAAATCCTCTATTTAATATATGCGACCACACTTTCGCGATTCTGATAAATTTCCTATTCATGCATTTAGGACAAGGACAATACATCATATGACTGGCAATCGTTCTTGGGAGTTTTCCCGCCTCATGCATGAATTCCTCTACCCCCTCACTGAATTCTTTTGTCAATGATCCCGTTGAATCAATACGATTGTACATCCATTTCCGAATTTTGTATATGGACGACATTTCGTATATTTAATATTCACTACCAAGTGAATATTTTTAAAAATTATACTTGTTCCCAATTAAGTGATCAATTCAATCCCTTTTATTTAGGAGCATTGTGATTTTTTTTGGTTATGGGGAGGCACTAAATATAGATTTTTATTTGGCTTACCATCGAATTAACAACGTTATTTAACAATAAATTAACAACGAAATGTAGTTTAGCGACGAATAAACAACGAAAATGAGAATCGGGTGAAAACGTGTTTGACCGACCTATTATTTTGTCGTAAAATCGTCGTTGATTTCCGACGGAATATATTCGTCGTTAAATCGTCGCTATATTACGACGATTTAACGTCGACTGCTATTATCGTCGCCAGATCGTCGTTATTGCACGACGATTTAACGTCGATTGTGTTTCGTCGCAAATTAACGATGATTTGGCGACGATTCTAAGAATCGTCGTGAAATCGTCGTTAATTTGAAGGGAATTTACAACGATTCAAAATCGTCGTAAAAATTCGTTGTTAACCTCCTACTTTCTTGTAGTTGTCTCTTTTCCCTTTTTGTGAAAGACCACTTGTTACACTTTGCTTTTGAGTTTAAAATCGATTTTAAGAGTCTTTTTCATCTTGTTCTATCATTTCTTATCATCAAATCACACTTCTAATCATGATTAACAACACATCTTGGAAAGGATCTAGTGTGTTGATCATGATTAGTGAGTAATCCTATATTAAGGTCTTAGATATGTAGATTAGGGTGCTTAAGTGGTAGATTAGTGAGCTTAGGGGTTAGATCATGCATATTCCATTCTCTACAACTTGTTCTCTATGCTAGATCCATACAAATCATATGTGGTCTAGATTCTGGGCATTTCATGCACCAAAAGTGTTTGATGAAATGCCTGAACCAAGGTTGTTAGAGGTTTAAGTGTTATTCATCATGGGAATGATTGTCTATATGCTTAAATGACAGATTAAACTGATTCTTAATGCTTGTTAACTCATGTTTCACTGATGATGATTGGGTTAGAAACTGTTTTAGCATAGGAGTTGATACCTTCATGAGAGGATATACTTAATTAAAGATGTTTATGTTGAATGGTTTGCTTGATCATATGATTCATTAGCTCATTAGTTTATCACTGAAGGCACCCTAATCCACTATCATGTCTAAGACCTTTCTCATCATCATTCATACATTCTCATCATTTGTCATTGTTTAGTTCTTGTTTAATCATTTCATTAGTCTTTAATCCTATTTAAGTTTGTAGTTGTCTTTAGATAATCAAAGCCACTCTGGTTTGCTTGAATTAAGAACCTGATCACATAGTTTAGTGTCTAACACCACATCTGGATTGATAAACCCCTTGTACTACAAGACAGGGGATTGATAACCTCTATAAAGAGCCTTGAAAACTCTCAGTTATCAATTGGCGCCGTTCCCAAATTGTGGTTTGTTTAGCATGAAGCTCTGATCTGTTCTTGAGATCAAGTGCTTACTTTCTTGTTTTTACTGATTACTTTCAAGTTCTGTTTGTGATTTCAGGTGTATGAACACTACGTCTAGATCAAGAAGCTGTGGTCCACCTTTCCCTCTCAACGACAACATCAATCTTCTGGTACCAAGAAGGAGACGGGACAGACGTGGAAGACAAGTTGATCAGACTGATATGGAAGAACAAAGAGAGCACGTGGTGGACATAGAAGAACCAGTTCAGGAGCAACAGGCTCAGGGTAATGGAGCTGGTAATGGAGTTGGTCAAGGGTTGAATCAGGGTAATGTTCATCAGGAACAGGTGCATCACCAACAAGCTTATGTCCACCAGGGACAAGCTCAAGCTCATCAACAGAGGCATCAGGCCAATGTACAGCAAAGACAACAGATGCACCACCAACCCCAGCCCTTCCAACACCAACAAAGAAGATATGAGCAACCCCAAGTCTATGTTGGAGAGAATGACAGGGCCAATGCTCATCAGTATGGAGCTGGAATTCAGGCACCACCTGTGCAAAACAACAACTTTGAAGTGAAGGCATCATTGCTGAATATGGTCCAGAACTCAAAGTTCCATGGGTTAGCAATGGAAGATCCCTTGGAACACTTGGATCAATTTGACAAGGTGTGTGATCTGACCAAGATTAATGGAGTTTCTGAGGACAGCTTCAAGCTAAGACTATTTCCCTTCAGTCTTGGTGACAAAGCTCATCAATGGGAGAAGAATCTTCCAAGAGGCTCCATTCAAAGCTGGGAGCAATGCAAGCAAGCCTTTCTATCTAAGTTCTTCTCCACCTTAAGAACTGCAAAACTGAGGAACCAAATCTCTAGCTTCACTCAGCACAGCAATGAGAGTTTTGGTGAAGCATATGAGAGATTCAGGAGCTACACAAACCAATGCCCACACCATGGTTTTAGTGAGGCTTCTCTTCTCAGCATACTTTATAGAGGAGCTCTTCCCAAGATTAGAAACCAGCTGGATACTGCTTCCAATGGGAACTTTCTGGGAAAGGAGATACATGTTGCTTTAGAACTAGTGGAGAACTTAGCATTGAGCAATGATACTTATGGTGAAGACTATGACAGATCAAACAGATCTGAAGGTTCAAGCTCAGAACAGAGGCTCTCTAGGAAAGTTAAGGAGTTGAGAATTAAATTGGACAAGTTGAAATTCAACAATCAGAAGCCAATGCATTTTGTTGGAGAGTATGAGGAACCTTCTCAAATATTTGAGAACATAAGTGAAGAAGGTCTTATCTAAGAGGAGCTCAACTACATTGGGAATCAGAGGTTCCAAAGATATCAGTATGGTAATGCCAATCCAAACCTTTCCTACAGGAACACCAATGTAGCTAACCCACAAGACAAGGTCTATCCCAATTCTCAAGCTCCAAAGAACTTTGTTCCCAAGAACAACTTTCAAGGGTCATTTCAACCCAAGAATCAGTTTGCTTAGAATCAAGGTTTTGGTCAGCAACAGCAACCATTTCAGGGCACTGGTTTCACTTCACAACAGCAAAAGGCACCACCAGGGTTTGGTCCACCACAGTTCCAACAGCAGGTGCCGGTTCAACAACAGTTTCAGCCACCAATGGTTCAGCAGCAGCCACAGATGGGGACAGATATGGTTGGTATTCTGCAACAACTACTTCAGGGTCAACAGATCTTTGCAAGCCAGAATGCAGCCATGCAGCAGGAAATCCAGGAACTGAAGCAAAACCAGGCATCAAGCTCAAGGAACCAAGGTCACCTACCTGGAAAACCAGAACCCAACCCCAAGGAATATGCCAAGGCCATTACACTGAGGAGTGGAAAGGAGTTACCTGGTATTCAGAACAATAATGTGATCATTGAGGACAATGATCAAACTGAGGGGGAGGCAGCCTTAAAAGATGATCAAGTTGCTGAGACTGAGAAACAAATGACAGAAAAGGGTAAGGAGGTATCAAAGGAACCAGAACCAGAGAAGAAATATGTGCCACCACCTCTATAGTAACCCAAGCTCCCATTCCCAGGGAGGTTTAAGAAGCAACTTGTGGACAAGGCAAGAGCTGTATTTGAGAAGGCACTCAAGGAGACACCACTCACAATGCCTCTCATTGTTGCATTCTTAATGATGCCAAAGATGGGGAAGTTCTTGAAGGATGCCATTCTGAACAAGACAAAAGAGCTTCAAGGCATGGTGGTACTAAGTCATGAATGTAGTGCTATCATTCAGAAGAAGTCCATTCCAAGAAAGTTAACTGATCCAGGGAGTTTCACACTCCCTTGTGCCATTGGACCTCTTCTATTCTCTGGATGTCTTTGTGATTTAGGAGCATCAGTCAGCTTGATGCCATTCTCCATAGCAAAGAAGCTGGGCTTTAGAGTCTTCAAACCTGCAAGGATTTCTCTTATCCTTGCAGATAGATCAGTTAGATTGCCTGTTGGTATGTTGGAAGATCTACCTGTCAAGATTGGTGGTTTTGAGGTTCCAATAGATTTTTTTTGTGCTGGAAATGGATGAGGAACCAGTAGATCCTATTATCTTGGGCAGGCCATTCTTAGCCACTGCAGGAGCCATAATTGATGTGAGAGGTGGATAATAGAGCTTCAACTTGGGTCTGAAAAGCTCAAGTTTGATGTGAATGAGATGAAGAAACCCACCATTGAAGGTCAATGTTTCTATGTGGAGACAATGGATCAGTTGGCTGATGAGTTGCTTGAGGAGCTGAACACTGAGGATCCTCTTCACGCTGCTCTAACTCAAGGACAAGGAGACAATGGTCTCTTAGCAGAAGCAAGTGAAGGGTACAAGTTGTATTTGGACAATGCTAGAGAGCTGGGTCCTGAGACAAGGTTTTTGGAGCTGGAACAAAGTGGCTCTGAGGTTTTTGCTATCAAAGGATCAGACACCAGCCAAAGCAGCTTGGACCAGGATTGGAATGAGGCTGATGCACCCCCTGTTGAGCTCAAGCCATTGCCAACAGGGCTCAGGTATGCTTTCTTGGGCTTAAACTCCACTTATCCAGTAATCATCAATCATAGCCTATTAGAGGATCAAGAGAGTGCATTGCTTAGTGAGATAAGAAAGTTCAGGAGAGCCATAGGGTATTCTTTGGCTGATATTAGAGGGATCTCTCCTGACATTTGCACCCATAGGATCCACCTAGAGGACTAATCTATGTCCTCTATTGAGCATCAACGACGTCTTAACCCCAACCTTAAGGAAGTGGTTAAGAAGGAGATACTAAAACTTCTTGAGGCAGGGATAATTTACCCAATCTCTGACTCAAGATGGGTGTCTCCTGTTCATGTTGTGCCCAAGAAGGGTGGGATCACAGTGGTTAAAAATGAGAAGGATGAGCTGATAGCTACTAGGACTATCACAGGACACAGAATGTGTATAGACTATAGAAAGCTCAATGCAGCCTCTAGGAAGGATCATTTTCCTTTACCTTTCATTGATCAGATGTTAGAGAGGCTTGCAAACCACCCCTTATTTTGTTTTCTCGATGGGTACTCAGGGTTCTTCCAAATTCCCATAGATCCCCGGGATCAAGAGAAAACAACATTCACATGCCCTTATGGCACCTTTGCATACAGGCGAATGCCTTTTGGTCTCTGTAATGCCCCTGCCACATTTCAACGTTGCATGATGCATATCTTCTCTGACATAATTGAAGAGAAGGTGGAGGTGTTCATGGATGACTTTAGTGTCTATGGCTCCTCCTTCTCGGATTGTCTCTCTAATTTGTCACAGGTCCTGGAGAGATGTGAGCAGCATAACTTGGTGTTGAACTGGGAGAAATGCCGCTTCATGGTACAGGAAGGAATAGTTCTTGGGCACAAGATATCTGAGAAGGGCATAGAGGTTGACAGAGCAAAGTTGAAGTAATGGTGAATCTGCAAACTCCCACTTCAGTCAAAGTAATAAGGAGTTTCCTTGGGCATGCAGGGTTTTACAGAAGATTTATCAAAGACTTCTCAAGAATTTCCAGGCCCTTGACAAGGTTGTTGTGTAAAGAAGTGGATTTCATCTTTGATGCTGAATGTGAAGAGGCCTTCAAGTTGATCAAGGATGCATTAGTCAGTGCACCAATAGTTCAGGCACCAGACTGGTCCCTTCCTTTTGAGGTCATGATAGATGCATCTGATTTTGCTGTTGGAGCAGTACTTGGGCAAAGGAAGGACAAGAAGCTACATGTCATCTACTATGCCAGTAGAACACTTGACTCTGCACAAGAGAAGTATGCTACTACTGAGAAGGAAATGCTGGCAATAGTCTTTGCCTTTGATAAATTCAGAAGCTACCTGGTGGGATCAAAAGTCATTGATATACTGATCATGCAGCCCTCAGGTATCTGATGACCAAGAAAGATGCCAAGCTAAGATTGTTAAGATGGTTTCTTCTACTTCAGGAATTTGATATAGAAGTACAATATAAAAAGGGTATAGAGAATGGAGCTGCAGACCATCTCTCTAGGTTGAGAATAGACTCTGAAGTCCCTCTTAATGACAGTCTTCCTGAGGAATCACTGATGGTGCTCCATTCTTATTTGGAGTTTAAAGAAGTCGAGAGCATTCAAGAGAGGAGGATGCCCTGGTTTGCAGATATTGTGAACTTTCTTGCTTGTGGAGTGGAACCACCTGAACTTGATGCTTACCACAGGAAGAAGTTTTTCAGAGATGTTCAAAGATACCATTGGGATGAGCCCTACCTCTATGTCCTGAACAAAGATCAGCTGTATAGAAGGTGTCTTGGTGAGGAGGAGATGCAACCTGTGTTGAAAGAGTGTCATGGTTCAGCTTTTGGAGGTCACATGGGAGCATTCAAGACTGTGGCAAAGGTTCTTCAGAGTGGGTTTTGGTGGCCCACAATGTTCAAAGATGCCCAGTTAGTGGTTTCAGCATGTGATGCCTGTCAGAGGCATGGGAACATATCAAAGAGGAGTGAGATGCCTCAAAACCCAATTCTAGAAGTTGAGATCTTTGATTGCTGGGGGATTGACTTTATGGGGCCCTTCATTTCATCCTATGGGAATCAGTATATACTTGTTGCTGTGGACTATGTGTCCAAATGGGTTGAGGCCATTGCTTCCCCTACCAATGATTCCAAGGTTGTAGTGAAGCTGTTCAAAAGCATTATCTTCCCAAGATTTGGAGTTCCAAGGGTTGTTATCTCTGATGGAGGATCTCATTTTGTGAACAAGAATTTGGAGGGTTTGTTGAGAAAGCATGGAGTGAAACACAAGGTAGCTACTCCATATCATCCTCAAACTAGTGGCCAGGTTGAAGTATCTAATAGACAGATCAAGGCCATTCTTGAGAGGACTGTTAGCTCAAGCAGAAAAGATTGGAGTAAAAGGCTAGATGATGCATTGTGGGCTTACAGGACTGCCTTTAAAACTCAAATTGGGACATCTCCTTTCAATCTGCTATATGGGAAGAGCTGCCACCTTCCTGTTGAGTTGGAGTACAAGGCTTTGTGGGCTGTTAAGTTTCTGAACTTTGATATCAAGACAGCTCAAGAAAAAAGGGTCATGCAACTCCATGAACTTGAGGAGATTAGGCTTGAGGCTTTTGAGAGCTCAAAGATTTATAAGGAGAAGACCAAGGTTCTGCATGATCAAAAGATTCTGAAAAGGGAGTTCAAGGATGGTGATTTGGTGTTGCTGTTCAACTCTAGACTTAAGTTGTTTCCAGGAAAGCTTAAGTCTAGGTGGTCTGGACCTTTCAAAGTTCTTGAAGTGAGACCATATGGTGCTAATGTCTTAGAAGGAAAGAATGGTCAACAGTTTGTGGTAAATGGCCAGAGGATCAAGCATTATCTGGTTTCACAAAAGAAGGAGGAAGCTACATCAGTTCCCCTTCTTGATCCACCAGCCTGTTAAACAGGTTTCCAAAGTCAAACTTAGAGACTTTAAACAAAGTGCTCTTGGGAGACACCCCAAGCTTATCTTTTGTAAATATGCTTTTGATCTTTTGATTCCTTTCTTTTTAAGTTTTAGGATGTTTTGATGGTTTGTTTAGTGTCTGCAGGTTACAGGTTTGAGTTTGAACTCTTGGAAAGTGAACAGGAGTTGAAAAGGAATGAATGAGTGGGCACAAACTTAAGCTCGGCCTTTGACATGGTCACCGGCCACGGTCAGAAACAAGGCGTGGCAAGCCTTTTTGCTTTGCCACGGGGAATGAATCACGGTCTCAAGGCCAGGCCGTGGCAAAAGAAGCAAGACTTCGGTGATTGCCACGGCCACGAGACGCGGACATGAAGGTGACCGTGGCAACACAAAGATTAACAAACGCCTAGGTTCAGGCTTTAACACGGGTACAAGACACGGGTTGGGGACCTGGCCGTGGCAACAGAAAGATAGAATGAGCAATGCTCGGGGTTTGCCACGATGAGTTGCCACGGGAAGAAGATGTGGCCGTGGCAAAGCAATGAGAAATGGTCCAATGCTCGGGGTTTGCCACGATGAGTTGCCACGGGAAGAAGCTAAGGCCGTGGCAAAGCAGAAAGAAGTGGCTAATGTTCGGACTTTGACACGAGGAGTGTGCCACGGGAAGAAGCCAGGCCGTGGCAAAGAAAGAACAGATGGCCGTTGTTTGGTGATTGACACGGTCTAGAGGACACGGGCTAAAGGTTTGGCCGTGGCAAGGAATAAGAGGGTTTGACCGAGGTTCGAACATTGCCATGGTGAGATTGCCACGGGGAGAACACTTGACCGTGGCAAGAGGAAGGAAAAGAGGCCAACACTCGGGGTTTGCCACGGTCTAAAGACACGGACACACCAAGGCCGCGGCAAAGAAGAAGCATACACACGCTTCTTGACATGGTCACGTGACACGGTCAACCAGGCGCGACCAAATTTTGAAAAAAAAGTTGACCGTACGGACGTTGACCGGTCAAAGGATGCGCCAAGACAGCTGTTCTCCACCTCTCCTTCTTCTTCATCGTGAGTTTGCTCCTTTCTCACCATTCTTGAGCTTTAAACTTTCATACCTCTCTCGTTCTTGCATCAAATTGAGAAATTCCAACTGCATTAAACTCGTAATCCTGTCTAGTTTCTTGCTGCACATTCGTTTTTCACTCGAAACTTGAAGATTCCAAGGTATTTAGTCTGTTAAAACTCACCTTTTCCATGCTTTAGTGTACTGTTCATGAACAGGAAAACAAATGGAATCGATTTTAATAGGCCTCTTGATACCTTGGAATCATTTTGTGAGTATTGTGCAAGTAGAATGGATAGGAATTTCATGGATGTTGCTTGAGAATAACCTGTTCTTGGAATTTTTGAGAATTTTTTCTTGAAATTCATCAAGTGTTTCGATTTTTTTTTAAAGAATTGTGTTTCAAGCTGAACTCTTTGTGTGCATTGCTTCTTGCCATTGCTTTGAGTTTACTGAGTTTTTTTTTAACCAGCTTAAAATACATTTTTAGAGAAATCGATTTGTGCCACTCATGAACTCGGTGAAATTTTTGGAAAACGTTTGTTGTTCTCTTGCTTTGGTGCTTACAACTGTTTGAGAAAATGCAGGATGGTAGGAACAAAAAGACAAGCAGCCATGGAGAAATCAAAAAAAGAGAAAGCTGGAGCTTCAGAGGATCAGATTATGCCTTTTGGGCATAAGGTTTTCAAGAAGCAAAAGAAACAGAGGAAGCCAAAAGATCCAGCTGAGAAGAAGGCAAAGAGTGTGGCTGCACCAAAGAAAACAAAGGGCTCTACTTCAAAGACTTCTGGTAAAGAACTGGCACTGGTTGAGGTTGTTCACAGGGCAGGAAAAGAGGTGGCTGTGGCTGAGGATGAAGAAGAAACAGAGAGTGATCCTGAAACCCCAATGCAGCCGGTTAAGAAAGCAAAAAGAAAGTCAGAACCTGAGGACAAAGAACAAACTTTTGATGACTACTTTGCTGTGTTCAAGAATGTAAAGGTGCTGCAAACCAAGTTCCTTGACATGGAGCTGCTGAAAAAGATGGGGATTCTTGAAGAGGTTCAGCTCATTTTTAACAACATGGGATTTGGTGGATTCTTTGAGATGAAAGATGTGGCTCATGATGGTGTAACACAAGAGTTCCTTGCATCCCTTGAAGTTTGTGGATATGGCCCAAGAGATCAGAGGATCATGGAGGGAAATGGTCTTGGGCATATAGAGTTCACAATCAATGGTACACAATACCAAGTGAGCTTCAAGGAATTAGATGAGATCTTTGCATTCTCAAGACCTACACAGGATGAGTCATTGAAGTTCACATACCCTGATCACATGATTACTGACCTGTGGGATACAATTGCTTCTGGGAGCTTCATGGAAGATGCAAGAGTTCATGGATAAGAAACCCAGCCATCCGCTATGCTCACAAAGTGTTTTGCCAAATGTTCTTTACCAAGCACAATGATGGTGTGGTGCATCTGGCTGACATGGAACTTCTGGGTATGGGTCTACATCCTCTCATCAGTCATTTGAAGAGCAAGAGAAAATTTCATCTCCCACACTACATCCCCACTGGTGGTGCATTCTTGGCACGCCATATGCTGATATACAAGGACATTGCTTGGAGTGAGGGTAAAAGAAAGAAGCTCACTAAGTTGCACAATGGATGGCTAGTGACAAAGATTCTGAAAGCAAGAGGTTTTGTCTTTGATAATGTTGGGGTCAGGCATGAGTTGATTGATGAAGCTGCACTCACCAAGGTTAAGTTCTTAGAAGAAAGCAATGGTGAACACTTCTTGTACAACTTCAAGCTCTTACAAGATGAGAAAGTTCAAGTTCTGTTGCCATACCCAGCCATCACAACTCTCACAGAAAGGCACAATGTCTCCTTTATTGTTCTAAAGGATCAGCTCTACAACCCAGCCATTCACCCTCCAATCAGTAAATGCAAGGGTAAAGAGCCAGTTGAAGAGGAGGACACAACTAGGACCGCTGGTTGTGAGAATGAGGAGCCAAGAGATTTTGAGAGAAGGATGGGAGCAGGCCGGTATCACTTTGATCCTTAATTTTGGGGTGAGCCTGATTATCACACAAAGAAGCTGTATTCCAGAGTTAACAGCCTTCATAAATGGTGCAAATGGCAAGACAAAACGATCCACAAGCTCGTTGACTGTGTTAGGCAGCTTAAGAAGAAAGTTAAGAAACTCACAGCCCCAGCCACCTCACCCAAACAAGATGCAAGAGAAGATGTGGGAGAAAGCTCAGCTGCTCATGACCTTGTATTACCACCAGGAAATGAAGATTGGGTGAACCCGGCCACAGCGTTCCAACCAGACTCACCTGAGAACAGCCCACCTAGATACTCAACTCCATCATGTTCCACCTCCAACCCATCCCACTACTTGGGATCAGACCTCATAGGTAAACACTCAAAACTCTGTACATATGCATGTAGCTATTCTTTTCCATTTTGCATTTTACTTATTTGCTTTGTTTTTAACTCTTTTCTCATGCTTTTATGACACAAGGGACTGTGTTATTTAAGTGTGGGGGAGGAGTTTCATCCTTTACTAATCATGTTTTCTCTTTTCTTATTTTACACTTTGAGTCTTGAGTCACATTCTAGTTGCATATTCATGTAGTCTCATCTAAGTGCATATAAAAACCAAAAAAATTGAAAAATCTGAAAAAACTTTCACAAAAAAAATGATCATGTAGTTGCATTCTCATTTTTAGGATTGATTCTAGATTGCATGTTCATGTAGGTTGCATCTTGCTGGGAGTAATGATAGGTTTTCTAGAGAGTACATCACTTTGAGAACTTGAACTGAATATGCTTGTGAATCTTTTTCTGTGCTTGCAAAGTCTGAAATGATCTGAATCTGAGAAGCAAGTTTGAATTGAACTCAACTCTAATTAAGTGAGAACCTTGAACTTGACTTGTAAATATCTTGTGATGCATTGTTTGAAAAAGCTTGTGGATACCGATATACATACTTGAGCTAGAACCATTGATTTTACCACCCCTTTTCCTTAGCTCAAGTAGCTGAATCCGCATCATGGATCAGTTCCCTCACCTTGAACCCATCCTTCTTTCAAGTGAATGTTTGTGTGTGAATTGAAAGGCCACCTTGGATCAAACTTATCAGAAAGTGTTAGGTTTAGAGCGACAAGGGCAGGTCTCATTGAGTGCTGTGTTCCAAAATCAAGGAACTGAGAGTTTTGGCGAGGAATAAGTGTGGGGGAAAAGACTTGTTGGTGAGTGGAAAAAGGTGAGATGAGTGGAAAAGAGAGAGTGGAAATAGCTAGGGGAATGAAAGAAAAAGAAATCAGTCTTGGAGTTTTGAGTTAAAGAAAGTGAGCTCTGGTGTGTTGAAAAGAAAGAGTCTAGCCTCTAAGTAAAAGGAAAAGAAAAGGCTAGAGGTTGCAAAAGAAAAGGCTAGAGCTCAAATGTTTTGAAAAGAAAGAAAGAAGAGGCTAGAGGTTGCAAAAGAAAAAGAGCTGTGTAAAGTTTGAACTCCAAGACTTGAGAGTGAAAGTGAAAAGTAAATCCCCTAGTGAGAGGAAAATAAGTGTGAAAAGTGAGGTATTTGAGAGAGTGAGCAAGTGAGAAAGCTTTGAGTAGAGGGTGGGGTGTGATGAGTCTTTGCCCTTGTATGCATAGGTTGCTTTTTACCTTTAGCATTCTGCCAAAGTTTGATCATTCATAGAGAGATCCCTTGGCAGCATTAAACCCACTTGAACACTAATGAAATCATTTCAATCTCATAGCCTCTCCCTAGCCAACCCAGCTTGTTTAAACATTGCATCATGAGATTCACCTGATAAAAGCTTAATGAATGTGAAAGAGTTGAGCGAGAGAAGAACTTGTGGAGATTCCTTGCTGAGTTGATATATATCTGAGTATGGCTTTGCATTGCATAATTGAGCATGAACTTGAATTCTCATTGTGATCACTTCTCTCAAAAAGGAAATGTGAACTCCCATGCATTCAGCCTCTCTCTCTCATTTGTTCTTGTTTGCTTGAGGACAAGTAAAGGACAAGTGTGGGGGAGTTGATATGTTCATAATTTGCATCATTTAGGTTGCATAATTCATTCCAAATCATGTTTTATTTCATGCATTTTAGGCCCTTAGGGTTTGTTTTAGAACTTAGGAGATGCATTAGATCCCAATGAGTCTTTGCATGTTTTGAGTGTTTATCAGGTGCATTTAGAGCTATTTGGAGCTGGAAAGATGAATCCAGGAAGTGGAATGGTGGTCAGGGCTTGAAAAATGGTGAAATTGGGTTTTTGGAGGTTATCGGCCATTCTCGCGCACCAGGAAGGTTTTTCTCGGCCAAAACGCGTACCGCAGGTGGATCGTATCGGCCATTTTCACGTACCGCGAGTGGATTGTATCTGCCAAAATCTCCGGGTGCAGACACGTTTCCGAAATCGCCTGTCCGGGGAACCTTCCGGTCCGATTCAGTTGTCGGGTGCTTCATCAAAGTTGGAGAGGATTGGATCACGGTTCTATAGCAAGTGGAATCATGGAATTCGGACGCGTGAGCAGAAAGTTAAGCTCGTCAAAAGAAACCCCTGTCTCGCTGCTGTTTTGGACCAAGCCGATGAGCTCTGAAGAATGCGAAGGACGGTGCACAAACTGAGGCCTTCATGAGAATCAGAGACATTTGAGTTCTCTTTCCAGAACGTCCGAGATCATTCAATTTGGAGCTATGAGCAGGAAGATACGGTCTCCGGAATGGACACATGTATAGACGTCTCTCTCTGATCGTGTAAATGCACTGCAAAGATGAGCCCTCCAGGAAGCCTTCCACTTCCCAAGCACCAAAGCTTCCTTCACCACAGTTGGAGATATATGAGTCCTCTGTCCTCTGCAACCGGAATCACTCAATTCGGAAAAGTATCTTAGAAGCTACACTCTCCGGAATGCGAGGTGGTCCAAACAGCCCTGAATGATGCGAGCTAAGTGAAACATGCCGCGATGGAATGCCACGGTCCACACTTGGCCGTGGCAACTTTTGCAAATCTTCGGCGATTGACACGATCTTCATGCCACGGTCTACACATGACCGTGGCAAACAAACACTTGGCTGGGAGGAACTTTACAAGCATTCGGGTTTTGACACGGTTTGAATGCCACGGTCTGGGACTTGACCGTGGCAAACAAACACTTGGCTGGGAGGAACTTTACAAGCATTCGGGTTTTGACATGGTCTGAATGCCACGGTCTAGGACTTGACCGTGGCAACTTTTCACAAACTTTCGGCGTTTGACACGACCACTTGCCACGGGTTTTGGACGAGACTTGTTGGACCGTGGCACCAAGATGCAGCCAAGAACACGCGAACAAAGCTTTGACACGATCAAGTTGCCACGGCCACACCAAGAACACACTTGACCGTGGCAAACCCATCTTTACCCACCAAGACCGGGTCAGTACCCGGTTTGTTCCAGGTTGACCGGGTTCGCCCAAGACAACTATATATAGATTTTAGACCTAATTTAGAGAGAACCTTTTATCCATTTTTAGTCTCTTTTCCCTATTTGTGAAAGACCACTTTTACACTTTGCTTTTGAGTTTAAAATCGATTTTAAGAGTCTTTTTCATCTTGTTCTATCATTTCTTATCATCAAATCACACTTCTAATCATGATTAACAACACATCTTGCAAATGATCTAGTGTGTTGATCATGATTAGTGAGTAATCCCATATTAAGGTCTTAGATATGTAGATTAGGGTGTTTAAGTGGTAGATTAGTGAGCTTAGGGGTTAGATCATGCATATTCCATTCTCTACAACTTGTTCTCTATGCTAGATCCATACAAATCATATGTGGTCTAGATTCTGGGCATTTCATGCACCAAAAGTGTTTGATGAAATGCCTGAACCAAGGTTGTTAGAGGTTTAAGTGTTATTCATCATGGGAATGATTGTCTATATGCTTAAATGACAGATTAAACTGATTCTTAATGCTTGTTAACTCATGTTTCACTGATGATGATTGGTTTAGAAACTGTTTTAGCATAGGAGTTAATACCTTCATGAGAGGATTAACTTAATTAAAGATGTTTATGTTGAATGGTTTGCTTGATCATATGATTCATTAGCTCATTAGTTTATCACTGAAGGCACCCTAATCCACTATCATGTCTAAGACCTTTCTCATCATCATTCATACATTCTCATCATTTGTCATTGTTTAGTTCTTGTTTGATCATTTCATTAGTCTTTAATCCTGTTTAAGTTTGTAGTTGTCTTTAGATAATCAAAACCATTCTTGTTTGCTTGAATTAAGAACCTGATCATATAGTTTAGTGTCTAACACCACATCTGGATTGATAAACCCCTTGTACTACAAGACAGGGGATTGATAACCTCTATAAAGAGCCTTGAAAACTCTCAGTTATCATTGAAACACCAGCCAACACCTACAGAGAAAGGCATGTTCGAGTTCTCCATAAGGTCAAGACTACAGGTCAGTTCCTTATCTCTTGTTCTATTAGAGGAGAAATGTTTAAAAACGTGCTTTGTGATTCTTGAGCTTGTCTTAACATGATGTCCAAGGCAATTGCTTTGAGACTTGGTATTAAATACCTGCACAGGACTAGAGCAAAGATTAGTCTACATGATGAGTCCAATGCAACACCTCAAGGAATAGCTTATGAAATTCCTTTGAGAATAGGAAATTACATTGTGCCTGTTGACTTCTACATTGTCGAGACGAGAGACGCAACATATCCACTGATTCTCGGATGGTCTTTTCAAGCAACTTCCGGAGCTATAATGGACTGGCCAAACCGGAGGATTCCATTTGCTAATATCGACAAAGATATCTTCACAAAAGCTGTCCCATACAACAGCAAAGCAGGAAAACGTTCTGCAACAGAAGAATATAAAGAAGAGCTTTGGAGTGATGAAGAACCTGCTAGGCAAAGCAAGGAGATGTCGAAAAAGACTTGTCTCAGGACAAGGTCTTCTTCATTGGACTAAGCCACATCCAACACCAAAAGTCGAGCTAAACGACTTAAAACAGAAGCGCTTAATGGGAGGCAACCCATTTAGGTATTGTTTTCTTTAGGATTTTTCTTTCTTTTTCTATTGATCTTTTTCTTTTTCTTAGTTTCAGGTGTTTCTTATAAAACAAAAAAGCCAAAAAAAAAAAAAACTAAAAAAAAACCAAAAAGAAGGATGGTTCCTGACTGCTCGGCCCAGCGGGAACCAAGGAGAAGCAGGAACGGGCCGCGATATAAGCCCCCACGGTCGCAGGTGTTCTGACCGCGGGAAACAAATGTTTGACCGCGGCCGCATCTTTCTGACCGCGGCCGAGCACCGGTTTGCCGTGTTCGCGTGGCTCCTAACCGCGACAAATGGTCGTTGAGATCAAACCCGACCCCAAACCACCCACTTCACCTCATTTCACCTCACCAATCCCCGCTCCACCTCATTCATCACCCTCCACCACCTTCATCACCACCTATCACCTTCCCAAACCTCTTCGAATGAATCCGGTTCATCTCCACCAGCATCCTGGATCCAGGTAAGTTCTCTTTGGCCTTACCAATTCGATTATCTATGCATTTTTCTCATCCAATCTCGACTTGTTTCACACTGAGGACAATGTGATTTAAGTCTGGGGGAGGATTTCATCCATTTCTAATCACTTTTCTTTCATGAGTCTTGCATTATCTACATTTTTTGCATTTTCCTTAAAGGTTTTCAAAATCGGTTTTCAAAACAAAATACGTTTTAAAAGGGAATGGTGAACATGAATCAATGATAGTTGACTGTGTGCTTTTAGAATGTTCCTAGTGACATGCTCATTCATGATTTAGGACTAGACTAGGCGGTAGCTAAGCACATTTGAAACGAAGTACCCTAGAGGAATTTGAATGATTTCGATTTAGATGAAGGAATACAATAGCTCTGTTATATTTGGACTTAACTTGGACTTAATTTTCTCATTAAAGCATTAGACCAGGGAAACGAATCATATATTCAGGACTCCTTTACCCTTTTTACCACTCTCTGTTGATCCTGAATGCCTAGTTCATCTTTAGCTAGTTCCCCACCTTAACCAATCCTCTTTCAAACCACATGCACTCTTGTTTTCTATTGTCTTATATGCAGATAAGTGCAAAAACGTTGGAGAGAAAGAGGAACGACGCAGTTTTCAGTCACCAAGGACAGAGACCTGCGATTTGCCGGAAAAATACCCGGAAGTATTCAACACAAGAGGAAGCTCAGTTTGCCTTAGAAAAAACCCAAATTTTGGTACAATCTCGTCCTCTAGTCTCTCTCTCTTTAAAAGGCATTTCCTTTCCGAAAAAAAAAGTTAAAAAAAATCTGAAAATAAGAAAAGAAAAGAAATAAAAGCCTTAGAGAATCTAGAGAGGTCGAATTTTAAATCCCAAGGCAACTGGAGTTCGATTTTATGGAGTTTTAAAGATCATTTTCTGATTCCCGGAAAGAATCTAAGTCTGGGGGAATAGCTGTTTACAACAAAGGAGGAAGGATTATGCAACAACATTTGGCAAGAAGAAATGACTGAAAATTGCGGTCATCAACAGGTCCTTATCTCTCTTGCGGTTTTGCATATTATCTTGCATCCTCCAGATTCATCAGGTAACCCGAAACACTTTAACTCCACCACTTAAACAGCCCTTTAATGCCAAACGCCGTCTACCCTGGATGATGTCTTTAATGAGAACTCACTATTGAACTTAATGAATGTAGAGAGCTAGTTTTGCATGACGGAAAAAGTGGACTACTATCTTTTGTGTATTGGTGAGAATTTTCTAGACTAAGTTGTGGATTGATGCACTATCCTTGGTCCTAGTTTAGGAGTTTGTGTCTATGAGATTTGTGCATTCTCTATTTTTGTTTTCACTTAACCAGTTTAGGCTTTTGCTTTGTTTGAGGACAAACAAAGGTTTAAGTCTGGGGGAGTTGATAACACCGTATTTTGACCACTTTTATGGATCATTTTGAAATACTTTTTTTATGCTTTTAATTGCTTTCAAGTACTTTTATTACGTTTTTCTAGTATTTGTAGTTCCAAGACTCTTTTCAGGTAACTTAGGGAAAAGCATAACAAAATGGATAGAAAACCAGATTTCAGATCAGAGTCAAACCGTCAGAAGTTCACCCCCGATTGAAGGCCTTCTCACCGTCTGATCCAGCTCAAATTTGGAGATCTTAAAGATGAAAGTAACAGATTTCCAGCACACTTTACAGCTTGGCAATCCAACGGTTCAATCAAAAGATACGTAAGATCAAGATGTCTCGTAAACCAGCCGGCAAGCGTTTCCACCCGCGGCCAACAAGCCATTCTCAGCGGTCACAACCACCGCGACCGCGGCCAGCCATCCATTCTCTGCGGTCACGCACATCCCGACCGCGGCCAGCTAACTCCGACTTTGAAGGCCCATTGCTAAAGCCCGTATCATTTTCCCAGCCTCAATTCCGGAACCCTAGACACCAGAGAGTATTGGAGACTATAAATACATGTCATTTAGGTCGTTTTTAAGAGAGGACAAGAGAGACGAAATATTTTACAGACATTTTACTTTAAGCTTTGTTTTTAGGTTTTAGGGAGAGAGAGATCTGTCTCTTGAACCCTTGTTCTTTCTTTTCAATTTCGGTTTCTATTCACCTTTTTATACTATGTTTTTGATTTCGTTTATTATGTCTGAGAAGTTTTATTGTTGGGTCTAAGGGATTTTCGATGGGGATATCTATGTTCGATGAGGATTCCATGAGCTTTTCAGCCGAATCTTAGAAATTTTTCTTCTAAATTCGTTTTTACTGCATGAGAGTAGCGTCATGAACTACAATCTGATCCAGATGCTTGGTAACACGAAAGTGTTCATCCAGTGTCAGATATAGTTTGGGAGAGCAAAACAAACATAGGATTGGAAACCTACCTATGGGCGATTTGTGAATGCTGACGAGTCTTAAACATAATGCACCTCTTCTTTTCCAGGGCCAGAGTGGAAACCCACTGGTCAGGGTTGAGAGAGATAGTTGTCTATGATCACGACAGTGGCGTATTCATACGTCCATGACACCAGTTCGAAAAGTTTAAGCTAAGATCTTATCAATTTTACTGTCTAGCAATGTTTTGAATCGTTCATACCCCTGAGAAAACTTCCCTGAACCCCATCACCTCTTTCTTATAGATTTACACCGATTTTCATTCAAGCTTTAGTCTAGTTTCTTTACTCTTTCAATCGATTTTCACTTAGCAATTAGGTTTAGCCGTTTTCTCGTTTTTACCCGTTTTCGTTAAGTTTAGCTATTAGGTCATTTTAATTCCCGTATTTTCTCTTTAAGATTCGTTTTTATGTTTTAAACACACCACGAAAACCCTCACAAAACTCGCCTGGTTCTAGACTTCCTTACTTCATATTTCTTTCGAAGGCTTTTGCAGGAAAGATTCTCCTTCCCTGTGGATTCGATCCCTAAGTACTACAATCGATCAGCTGTGCACTTGCGGCTATTGATTTCATTTAGGGTAAAACTTGACACCCTCGATACACACCACATTAATAACACCATATTTGTACCCATTTTCACTATTAATTTCAAATGCTTTTTCAAAGGTTTTAATTAATTTTAAGATTTTTTTATTACTGTTTTTCTATTTTTGTAGTTTCAAAACTCTTTTCAGAAACTTAGAGTAAAACATGACAAAATGGAGGAAATCCACATATTTAGCTACGAGTCAAACCGTCAGAACCTCAGTCGCAAATGAAAACCTACTCACTGTCTGATCGAACTCAAATTTCAAGACATGCAAGAGGATCCAACTGACTTTCAGGACAATCCAACAGTGCAATCAAAAGTAACATGAAGATCAAGTTGTCCTGTCAACCAGTCCGAACTTCAGCTAACCTGCGGAAAAACACCTTCTGGCCGCACCCACACTTCTCACCCGCGGTGAACCATCATTTTACCAGTCCCAGAAAACTCTCAGCCGCGGTGCAACATAACTCGGCCCCAAGGCCCAACATCAAGTCCATTTCATCATTTCTCTTCACAGAAGCCCTAAAGAAGACCAAGAAGACTTTAAGACCTATAAATATATTTCTTAGCAGCCCTAATCGGGTGTGTGCCCATGTAATGAGTTTTTGAGCCACCAAACTTTGTTTCTTAGGGTTAGGCGAAGGAGAGAGGGATTCTTCCCTTGAACATTTGACATATCTCCTTCTTTTTATCTATACTATATTATTTTCAGTGCTATGAATTTTTCATATATTTTTATCTTTTCCTGCATCATGTTAGAGTAGTTTAGTAGTTGAGTTTTAAGGACCCATCGAAGCGGCATATATGTTTGATAGGGACTGCTAGTTTTTCTCCACTATATTCTAAATCTCATATCTTCTAAGTTGAACCTAACGCATGAGGTTAGAGTCATGAACTAATCCTCTGAACCTAGAATTGATCAGAACCACGAGAGTGATGTATCAGATTGCCGGAATTGGCTTCTGAAGAACATAGTTGTTGTAGGAGACGAAAGCTACCTATAGAGAAGATGTGAGCAAAAACGAATTCCATTATTAATGCTTGATCTTATTTACGGCATGAGAGCGAGAATTAATTGTCTAGTTTAAGTGATTAGTTGGTTAAGATGACGAGTTTGGGTTAGTCATATAAGTGCTTATTCTAATTCCATGCAGATCCTAGAAGTAGATTAAGATATTCTACCTGAGACTAGTCGGAAGATACTTAGATATTGATTAGGGTAAACAGCGGAAGTCCACGTTGCCCCCTATAAGTTTAGAACCCTAGTTTGAATCGAGCATCCCGTAAATAATCCTTAATAACTCAACCTTATTTTATTTTTAGTCTTTAGTCGAATTAGTTAAGTATTAGGTTTAGTTTTATTTTGTGTTTTCTTTTCCCGTAAAAACCAAAGCCAACCCAAAACCCCCTTAAGTTTATTATTTCGCTTACAAATCCCAATTTGAAGTTTCTGCAGATTACTACACCGCATGACTGTGCACTTGCAGTATTCTAGGGTTTTATAAATTTAAAACTTAACCGCAAACCGTTAACCCTAGCCCTATGCATCTCCTATCGCTTGGAGAAACTGAAGGGGAAACCGGTTCAATGCGCATCTAACACGCTACATTTAAAGGCCTATTACTGGTAACGTTAAGAGTTGTATTTTCAAGTTTAAGCTAACAAGATTGTGTTGTTTGTTCTACTGTTTCTCTTAACTGAAAATAAGGCAAGATAACGATTCGAGAGCGGGGATTAAATTCGGAGCAAGAAATCTCAAGCAAGTTAGGTTCATACGTTCAAAAAAAAGGAAAAGAAATAGAGCGGGAATCATTACAGCCCAACTCAAGGGGAAAGTCATTTTGTAACCACAGAAAAGATCAAGGAGATGTCAAATCAGCGGGATTTCCGTCGGCGACAAGAAAGGGGAACTTCGAGGTATCCAAGGCAAAGGAGGTCAAGGCGGTGTCCTGGGAAGGCAAATCCCTGGTAGGATTCATCAAAGCATCCGATCTCTTTCCGTCTGCATCGTCGGGTGGAATCTCGTCCGTAACCCAATCTCTCTCGTAATCTTCCACGGTAGGGAAGGCGTCTGACCTGCTGACAACCTCGAGATGGTTGCATAACGTGGTATAATTGGCACTACGGATCTAGTTCACGTGAAAGGTTCGGGTGGGTACGCCACGGAAAGCAAAGCTCGTACCGAGCTACCATCTTGGCTGCCAGGACCAACAGATCTCTCTCCTTCTTCACCTGCTCGAGCTCAAGACCCAGATCCTGGTAATCTTTCAGGGGAACGCTCAAGCTTAAAGGGGTACCACAAGGAGGGATTGAAGATCCCAAGGCACGAAAATAGGACAGGGAATCGCCCATGTCCTGAATCATCGTCGTAGACAATCGGGACTTTAAGGAAGTAACCTCGCCAGCTTTAGCCTAAGCGGCGAGCTGGGTAATTTCGAGCTCATTTGCCTTGGCCACCAGTTCTGCCTCTTTTTCCTCCACTAAAGAAGCAAGAGACGCGTCCTTCCGGATTCGTTCCTCCATTTGGGTATATTCTGATTCGACAACCTTCCGCCTAAGATCGGCAACAGCGACCTTGTTGGATAGGAGTGAGTTAATGTGCCTCAACTCAGAGACTTCTTCCGACAGCTGATGGACACTCAAGTAAATCTGTAGAAGAGAAAGATGAGTTAGATAGAAATCAGAGGACGTGGAATAATGACAAGAAAAATAAAAGAAGGGCTTACGAATTGAGCATTAAATCTTGAGAAGATGGAACGAGCGTCAAGTTCAATGGAGGAATATTCTTGCACGAAGGAGGAAAGGATTTGTTCGGCCACAAAGTCATCTAAGGCGGAGTACGCCTAGACAGATGTAGAACTGAGGCGCTACTTCCCTTTGGAAGCACCAACCATAATCCTTAGTGCCCCCATGGCAGGATCGTGAGGAGGAAGATGGGAGAGAGGGGGCATGTTCAGATTCAGGATGTCGCCCTTGTCGGGCCTCGCCCTCTTCAGAGGAGGAGGGACAGGAGCCCAATCCCTTTCGATCTGGTGGGAAGAGCGGACAGGAACAGGAAGAGCAGACACCGCGGATGAAAGTTTGCTCGAGAACTCTTGGAATGCCCTGTTCATTGTGGGAATCGAACCTACAGATCGTGGAAGAAAGCAAAGGTGATCGCAAGTCGAGTCATACAGCAACAAGATTCGGAAAAGTACTGGAGAAAGCGTTAATACGTTTGAACGTGTAAGGGGTTCCTTCCGGGAGGCAGAGAGAGCTGGTACGGAGGCAGAGACAGCTGGTACGGATGCAGATATCGCTCAACAAAAAAGTAAGCGATATCAATTGCAGAGGAAGGTTGAACAGAGGCTGCAAAAGGTGCACCTTGGAAGATCGAGGGTTGAAGAAGGCACATTTCACAACGAGCAAAGTGAGAAGGGAGAATCAGACGGAACGGGCGATGAGAAATCAATCTCACCGCGTGGAGTTCACTTAACGCAGAAACTAGGGGAACTAGGCACGCAAGGAAAAGAGAAAGACTGCCACTACTTCTTGGGGTTTTCAGGAGGACACGCGACTGGAGCGTTAGCCTTACTGGGAATTTTGTAGACAAAGTGAACATCATCCGAGGCTTCATCCTCGAGCACCGGTTTCACGTTGTAAGCACCACAATGGTCCTTCCCGGAAATCTCGATTCCGGAGAGTTCGCTTAGGACCTGGTAAGCACACAACAGACCTCAGGCAACCAGAGTAAGCTGGCTGGGGCAGAACTTCAGCTCTCGGCACACCTCAACTATCAGGCGGGCTGGGCACTCGCGACCAGAACCAAAAATTAATAAAGTGTTTGAAGATAGCAATGTGAGAAGGCGGGGCCTGGCAAGGAGACGTACCCACCAGAGCGACGGTGTAATAGAAGTTCGCGTGCATGCCTCTCTCTTGAAGATCTCTCTCCGGATCCTCGACCGGATAAAGAGACGGAGGGGAAGGAGAGCGGTCGTCTGAGGAACAAGGAGGAAGGCCCGAGGGGAAAGAGGCTTAGCCTGGGTCAGAAACCTCTAAGTGGTCTGACATTAAACTACACCAACCAAACTGGTGGCAAAAACCGGAAGAGGAGGAGGAGTTATTATCAGATCTATCCATAAGACCTAAGATCTAATGTTCCCCTGGAAACCTTGCAAAAATTCGAAACCAAGCAAGATCAGAGGAAGGAGGAAACTTACATGCAGAGAAGAATGGTAGGAAATGCGAAAGCAGCGACACGAACAGATTGCAGAGAGGTGAAGCTTGCACGAGAAGAAACTCTAAGAGGTTCTGAAAAGATCTGAAAGAGGAAAAGGCCAACAGAGGATACCTGGAAAAGGCCCATTATCTCGATTCAACCCCCACTATGCTACCAGGTATTGTATCAACAATGATAGTATTTACCCCGACGAGGCCAGCGCAGTGGAGGGTTAGCTTGCGCGTTGATGCCGTGTCCCTGGAATGGTATCCCTTAATCTGACCACCGGGGGACAAGCCGCTCTGTGGACAGTATGGGAACCTTGTCAAAATTGCATCTCGCAGCCTAGGACTGGCTCCCTTTGCGAATTGGTCTGCCTGTTTCCGTATGCTTCGTAGTGGACGGCTCTCCCTTAGAGAACCAGATAGCTCTAAGGGACCGGTCGTGGAATATTGCTGGTCTGGCAAATGATAACAGTGTATTTTGACCACTTTTATGAATCGTTTTGAAATATTTTTCTATGTTTTTTATTGCTTTCAAGTGTTTTTATTATGTTTTTCTAGTATTTGTAGTTCCAAGATGGATAGAAGACCAGATTTTCAGCTCAGAGTGAAACCATCAGAACCCAATTGAAGATCTTCTCACCGTTTGATCCAGCTCAAATTTAGAGATCTCAAAGATGGAACTATCAGCCATCCAGCACACTTTACAGTTTGGCAAACCAAATGTTCAATCAAAAGTTACGCAAACAGCAGATGTCCCGTAAGCATCTCCACCCGCGGCCAACAGCCACTTCACCACGGTCAGTGGCTATACGACCGCGGTCAACAACCTATTCCCCACATTCCCGACCTTCCCGACCGCTGAGATTGGTCTGTCCGACCCTGAAGCCCATTTTCAAGCCAAAATGATTTCCTCATTTGGAGAAGCCCTAAGTGACGCCCAGAAATATCTTGAGCACTATAAATACATGTTTTAGGAAACCTAATTCGTATCATCTCTTATGCTCTGATTTTTTTAGAATACTTTTTAGGTTTTTCAATACTATAGCATTTAGGGAGATAGAGATCTATCTCTTGAACCGTTTTTGTTTCTTCTTCAATTTCGATTATTGTTCAGCTTTTCAATACAATATTTTTGCTTTTTTTAATCATGTCTGAGTAGTTTTATTGTTGGGTTTAAGGGATTTTCGATGGGGGTTATATATGTTCGATGACGATTCCATTAGCTATTAAAGCCGAATCCCAGAGCTTTATCTTCTAAACTTATTTATAATGCATGGGAGTAGCGTCATGAACTATAATCTGATCCCGGTTTTGGATGTTGCGAAAGTTTTCATTCGAAGCCAGATCTAGTTCGAGAAAAGCAGATCGACCATAGGAGTGGAAACATACCTATAGGAGAGCTGTGAATATTGATGAGTCTTAAGTTTACTGCATCTTTTCTTTTCCAGGGCCAAGGTGGAAACCTACTGGTCAGGGTTGAGAGAGATAGATGGTTATGATCACGACAGTGGTGTATTCATACGTTTGTGATTTGAGTTCTATAAGTTTTATCTAGGATCTTATTAAATTTACTCTTTAGCAATGGTTTGAATCGTTCATCCCCCAGAGAGAATTTCCCTGAAAACCCAGTGTCTCGTCTTTATAAGTTTTCGCCGATTTCAAAACAAGTTTTAGTCCTTATGTTATTTTTCTTCATTCTAGTCGATTTTCATTCAAAGCAATTAAGTCTAGCTGTTTTGTCCTTTTTAGTCGATTTCATTAAGTTTAGTTATTAGGTCATTTTAATACCTGTATTTTCTCGTTAAGATTAGTTTATACGTTTTAAAGACACCACCAAAACCCTTACAAAAATCGTCTGGTTCTAGACTTCCTTACTTTATATTTTTGCAGGAAAGATCCTCCTTCCCTGTGGATTCGATCTCTAAATACTACAATTGATCAACTGTGCACTTGCGGCTATTGATTTCATTCAACCCTCACACCACGACCACATCAGCAGGGCGGCACCCCCTCTAGGAACTAACTGATGGCCAGACCCTGTGTCTTCACGTTATGAGCCCATGGCTCCAGGTCACTTCATGATCCACAGCTTTATGTCATTTCAGCCACGGTGTTTGACTAAGGCAGAGAACAAGATGAGAATGAAAACAGAGAAGACTATGAGAAAGCTGATGATATTAAGGGTCTTTATAAGAATGTTGACATGGGTCATCCAGCAAATTGGGGAAAATTTGAACGGAGAATGATTGATTTTTTGGTTGAGAGAGGTCCACCTTCAAGACCACTGATGGATTATCCTTTTCCAAGAGATTATGTTGATAGATGTTTCACTTACTCTTGTTGTACAAGAAAAATGAGCAACGGAGAGAAACTAGACAGAAGATGGTTAGTTTACTCAAAAAGTGAAGACAAGATCTTTTGCTTTTGCTGTAAATTATTCACTCAAGACACAATTCCTCCTGTTTTGGTAACTACTAGGTTTGATGACTGGAAAAATCTTCAACCAGGATGAAAACACATGAAACTTCACATAATCATATTGTTTCTATGTCTTGCTGGATTGAGTTGAAAATAAGGCTGAAAAAGAGGGAAACTATGGATAAGAATTTGCAGGAGGCAATTAACAAGGAGAGAAAGCACTGGAGAGATGTGAAGTTGAGAATAATTGCAGTGGTAAAGACTTTAGCAGAAAGAAATTTGGCATTTCGTGGAGAAAACAAAAAGATTAGTTAACCGAATAGTATAAATTTTAACGCTTTTATAAGGATGATCGGAGGCTTTGATGAAGTAATGAAAGGACACATTTGACAGTTTGAAAAAGGTGAAACACATTACCAATATCTCAGTCATAAGATTCAAAATTAGTTGATAGAATTGCTTGGTGGTGAGATTAAGATGGCAATTTTGAAGAAGATTCAAAAGCCAAAGTATTAATTACTCCTGATGTTAGTTGTAAAGAGCAAATGACATTTGTTAATTCAATGTGTTAATGTTTCTATGGATTCACCAATGGTTGAGGAGTTCCTTTTGTCTTTTTTAGAAATCAAAGACAAGAGAGGAGAAGGATTTTTAACACTCTTCAAGATGCATTGGCTGATCTTAAGTTGAATAAGATATAAGAGGTCAAGGTTATGACATTGGGAAAAACATGAAAGGGAGACATATAGGAGTTCAGAAAAGATTGCTTGAAATACATGGAATTCGAGGGTTTGAATTCTTGTTTGGAGTTGTGATCTGGTATGATTTACTTTATGCTGTCAATATAGTGAGCAAAACTTTACAGTCAGAGGATATGGATCTTGGTGCTGCTATTTTTCAGTTAGGGGGACTTGTTGATTATTTGAAAGACTATAGAAAAACAGGTTTTGAGAAAGCAAAAGCTGAAGCTATGCAAATTGTGAAGATGCTGAGTATGTGGATGAAAGTAATCTGTTAAAAAATTTTGTTCCGATTAAGCATCATTTTTTTTTCCTTTTAAAGCTTAACAAGCATGGCTGGGGCATTGATTTATAGAGATTAGCAAATTAATGAGTTCAATGCGCATCTTGAACTTGCTTCTTAAGCTTCTCAATGTTCCTTTCTTTTTTTCCCTTACAATATGGATCTAGCATCTATAGAATTAATAAAATAACGGCTTCAATGTCATTTGTCAACATTTCTTTATCCCCCCTCCCCCTATAATATGGAGATTACGAGTGAGTCATGTGAGCGATTAAATTGGAGTGGACTTTCTAATTGGCCAAAGATTAATAGTTTCATAACCAGGGACGGAGGCAAGTGAGAGGGAGGGCAATCAGTTGACCCCATCTAATTTAAAAACAAAATGTTTGCATGAAAAGAAGTAATACAAATTTAGAAACAAAGTTTTTGATGAAATAAATATATTATTTAATGAAAGAATTTGGTGGAGGATATGCACTTAGCTTTGAAAATGATTATTGAACTTTTTTTTGTATGCAATTGACTTACTATCAAATTATTTATATAGATGTGGAAAATTAAAAAAAATATGTTCATTAACTTTATTTTTAGGGTAAATTTAAATATTAACCTTTTAGGACTATAAATCAGTTCTCTTTTTCTGTTTTCTGTTTATTGTTTTTAATTGATCGATGTTGGGGACAAATTCGATACTTCCTACAGGGACGAATTACTTGCTTGTACGTGACGTCTATGGCTTTTTTGCAAGTACGACTCTGTGGGCCAAATTAGGACTCGTATTGGGCTTACAGTCAAATACGACCTAAGCATATAGCACTAGGCCTCAAATCCAGTCGGATTTGGGAGAATTAGTACGATGGGAAACCTGTTCATGGTTTCTTTGAGTCTGACAGCGTAAGCCACACTATCAGGCACAAGGAGGTCAAAAACTGAGTGGTCAGGAAGAGAGAGGTCACCTTCTCTCTGTCTAAAGCCCAAGCTCGGTGATCCGGAAGGGTCGAGATATAAGAAAGGGTGGCCCGCACAAGTACCCGGATAGTAGAACCGTTCAAGCAGCCCCGAAAGCCTGATCCCACTATTGAGGGTTCCGGGCCAGGCATGAGTAAATCCATAAGCAGGAAACACTATTCAAATTTCCCTCCATTTGACAATAGAAATATGTCTTAGTCTGATTTGATTGCTCATACCCTTACAAACCCACGAGATTAGCATTTAATGTATCTTGCTTACACGTGTCTGGTGACAGTGACCTTTCGCAGGAGCCAGAGGGAAGAGAAGAGGATCAGCGAGAGCCACACCGCACCTGAACCGCCAAACCAGCCCGTACACTAAGGACGAAAGGGACGCACCAAAGAACGGTCTTGTGGCAGGTAGAATATGCCAGGGAAAGTTTGTGAGACGATCAGAAGCGTGACGCAAGCATAAGATCTGAACCCAGTCAAGCATGATCATAGACTAACCCACCCGACTTGCTATCCATGGACCAACCCTGCATACTAACCCGGGTCAGGTAAAATCATATAAATAAATTTTTCTTTTCAACGAGGAATGGGGGGACTCTTTTAGCTATCTTAAGGTTTATATTATCTCTCCAGATACTTGTGACCCTTGAGTCCTAGCATCTCATACTTTCTGATCACTTTTCCGATCATCTCTTCGCTTCTTCTCCACGGTGGTCCGTAAACCGTGGTTCATTTCAACCCACAAACTATTCTTTCTTTCTCCTTCTCCACAAAAAAACCCCATCACTGCCCACTTTCTGAGTCGACTCCACCCTTCTCAGGAGCTCTCGGCCCACTTTCCTTCGCTCGTTTTCTGATATCTTTATGCTCTCTGATTAGCCCCTTAGTGGTCAATTTGGTTGGTTTCTGACTTGAACGTCGGAGAGCCTTCGGAAAACACACCCCCATCATGTTTTTTGGGCCTTCACGTGTTTCTCAGTTTTGGAGGAGACTTGCCCTCACAAGAAGACCAAAAATCTCCTAAACAACTGACTTTTAATTTTTTCCATTATTAAATTTGTGTTTCTTTTTTTTCATGAATTTTGACTTTTAGTATAATTTAAATTTTCTATTTTGATTTTTTTTTATTAAGTTTAGTTTTTATGATTCCATCATAGGTTTAGTTAAGAAAAAATTTGGAGTCTTTTCTTATACATATTAGAATCTGATCGATTAACTTGACACATATTGCGATCAGATGAGTTAGCAACTTTGAAACATTTTCTGTTATATAATAAGAGATGTGAAGTTAGGAATAAGAAATACTTTAGGTGGTATTAATTCAAAGATATTTTATTTAGAATTTTAATATTTATAATATATACAATTTTATTCACGATTTTCAATGTTTTTTCTTCTTTTTCATGGTTTTGTTATTCATGGTAGTGAAAAATAACAAAAGTTGAATATGGCGATGCGTGTTTTTGATGAGAACGGTGACAACAGTGATGATAGCAATGACAAAAATGCTGGCAATGGTGAAGATTCAGTTACGGTAGTAGAGAGTGGTGATGGTAGCATTAGCAACAACAACATCAGTGAAGACGGTGGTGGTGATGATAACTGTATCAAAACATTGGTTAAGAGCTGTGATTAATGAATATTTATATTAATAAGGTTATCATTGTTATCATGTTAAGCACACCATTATTATTGACTAACTAGGTGTTTAGTCCGCGACTTGCGCATGCCGAAAAGTTTCATTGAGACCTAAAATAAAATTTTATGTCATAAATCAAAAATAATTAGATCAAGAATTTGATACATACAAAATTAAAATAAAGCTAACCTATAAAAGTAATCATTGGCTAACATTAAAAACTTTAAAATCAATACTAATAAGTGTATAAAATCAATAAACACAAACTAAAATAAGATTAATATGAATTATTCATCTTTTTCTCTTTTTATCTTTTAATTTTTTTTTCTCTATCATTTTGTTTTTGTTTTTTTGTTTTTTTTCTTCTTCACTTTCTATGTCTTTTTTTACTTTTTATTCTGCTGATTTTTCTTTTTTCACGTTTTCTTCTTCTTCTCCATATCTTTTCTTTTTTCCTTTCATACATCTTTTGATTTTCTTCTATTCCAGTTTTTATTTCCTTTCTTCTTCTTCTTCAATGTTTTATTATTCTCTTTCTTCTTCTTTTTTTCTTTTCCTTTTTCATTGCCATCGTCTTCTTCGTTATCATCGACTTTCTATTTTTCTGGTGTTTTATTCGGCTTTTAACTCATCTTTATATTCTTATACTTTCTCCAATTCCTCATCTTTTAAGGTTTTCATCCAATTTTTTCTCTTCCCTATCTTCTTCTTCTACTTTGTCTTCAATTTTTTTTTCTCCTTCAACAAATTCTTATTCCTCTTCTTCCAATTATTCTTCCTCTCTCTAAATTCTTCATCATATTTTAAAGATCTTTGTCTTATCTGTCTTTTTACTCCTCTCATGGTTTATATTTTCTCTTTTTTAGTTTTTTCCTTATATTTTTAGGTCTTTTTATCGTTATTTGTTTTCAAATTGTTCTTCTATATTTTCTTCATCTTTTTTTTTACTTCTTATTCATCTGATTTGTCTTCGTTTTTTCATCATATTTACCTTTTTCTACTTTGTCTTCTTCATCTTCTACTTTTCTTCCATTTTATTATTTTTTTTCTTTCACTTCCTCTACTATCTACTGGTTTTCTTTATTACTTCTTCTTCTGATTATCTTTTTTCTTCTCCAATTGGTCATTTATTTTTTTTTGTTCATCATCTTCGACCTATCCGAGTATTTTTTTTTATCCTACTTGTTCACCGTATTATTTTTTGTTCACATTATCGTTGTTTTCTTATTCTTCTCCTTTTTCTTTATTTTTTAGCTTTTCTATTCTTTGTTTTTTCCTTCATATCTTTCATTGTTTTTTGACTATTTCTTATTATGTATTGTATTAATCTTATTTGACTTCTTGATTTTTTTTTCATTCGGTTTTTTCTTCTTTTTTTTCTGTTGATTGTTTTTGTTTTATTTGTCTGCCCCTTCTTCTTTGTTTTATTTTATTGTCTTTGTATTCTCTAAATTCTTATTCTTCAACATCTTCTACTATTCTTCTTTTGATTTTATTAGCCGTTTTTATCTTCTACTTTTAACTTCTTCTTGGTCATTTTTGTCCTATCCAAACTTTTTTTTTCTTTCTAATTTTTGTTTGTCCTTTTCGCATCTTTACTTTCTTCTTTTTTATTTTCTTTTTCATCGTCGGGTTTTCATCTTCTTATACTTTATTTTCTTCATCTACCATTTTTGTTCTTCTTTTTCTTTCAGTTTTCTTCTTCAACATTGAGTTCTTCATCTCCGGATCCTTATCATTTTTCTTTTTCACTATTTTGTGTTACCCATCTTGATCTTATTGTTCATGGTCTAGGACTATTTGTTCATTTTTTCCTCATTTTTTTTTACGTTTTCGTCAACTCTATGTTCTTCTATATGTTTCAATTTATTTTTTTCTCTTCTTTTTCTAATTCGTTTTTCCCTTTTTCTTTTTTCTTTTTTGGTTTTTTCCTCTGAGTCCTGCTAGAGTATTTGACATCTCTTACATTATTCCAAAAATAAACAGAATTCAGAAAGCCATCTTTAAAACAAGCAAAAAAAACAAAAGACTTAAAACCTGTTCATTAGACAATGAAGATGATTTATGATATGTTGACATGGTTTTAATCACGTTAAGTAAGGAAGAATAACTGACAACACAAAGCAACAACATATAATCGATGAACACTACTACTGGTACTGAAAAAACGGAAAAACAATAGAAAAAAAGAAATATTGATTTATAAAAAATAAAGACGGTAAACAATACAACAAAAAGCCGACCAATGTAGAAACCAAACCATAATTGAGCTTAAGATACATTTAAAAAAGTAATATATTTATATATAGCTCTCAACTTAAGGTAGGATTTCCCACATCACATGTATATTTTTTTCAGATAATCTCGCTCAACAAATAATCCGATTAACGAATAAAGGGGAATTAAAAAAAATTTATTAACGAATAAAGGGGAATTAGTTACCTAGATAGAATGAGAGACCTTATAGCGAAAAATTTACTTTGCATATATTATATATGATATGATTCTAAATATTTTTTTAATTAAATTCTAATTTTGAAAGTTTCGTTATTTTCTATTTAAATATTTTTTGATTAAATTTCGATTTTTAATAATTTTTATTAAATTTAAATGTTTTTTGATTAAATTTCGATTTTTAACAGTTTTTTATTAATTTACGATTTATAATATTTTATTTAACTACAATTTTAATATTTTTATTTAATTACGATTTTTTAAAGTTTTTTAATTAATTTACAATTTTTAATAATTTTGTTATTAAAATTAATTTAAAAAATATAAGAAAAGATAAAAGGTAATTAGCCACCCTAAAATTGAATGAGAGAGCTTTAACTCAAAATTTTACTTTGCTTATAATATATATGATATTCTATACAAATTTTACGTTAACATAAATATCATCTAAATATTTATTATCTTACCAGGTTAATACAAATATTATCCAGATATTTACTATGTTAACATGTTATAAATATCAGATAATATTGTTAGCAAATTACAAGTTTCCGATATTATTCGTTGAGATGCTATATGATAATTAAACTAACATGATATGCATAAACTTATCATTAGCATACAATATCAGAATCAAAATTTTAGAGAAGTGGTATTTTTGTAATTAAACAAAAGACATGGATATTTATGGTGTAAAATTGTTTTCTCTTTACTACTTACCTTATTTTCAAATTATCAATACCATAAACCTAAATTTTTCATCAACAATTAATATTGATTAAATACACTCCTTAATTAAAGTTTTTTTTTGTATTTTTTGTATTTTTTTTTTCTTTGCCGATAAGGAAACATCATTTGGTAGTCTCTGGCAAAAATCCTTTTGTATGTTTTCTTTTTTAATATTCTACTGAGTCTGTTTGATTAGACTTTAAGTGTTTACTAATTCAGAGATTATATGACTTAAATTCATGGAAATATTTAGGTTTTTTTAATTGAATATTTCAACTTTTAGTTTTGCAATTTAAAATAAATGACTTTGACTAAATGACCTAGTAAACCTAAATGACAAGTTGTGACTATAGTTTTGGACAAGGACTTATAAAAAATACAATGAGGCTTTTCAACCTTTGTTGCTTTCATCGGTATGGTGATTTGTTGCTATAAAGTGTGAAGAACAGGTAGACTTTCGCATAAGATACATCATTACAACTTTCATCTGAATGTAATGCATGTGCATGTAACGTGACCTAGCCTTTTCTAACGGCCAAAAGGTCATATCCACTAATCCCATCAATCGCATAATATTTCCATAATTAGGTTTGGTCAAGAATTATTTTCATGATTTTAAAACTATTATATAGTAACATCTCGATTTCTAGTATATATGGAAAGACTTATAAAAATGATTTGGTTACCTATGTTATCAAAGTGTACTCATCTTTTTGGGCACTGATGTTAAGAGAATTCCAGAGTCAAGAGTGTTTAAGCTAGAGCAATTTCAGGATAGGTGACTTACCAGGAAGTGGTCCGCAATACCGTGTGAGTGAGCACAAAGCACAGGGAAAGATCACGTGGTAATTGTAGGAACAGTAGACAAATCTTACGAGCCTCTCGGACTAATGCACCGACCATCGAACAGTGGTGGGCCAACAGGCCTAGAAAGAGGGCGTTTGGCTCACTGGAAAGGCGATTGGGGCGTTAGGAATTGATAGCTGGTCCATCTGGTTTCTCAAAGAGAAGGCGGGATCAGGTTCTTACAGTGAGTTGATAGCCGGTCCGTCTGGTTCTCCAAAGGGAAGGCGGGATCGGAGTTCCATAGTTGTTATCAGAGTGTAAGGTTAGCCAACCAGCTCTAACCCGGGTGGCGTCTTGGGATGTAATTGAGTTGAGGAGAATTCGAGGAGGAATTCCTTAGAAGTCGGGTAAAGTTGTAACATCCCGATTTCTGGTATATGTGGAGAGGCTTATAAAAATTGATTTGACTACCTATATCATTAAAATGCATTTATCTTTCGGGCACTGGTCTTGAGAGAACTCCAGAGTTAAGGGTGCTTAAACTGGAGCAATTTTAGGATGGATGATCTACCGAGAAGTGGTCTGCGGTACCATGTGAGTGAGGACAAAGCACGGGAAAAGATCACGTGGTAATTGCAAGAACGCTAGACAAGTCTTACAAGGCTCCCTGACTAATGCACTGAACGTCGAACAGTGGTGGGCCAACAGGCCTAGATAAAGGGCATTAGGCTCACTGGAAAGAGCGGTTGGGCCGTTAGGAGTTGATAGCCGGTCCGTTTGGTTTCTGCAGGATCAGGGTCTCACAGTGAGTTGATAGCCGGTCCATCTTGTTCTCCAAAAGGAAGGCGGGATTCGGGTCTCACAGTTGGTATCAGAGCGTAAAGTTAGCCAACCGGCTCTGACCCGGTGGTGTCTTGGGACATAATTGAGTTGAGGAGAATTCGAAGACGAATTCCTTGGAAGTCGGGGAGAGTTGTAACATCTCGATTTCTGGTATATGTAGAGAGGCTTATCTTTGGATACTATGTCATCAAAGTGCACTTTCATTTTCAGGAACCGGTCTTAAGAACTCCAGAGTTAAGGGTGTTTAAGCTGGAGCAATTTCAGGATAGGTGACCTACTGGAAAGTGGTCTGCGGTACCGTGTGATTGTATGGACAGTAGACAAGTCTTATGAGCCTCCCGGACTAATGCACCAACCATCAGATAGTGGTGGGCCAATGGGTCTTGGAAGAGGACGTTGGGCCAACAGGCCTAGAGAGAGGACGTTGAGCACACAGTCTTATAGAAAGGGCGTTGAGCTCACTGGAAAGGACAGTTGGGGCGTTAGAAGTTGATAGCCGGTCCGTCTGGTTTTCCAAAAAGAAAGTGGAATCGGGGTCTCACAGTGAGTTAATAGTCGGTCCGTCTGGTTCTCCAAAAGGAAGGCGAAATCGGGGTCTCACATATATAATATTTAATAGAAAATGCTCAAGACATATAAGATCAAGTAAGGACATATGTTCCTTTCATGGAGCATATCAAACCAACTCAAAAGAGTTGACCAGCGAAATGACTTGTTCCAGAAAATATACTCACCGTAGAAGAATGAAAAAGTAGAATTGGGTCCATATCAGCTTGGACAAAACTCAAATTTATAAAGCAGGTAATTCAAAACTATCCTGCTATTGAAGCAGATACAGACCTATGGCTATTGCTCGATGCATTCCGGCTAAACCACAAGGTTTCAAGGTTTGAGATAATTTGTAGAACATTCTCACATCATTTAGAGAATTACTTGAAGTGGAATCAACCCAATGTCAGTTCACATGAAAGAGATATTCAGTTCTCAATTCGGGTGATTCTGAACTTACCTGATTTGAATCTATGCGCTTTCATTGGAGGATTGCGATCAAACAAGAGGGACTTAAGCACTGAAACGAACTTTTCTAGAGTCTGGACTCAACAGAGGCACGCAGAAATTTTGATTCACCTCAATACCGATTCAGATGTGAACGTTATCAATTTTCTAAACCAGAGGAACCTTCCAGGTTTGGAAAACTTCAATCATATGTTTTAGAGTACATGCGGGCCTCTACTATAACTATAGGATCCTAAGAACATCTCAAGATTCATTCCAAGCCATTGGAACAGGGTGTTTAATCTTGCCCACTCATGCACCAAGACTTTCCATATTTGAAGCCAATTATGAAAGGTGCCTTTAACCAAGCGGTTCAATTTGTTGTGAAATCACATTTGGCGACCAGGAGATAGTTTCAACCATCTATAAGCTGTCAAAGATGTCATTCTCTGCACCAGAATAAAGAGGATCAGGCGGATCCTCCCTTGTTTACACTTGCCTTAACTGGATCCATTTGCATTCAAATCTTAACGACTCCTTTCCCTTTTTAGGCATGCGAATCTGAGGCTTCTTATGAAAACAAGAGGCCCTAAAGACACCACTCGTATCTACCTAAGTTTTCTAGGTACAAGAAATCTCTAGCTTACCTTGATTCGTGCTCCATTAAGCGTAACAGTTATACTGTCTATTTGTCTTTAAGAGCCTTTTTCCCTTTGATCTTTCACATTTATTTTCCACATAATAGATTTCTTATCACCCTGGTCTTATCCAAGGTGGAGCCCATACAGGCTGACCTTCTTTGTTTTTTGTTTTTGTTTTTTTATTTATTTTTGACACCACTTTTACTGAGTAAAAATTGAGTTAATTTCTTTTAAGCTCTTATTCCTCTTGTTTGGCTAAGTATTTAGGTGGCTTCCTCTTCCTTTGTAGACGTTTAAGTCACTATCTTTGTGTGGATTCACTCAGACCTGGACTTGTGTTCGTATCACAAAGGCATCATGCACCTTTGTGTGGCTAACTTCAATCCATTCAACTTGTAGGCCATGAACAGTGTGATAATCAAGTTTGGTGTGATTCTTATATTAATATCAGAACTCAATGAAGAAGAAAGCATCATGTAGCAATTTTGAATCGGATAGTAGACGAGTTGGAAGAGAAAAAGATGCAGGTGCAAACTGATGAAGCAAAGGAAGTGGTGATTACAAGTCATTCTTCATAAACAAAGAGACGCTGAAGTTAATATGTGGAGATCAGTGTCGAACGTTGTTAACATCCGATTTTTATCATTTTTTAGGGTCGTTTCTAATATTTGATACAGATGTTTAACTCTGTTTTTTTTTTCAATTGATTTATATGTTTTGGAGCTTTATAACATATTTCATATAAATTGAATTAAAGAGTGCTTTGGAGCAAAAGTACGTTTTTGGTTAAACTTGAACCATCACGAAGTCTTGCAATCAAACGAGCCTCTCTCACCATCCGATCATCTCCAAATTTAGATACAACAAAGAAGACACAATCAGCTTTCAAATGTAGTTTGTTTGGAGACATTCCAATGGTTAGATCTTCTTCTATCCCTATTTAAATGAAGACATATGCATGATCTCAAGTAATTGGAGCTGCTAGAGTGTTGTATCGGATTACCTGACCTAGAAGTGATACGAGTGAAGTCGCTATAAGAGACGAAAGCTATCTATAGAAAATCTAGAGCATGGATGAATTCTGTTAGTAATGCATGAGCTTAATCACGGCATGAGAGCGAGAGTTAATTGCCGAGTTGAGTGAATATTTTACTAAGGTGACCAGAGTTGGCTACTCATACCTGCGCCTATTCAAGTTCGGGATCCTCATGATCACTAGTTGATTATCTTTATCAATTTCTTTGTGATTGGATCAGTTCTTGAACCCCTGCGAAAACCCCTTAGACCCAGTACTTAGTTCATATTGTTTTACAACTGTTTTATTTTGTTTCGCATCTAGATTTAGTGACACCAAAACAAAAACCCCTATTGTGTTCGTTCCACTGGCGGAGGCAGAAAATTTATTCACATGGGTCACAATATATATTGATAACATCGTATTTCGACCACTTTTATGGATCGTTTTGAAATACCTTTTCTATGTTTTTTTATTGTTTTCAAGTAGTTTTTTATGTTTTTTTAGTATTTGTAGTTCCAAGACTCTTTTCAGGGAATTTAAGGAAAAGCTTAACAAAATGGATAGAAGACCAGATTTTCAGCTCAGAGTTAAACCGTCAAAAGTTCACCCCCGATTGAAGGCCTTCTCACCGTCTGATCCAGCTCAAAATTGGAGATCTCAAAGATGGAACTATCAGCTTTCCAGCACACTTTACAGCTTGGCAATCCAACGGTTCAATCAAAAGTTACGCGAAGAGCAAGATGTCCCGTAAACCAGCCGGCAAGCATTTCCACCCGCGGCCAACAGCCATTTCACCACGGTTAGAGGTTACCCGACCACGGCCAGGCATCCATTCCCCGCGGCCACGCACTTCCCGACCGCGGCCAGCCAACTCCGAGTTAGAAAGCCCATTTCTGAAGCCCAAATCATTTTCTCAGACCTAATTCTGGAACCCTAGACACCAGAGAGCATTGAAGACTATAAATACTTATCATTTAGGTCGTTTTTAGGAGAGACGAAAATACTTTAGAAAAAATTTACTTTAAGCTTTTGTTTTTAGGTTTAGGGAGAGAGATATCTATCTCTTGAACCATTGTTCTTTCTTTTTCAATTTCGATTATTACTCTACTTTTTAATACTATTTTATTTTTATTTCGTTCATCATGTCTGAGTAGTTTTATTGTTGGGTCAAAGGGATTTTCGATGGGGATATATATGTTCGATGAAGATTCCATGAGCTATTGAAGCCGAATCTTAGAACTTTTTATTCTGAATTTACTTTTACTGCATGAGAGTGGCGTCATGAACTACAATCTGATCCAGATGCTTGGTGACACGAAAGAGTTCATCCGGTGCCAGATCTAGTTTGGGAGAGCAAAACAAACATAGGAGTGGAAACCTAACTATGGACAATTTGTGAATGCTGATGAGTCTTAAACATAATGCATCTTTTCTCTTCCATGGTTAGAGTGGAAACCTACTGGTCAGGGTTGAGAGAGAGACTTGTCTATGATCACGACAGTGCCGTATTCATACGTCCGTGACTCTAGTTTGAAAAGTTGTAGCTAAGATCTTATCAAATTACTCTTTAGCAATGTTTTGAATAGTTCATACCCCAGATAAAACTTCCCTGTAACCCAGTGCCTATTTTTTATTGATTTACATCGATCTTATTTCAAGCTTTAGTTCAACATTTTCATTCTCTTAATCGATTTTCATTTAAGCAATTAGGTTTAGCCGTTTTTCTTGTTTTTAGTCGATATCATTAAGTTTAGTTATTAGGTCATTTTAATTCTCGTATTTTCTCGGTAAGATTAGTGTTTACGTTTTAAAGACACCACCAAAACCCTTACAAAAATTACCTGGTTCTAGACTTCCTTACTTTATATTTCTTTCGAAGGCTTTTGTAGGAAAGATCCTCTTTCCATGTGGATTTGATCCCTAAGTACTACAATCTATCAGTTGTGCACTTGCAGCTATTGATTTCATTTAGGGTAAAATTTGACAACCCTCACGCAGACAACCATCATATATATATATGTATATATATATATATATTTATCCAAAAAATTATATAAGTTTTATTAAAAAAAAGTCAATACTAATAAACATCTCAAAGATGTACTTTATTTCACTTAATCACATCTTAAGAGATTTTCAAGTGAAAAAATAAAAAAATAAAAAACTTATGTATTACTTGAATTTTATATTTTGCAGCTTCTCCTTCTAAAATAAAACATTAATGTGCAACTTTCCTGTCTAAATTATATCAGAATTTAGAAAGAGTACACAGTTTATCTGAATAAATATTATTTTAAGATGAACTTTTATTTATAGTAGAGTTTTCCCTTCTAGATTAAACTATTTTCTTGATGTGGAACAATTAAAATTTTGTAATAAAGTCTTATTTGATAATTCCTTGTGATAATTATTGGGTCAAAAACATATTTATTGGACTATACTTATAAATTTCAGATGGGTCAATTTTTCTTTTAGACTTAAATGATGGGTTAGTTAAAAAAAAAAAACAACAACAATTCAGTTCTTTTTCAAATTTGACCTGGGTCAGCTGAACCACCTGATTGCATGTTGGCTCCGCCACTGGTTCGTTCTATTAGTGTTAAGTTTTTGATTGTTTCGTACTGAAAGCTAAAAATATCTATGGTTCGACCCCTAAGTACTACAACACACATATGTGCACTTGCAGATATTTAGGATTATAAATTTAAAAAGTGAAGTTAGAAGTAACCCTTGATTCTATTAGCATCCAGATTTTGGCGCCGTTACCGGTGAATTTGATCCCTTTCGTTGCGAATCTCTGCTTAATTCTATAGAACTTTTTCTCATTTTTATTTTTCTTTGCGCTTTTAATGTACTTTTTCGATTAGGGATCAGGAATACATCCCTGATCCTCTCGCTGACAATCACCCCTTTTTAGATGGTGATCCATTTGATAATGAGCTTATTGACTCAATCGATGATGGCCATGGAGCGATTGGAGGACCGAAACATACCAAGAAAGGAGAACAGCTGATCGGAGAATGCAATGCAGCTCACAAATTCTTCGTAGATAGGCGTGCAATCTGACCATCCTTGCCTAAGGATGGCGACTCAGAAGCTAAGGTACACTACATTAGTTTTCTTAAGCAACAACAATATAATGGACCACAGAATATTCAATAGATCATATTGCATCATTTGAAGATCTGTGTTCAACCATATCAAAAAATGTGGATTACCATATGTGCATTCTTTTCCAATTTCCTTTGACTGGTATAGCTAGTAAAAGACTTAAAACTTTGCCACTTGCGTCCATAAAGACGAGGAGAGAGTGTAGAGAGGCTTTCCTAAGTCACTTTTACACTAGAGATTGTTCCAATCTCTTGAGGGAAAGATACAAAAAAATTTAGCAAAAGGACACATAAGACCTCTATGACGCTTAAGAAAGGTTCAGAGACTACCAGAGAGATTGTCCATACCACAGATTCTCGGAGGAGCGCTTAAAGACCATCTTCTACCATGGAGTTAATGAAGAACTAAAATTTTCTTTTGATACCTCTAGCAATGGAGACTTTTCAACTAGATTTGTTGATGAAGCTCACGCCTATATCACTAAGCTAGCCAGAAGTATCAGAAATAGAAGACTTCTAACTCAATCCAGATGTCCTAAGGTCAAGGAAAAAGAATCATATCTTGAGAAATGTGTCTATCAGATGATGGGAGCAACCCAGTTGAACCTTACAATGATAAAATGAACAACTATGGAGTAAAAAGAACTTCCAAACCCAGGAGATGATGAAAACTCCTGAAGTTTACCAAATTGAAATAATTGATTGGAACCACCCTCACCAGGGGTGGGAGGCTCTCAACCGCGGCCCATGTAACTTTTACCACGGGTGCGATGCTTTCAACGACGGCCAAAAGAACCCCCACCATGGGTGGGAAGACCTGAACCGCGGCCAAACCCCTTTTCAACCCACTTTCAAGCCCTCCTTTGAGCAAGATCCAGCTCAGTATTCCCTTCTAATCTTTCTTTGTCCAAAGTCGAAAACTTGAAAAATAGAATCATGAAGTTTCTGAGAGGGTGAATGCAAAGCATGACAAAGACTTTGGAGAATTGAAAAAGAAGATTGAGGATATTCACAGCAATTTCTCCGCCCTTCTTTCTCTGGTTATTGATACTTTGAAAGAAACAGATTCTTCCATTGATGATCTTGATGAATCTTTTCTTGAAAACATGAATGAATTGGAGGCTTCTGATCAACTAAAAGAAATTACTCTCATGAGTGGTTTAGCTTACAAGGAACCAGAGTACCCAAAAGATTGCAAAGAGGGAAGGAAAGAAAAAGCTGCGGCTGATAATGAGGAAGATGTTGTGGTCAGAAAAAATGGAGAAGGATGATATTTCTCAAGAAATTCTTGGAGAAGACCCTATACCATCTCCACCGACTTGTGTCTACAAGCCAAAACCAGCATACCCAGGAGCCATGAAAGGACTAAAGAAGGAGAAGGAAAGGGCTAAGCTAAAAGAGTTAATCGAGCAATTACCTGTGAGATTGCCTTTTATTGAAGCTTGTGCAATGATACCTACTCTTAGGAAATACATGAAAGGAATTTTAACAAATTCTCTAGCATTAGAAGAAGGCGTCATGATGATAACTCATGAATGTAGTTCCATCTTACAAAAACATATCCCTCAGAAGAAAGAAAATCCGGGAAGTTTTGTACTCTCTTCCCTAATCAAGAATATGACTTTCGAACATTCTCTCTGTGATTTGGGATCAAGCATCAACATGATGCTTCTCTCAGTTGGAAAACGTTTGGGATATCATATTTCCAGCCCACAAAAATCTCACTAATACTTGCTGATCGATCAGTTAGACAACCAGAAGGAGTTCTGATTGATGTGTCAGTCATGATAGGAGGAAACTGTATTCCGACTGATTTTGTAGTGCATAAATTAGAAAGGGAACCAAAGGATCCTCTCATACTTGGTCGACCATTTCTATCAACTGCAGGGGCAATAACAAAAGTTCCCGAGGGAAAAATAGATCTCAATCTAGGCAACCTGGTTATGCAGTTTGATATGAACAAGGGTCTTAGGAAACAACCTTTAGATGGAAGACTTTTCTGGATTGATGAGCTCGATGAAATCACTGAGGAAGATTATGAAAAAAAAACTTCTTAACGATCCTTTAAAAATCATCCTCATAACCACAAATGATGAACGCGACCTGCTCGAAAAAGTTTCGAAAGGGTGTGCGCAAATGCTTGATAAAGCTGAGGATTACGCTAAACTTGTGGACTACCTCGACCTGAATGAGGAAACTCATATCCCCACTCTCCCAAAGGATACCTTAGCTATTGTAAACCATCCATGGAGCAAGCTCAAAGCCCCAAAAGTCGAGCTTAAACCTCTTCTTGATGTACTCAAGTATGATTTCCTTGGACCAAATTCAATTTACCCTATCATAATAAATTATGGTGTGAGTAAAGCTGAAACTACTATGTTGTTGAACGATCTAAGGAAGCATATGAAAGCCATAGGTTATTCCCTTGATGACATACCAGGTGATGTGGTCGTGTGTGAGGGTGTCAAGTTTTACCCTAAATGAAATCAATATCCGCAAGTGCACAACTGATCGATTGTAGTACTTAGGGATCAAATCCACAGGGAAGGAGGATCTTTCCTGAAAAAGCCTTCGAAAGAAATATAAAGTAAGGAAGTCTAGAACCAGGCGAGTTTTGTGAGGGTTTTGGTGGTGTGTTTAAAACGTAAAAACGAATCTTAAAGAGAGAATACGGGAATTAAAATGACCTAATAACTAAACTTAACGAAAACGGGTAAAAACGAGAAAAACGGCTAGACCTAATTGCTAAGTGAAAATTGATTGAAAGAGTAAAGATACTAGACTAAAGCTTGAATGAAAATCGGTGTAAATCTATAAGAAAAGAGGCGCTGGGGTTCAGGGAAGTTTTCTCAGGGGTATGAACGATTCAAAACATTGCTAGAGAGTAATTTTTATAAGATCTTAGCTTAAACTTTTCAAACTGGAGTCACGGACGTATGAATACGCCACTGTCGTGATCATAGACAACTATCTCTCTCAACCCTGACCAGTAGGTTTCCACTCTGGCCTGAAAAAGAAGAGGTGCATTATGTTTAAGACTCGTCAGCATTCACAAATCGCCCATAGGTAGGTTTCCACTCCAATGTTTGTTTTGCTCTCCCAAACTAGATCTGACACCGGATGAACACTTTCGTGTCACCAAGCATCTGGATCAGATTGTAGTTCATGACGCTACTCTCATGAAGTAAAAACGAATTCAGAAGAAAAATTTCTAAGATTCGGCTCAAAAGCTCATGGAATCCTCACCGAACATATATATCCCCATCAAAAATCCCTTAGACCCAACAATAAAACTACTCAGACATAATAAACGAAATCAAAAACATAGTATTAAAAGGTAGAATAGAAATCAAAATTGAAAAGAAAGAACAAGGGTTCAAGAGATAGATCTCTCTCTCCCTAAAACCTAAAAACAGAGCTTAAAGTAAAATTTCTGTAAAGTATTTCGTCTCTCTTCTTCTCTCCTTAAAAACGACCTAAATGACATGTATTTATAGTCTCCAATACCCTCTGGTGTCTAGCGTTCCGGAATTGAGGCTGGGAAAATGATACGGGCTTCAGAAATGGGCCTTCAAAGTCGGAGTTAGCTGGCCGCGGTCGGGAAGTGCGTGATCGCGGGGAATGGGTGGCTGGCCGCGGTCACGGTGGTTGTGACCGCGGAGAATGGCTTGTTGGCCGCGGGTGGAAAAGCTTGCTGGCTGGTTTACAAGCCATCTTGCTCCTCGCGTATCTTTTTATTGAACCGTTGGATTGCCAAGCTGTAAAGTGTGCTGGAAAGCTGATACTTCCATCTTTAAGATCTCCACATTTGAGCTGGATCAGACGGTGAGAAGGCCTTCAATCGGGTGTGAACTTCTGACGATTTGACTCTCAGCTGAAATCTGGTTTTCTATCCATTTTGTTAAGTTTTTCCCTAAGTTACCTGAAAAGAGTTTTGGAACTACAAATACTAGAAAAACGTAATAAAATCACTTAAAAGCAACTAAAAACATAGAAAAAGTATTTCAAAATGAGCCATAAAAGTGGTCAAAATACGGTGTTATCACTAGGTATCTCTCCAGATCTTTCTATGCACAATATAAATCTTGAGGACAATTCCAAAAATTCGATCGAGGGCCAAAGGAGATTAAATCCAAACCTTATAGAAGTAGTAAAAAGGAAATAATGAAACTTTTGGAAGCAGGAATCGTATTCCCTATCTCGGACAGCACTTTGGTTAGCCCTAGGCATGTTGTCCCAAACAAGGGAGGAGTAACTGTTGTCAAAAATGATAAGGATGAGATGATTGCTACAAGAACAATAACCGGACATCGAGTGTGCATCAACCACTGGAAACTGAATGCACCAACTAGGAAAAATCATTTTTCTTTACCCTTCATTGATCAAATGCTAGAAAAATTAGCAAATCATGAATACTACTGTTTTCTAGACGGTTATTCCGATTTTTTTAAAATAATTATTAGGCCTGAAGATCAAGAAAAGACGACATTCAACTGCCAATACAGAAATTTTTCCTACCGGCGAATGCCTTTCGGATGGTGTAATGCTCCTGCAACTTCGTACCGATGCATGATATCAATTTTCACCAATTTTATCGAAGATTTCATGGATGTCTTCATATATGATTTCTCTATCTGTGGATCCTCTTTTGAAAAATGTTTGGCGAACCTAGGGAAAGTTCTACAGTGTTGTGAAGACAAACATCTTGTCCTAAATTTGGAAAAATGTCACTTCATGGTTCGAGATGGAATTGTGCTTGGACATAAAATTTTTGGGAAAGGCATTGAAGTTGACAAAGCAAAAATTGAAGTCATGACTAGCCTACAAACTCCCATTAATGTGAAAGGTGTCTGAAGTGTTTTAGGACATTCCGGATTTTATAGGCGATTCATATAAGGCTTCTCTGAAAATGCTAGACCTCTTACGCGTCTGCGATGCAAAGAAACGAACTTCGAGTTCAATGATGAATGCTTAGCAACGTTTCATAAGATAAAAAAATGCTATTGTTTCTGATTCAGTCGTGCAACCACCTATTTTGGAACAGCCTTTCGAAATCATGTGTGATGCTAGTGATTTTGCAGTCGAAGTCGTGTTTGGTCAGCGAAAAGAAAAGAAACGCCACGCAATCTACTATGCGAACAGAAATTTGGACGAAGCTCAGTGCAATTATGCGACTACAGAGAAGGAAATCTTAGCTGTTGTTTTCGCATTTAAAAAGTTATGATCCTATCTTGTCGGGTCTAAAGTAATCATTCACACCGACCATGCTGCAGTCAAGTAACTCATTTCTAAGAAAGATGCCAAACCAAGACTGATCATGGATACTCCTACTGCAAGAGATTGATATTGAAATTTGAGACCGAAAAGGAGCAGACAATGGAATATCAGATTATCTTTCTAGAATTTGAGTGGAAGAAAAACTCCCTTTGAATGATAGTTTGCCAGAAGAATATTTCTATGCTATAGATACTATACATATTACTCTGAAAAAAAAAACATCTCGACCTCCTATATGATGGTCAGATGCTTTTGATACCCCATGGTTTAAGCACATAACTAACTATTTAGCTGCGGACATAGAACCCCCACAATTTTTCTGCTATAGAAAGAAGAAATTCTTAAGGGAAATTCGACACTATTTCTGGGATGAACCTTATCTCTATAAGAGATGTGTAGATGGTTCATCCAGAAGATGTGTCGCCGAAGAAGAAATGGAAGGAATACTGTTTGCATGCCATTGTTCAGCATATGTAGGACATTTTCCAACCTATAAAGCAGTTTCCAAAGTCCTTAAAGCCGGTTTTAGTGGTTGACTATGTTCAAGGACACTCACGCCTATATCTCACGTTGTGATTCATGCCAAAGAATGAGAAATATTAGTAAGAGGAATGAGATACCTCAAAACTTCATTCTCGAAGTCAGAATCTTTGATGTATGGGGAATTGATTTCATGGGACCTTTCCCAACTTCTTTTGGAAACTAATACATCTTAGTAGTCATTGATTACGTCTCTAAGTGGTTAGAAGCAGTTGCAAGCCACACTAATGATGCGAAAGTGGTTATAAAGTTGTTTAAATCAATCATTTTTCCTTGCTTTGGAATTCCTCAGATTGTGATAAGCGACGCAAGATCCCATTTCACCAACAGAGTTTTTGAAAATCTGCTAAAAAAGAATGGGGTCAAGCATAAAGTTGCATCTCCATATCACGCTTAGACATGTGGACAAGTGGAAATCTCTAACAGAGAGATTAAGTCGATTCTGCAAAAGACAACTTGCATAAATCGCAAGGATTGGTCTGAAAAAACTCGACAATGCACTTTGGGCTTATCGGACAGCATACAAAACTCCTTTAAGGACCACTCCGTTCAATTTTGTTTTTTTATGGGAAAGCATGTCACCTTCCTATAGAGCTCGAGTACAAAGCACAATGGACTGTTAAGGAGATGAACATGAACTTTAAGGCAGCTGGAGAAAGAAAATTCTTCAAGTTCACGAGTTAGAAGAAATCAGGCATAATGCCTACGAAAACTCCAAGATATACAAGGACAAGACGAAGGCATATCACGACAAAAAGATCATACATCGATCTTTTACTCCCAATGACAAGGTTATTCTTTTCAATTCTCGCCTTAAGCTTTTTCAGAAAAGTTGCATTCAAGATGGTCTGGACCTTTTACAATAAAGGAAGTCAAACGTTATGGAGCAATTGTTATTTGGGGTAAGAAAGGAGACACATTTGTCGTTAATGGACAGCGTGTTAAACCATACCACGCAGAAAAAGAAGAAAGAGAAGAAATTCTCTTGATAGATCCACCAGGCTAAAGCATCAACAAGTCAAGCTAAAGACTTTAAGCAAGCGCTTAGTGGGAGGCAACTCACTTGGTATTTTATTTATTCTCTTTGATTTTCATTTTCTATTTTTGTTGCTTTGTTTTTGTTTCCTCTTATTTCAGGTTTTTAGGAAAAGAACGAGTAAGAGATGAACAGGAATCACGAACAAGAAAACAAATCAAAAACCGCGACACATCACCAGGTAAGTAGACCTAAGCATTCCAAATTTCAATCCATCAATATCCCATCGTCTCAAAGATTTTTCACACTGGAGGCAGTGTGATTTAAGTCTGGGGGAGGATGTTCATCCCTTACTGACAAATTTGGCTTGTTTTGAGATTGTTTTTCATAAAAAGAATTTCTACTAAAGATTTTTGTTTCAAAAGGATTTCAAAACAGGAACATTAGAAACAGCTCTGTGATGATTTCGACCTTTGTGCTCCTACGCTATCTCCTCACGTTAGCTCTTTTGTAGTTTAGAGCTAGACTAGGCAGTAGCTAGAATGCCTGCACTACGAACTCTCACCAGAGGATTACTATCCATGGAGATTGTTTCTGACAGGATATACTAGCTCATTCTATTTAAACTTAATACTGACATCTAATTTTCTCATCATTGGTTTTAAAAAGGCATCTTGAGATACATCTAGGACATCTTTACCTTATTGTCACCACTCTTTGCTGTCCTAGATGGCCAGTTCATCTTTAGCTGGTACAAAGCCTTTAACCCAAACATTTACTTTCAAGCTTCATGCATTCTCTCCTTAGTTTGTATCGACATATATGTGCAAAAACGTTAGAGAAGGAGCAACAACATGGTTTTCAGTCACTGAAGAGAAAGACTAAAACAAAATTGGGAAAAAGGAGGATCATGAATCCTATCAAGCTAAAGGGTTCCACAAAAAGCTCATTCATAATTTCGTTCTCCCTAAGACTCTATATCTAAAGGCGATTTTTTTTTAAAAAAAAAGAAACCAAAAGCCTAAAAGAGTCTAGGATAGCCGAAATTATTTGGAGCAAAAGCTACAAGTATTCATTTATGGAGTTATGGTTTGAAAACCTAGAAAAAAATCTAAGAATGGGGAATCATGAGGAGAACCTGAAGAAAAGAGATCAGAAAATTTAAGGTAAGAAGAATGTGACTGGAAACGGTGGACATTCAACAGCTCTATCCTCTCTTGGTGTTTTGCATAATATTTTGTCTCTCTAGAAAAATGTTACCCTAAACACTGAGAACCTCACCCCTAAAAAGCTATTTAGAATATCTAGCATTGATGTCTTGTTAATTTTCCTTTTTACGAGGTCCAATGGAACTTGTAAATGAATGTTAAGAGCTAGTTGACTGAAAGATACGTCTAAGTGACTAGATTTTCGCATAACGGATTAACAGACTAGTTATGCTTGGATTTTGGTGATAATTTTCTAGACTAGATCCGATGGATGAATCTTGGTTATAGTTTAGAAGGATGGTCAATGAGATACTGTTTAGCCCCTGCAGTTTTAAAATTCTTTCCTGACTTTGATATTTGTTTGGGGCAAACAAAGGTTTAAGTCTCGGGGAGTTGATAACACCGTATTTGGACCATTTTCATGGATGATTGTAAGATCTTATTCATGTGTTTTAACTTGGTTTTCAATGGTTTTTAAGTGATTTTCATGTTTCAGAGTTTCAAAAGAGTTTTCAGGATATTAAGCAAAAGTACAACTTTGGATAAATTTAGGCCTTCAGAAGTTTGGCAACAAATGGACACCTTCACACCTCCGATCATTCCTAAATTGGAATACAATATATAAGAGACAACCAGCTTTCTAATGAAATTGGAATCGAAGCATTCCAACGGTTAGATGTCTAGATATGGTCAATGCAATGAAGACAAATCAACACAATTGGAAGCTGACCCGCGGCCAAAGCATCATCCACCGCAGGTGCGACATTATAGACCACAGGAAGCCTATTTCCGAGCCTCAAAAGCCCATTTTATAGCCCAGGTAATTCCCGTCATTATCCCTTCAAACTCTAGACATTCCCGAAGACTCATGATACTATATATGCCTCTTCTAGGTTATTTAGAAGGGGTGTGCCACATTTTGTCAGGAACCCTAGAGAGAGAGACTCGCCATGAAGAGGAGCCACCGAGAGGGACACCATCGGCCCTCGTTCTTCACTCTGTTCTTTGTTTCTTACTTTCATTTATTTCAATTCTCTGCAATTCTAAATACTTTTGTGATGTTAACCTCAACTATGTCTGAGTAGTTTCCCAGTTGGGTTTTAAAGGGATTTTTAAAAGGGAATTTCATGTCTTGATCTTGTGAATTGTTAGATTTAGGGTTCGTAATCTTCTAGGAGTCCTTCGTTCATTCTTGTTCTCTGTGATGTTTTTGTTTCTAGCCGCTTAGAAACTGATCTTAGGTAATTTGAGCCGCGAGTGTTGTATCGGATTACTAGACCTAGAAGTGATACGAGCGAAGTCGCTGTAGGAGATGAAAGCTACCTATAGAGAATCAGGAGAATGGATGAATTATGTTAGTAATGCATGAGCTTAATCACAGCATGAGAGAGTTAACTGCGGAGTTGAGTGATTAGTTGATTAGGGTGACGAAAGTTGGCTAATCATACCTTTATCGATTTGTTTGTCATTGGATTAGTTCACGAACCCCTACGAAAACCCCTTAGACCCAGCACTTAGTTCGTATTGTTTTACAACTGTTTTATATCGCTTCACATCTACATTTAGTGACACCAAAACAAAAACCCCCATTTTGTTCATTCTACTAGTGTTAGTTTTTGATTTCTACGTAATGAAAGCTCAAAATCTCTATGGTTCGACCCCTAAGTAGTATAACGCACATATGTGTAATTGCAGCTATCTAGGATTATAAATTTAAAACTGATGTGATTGTAAACGGGGTGTTGGTCACCGAGACTAACTTCAGGTTTTAAATTTATAACTCCTAAATGTCTGCAAGTGCACAGATGTGCGTTGTAGTACTTAGGGTATCCACAGAGACTTAGTTGTTTCAGTACGAATTCACGCTAATGCTTAAATCAGACTAGAACTAAACAGGTTTGGGTTTTGGTTTTGGGTTTTGGTTGTCACTAAATCTAAACTAGAAAGCAAGTATAAGCAATTGAAAATTAAAGCAAGTGAAGGCAAATAAAAAGCAATTAAAATCGAAGGCGAATGAGAGCAAGGAAAAATCGAATGAAAAGCAAAGGCTGTAAACAATGGAAAACTAACGCTGGGATTAAGGGTTTCGCAGGGATTCATGGACTAAACCTATATCGAATGTAAGCATATGATAAAAGTAATCAACTACATATGTTTTAGAACTCGAGGCACAGAAGTATGAATAGCCTACTTTCGCAGCACTAAACAAATATCTCTCGCAACCCTGATCAGTAGGTTTCCACTCTGATTATGGAAAGGAGTAGATGCAATAATTGAACAAGACTCATCAACATTCACAACTCAACTATAGGTAGGTTTCCACTCCTATAGAATCATTGCCCGTTTCACCCTAGGTCAGATAATCAATTAAAGATTTCACAACAAATCATATCAGATCGGCTTCTAAGTGGCCAGCAGAGAATCACGTAGTAAAATCAAAGGCAAACGAAGAAGATCTAGAAGATTATAAATCCTAAATCTATCGATTCATAGATAAGACACACGAAATTCCATTTGAAAAATCCCTTTAAACCCAACTGGGAAACTACTCAAATATATTGTAAACAATCATCACGAAGTATTCAAAGTTGCAGAAAATTAAAGAAAACAGGGAAGAAGAACGAAGAACAGATTCACAGATGGAGGTGTGATGATGCTCTCCTCGACGGCTCCCCTTCGAAGACGGCGGCTCCTAGGGTTTGTGAGGCACAAACTCTCTATCTCTCTCTCTCTCTCTAAGTCTGACTCTCCTTCGATCTCTCTCTATGACCTAAAGGGTATTTATAGCTTATGGAGTTGTCCTGGACACATAGGGCTTCAAAAATAATAAAAGGAATTGACTTGGGATTTAATTGGGTCATCTGGGAAGTGAACGTTGTCTAGCCACGGTTGCGGTGCTTCTACCCGCGGGGAAATAGCCTTGGCCGCGGTCCCGGCTCATGCTCTTTTTCGGAACTGCACTTTCTATCTTTATTGCATCGGGGGTATCTGAAGATCTAACCATTGGATTGTCTTCAAACCAAGTGTATAAGAACGCTGGTTGTATCCTCTATGTCGTCATAAATTTTGGGGGTGATAAGACGGTGAGAAAGTTTTCATCGCTAGCCATACTTCTGACAGTCTGCATTTATCCAAAGTTACTCATTTGTTCCAAATTGCATATCTTTTGCCCAAGTTTCCTGAAAAGTATTTTGAAACTCTAAAACATTGAAAACACTTTAAAAAAATTTGAAAACAGAGTTTAAACACCTGCATAAGACATCATTATAATCCATAAAAGTGGTCAAAATACGGTGTTATCAACTCTCCTAGACTTACCTTTTTGTTTGTCCTCAAACAACCTCAGATCAAGTCAGGAAAGAATTTTAAAAATTCGCAGGAACTAAACAATATTCCTTCTAAACCATAACTGATCGTGAAACATCTATTTGGATCTAGTCTAGAAAATTCTCACCAAAATACAAGCAAAATTAGTCCATTAATCCGTCATGCGAAATCTACACACTTAGATCTAACTTCCAGTCAACTACTTCTCTATATTCATTAATTGTAATAGTGAATTCTCATCAAAGTCATTACGCAGGGTAGATGGCGTTTGGCGTTAAGGGCTATTTAAGTGGTGGAGTTAAAGTATTTTGGGTTACCTGAAGATCTGTAGGATGCAAGAAATTATGCAAAACCGCAAGAGAGAGTGGATCTGTGATGTCCGCAAATTTTCAGTCACTTCTCCTTGTCAGATGTTGTTGCATAATCCTTCCTCCTTTGTTGTAAACAGTTGTTCCCCCATACTTAGATCTTTTCCGAGAATCAGAAAGATAATCTCCAAAACTCCATATAATCAAAATCAGGCTTGCCTCAAGGATAAAATTTGATCCTCCTAGACTCTCTAAGGTTTTTATTTCATTTTCTTTCTTGTTTTCGGATTTTTTTTTTTGAAAGAGAAAACACCTTTTATAGAGAGGGAGTCTAAAGGACAAAAATTGACCAAGATTTTAAATTTTTTCCAAGGCGAACCGAGTTTTCTCCTTTTGTTGAATTGTTCCGGTAAAATCGCAGGTCTCAGTCTTCAGTGACTGAAAACCGCGTTGATCATCTTTCTCTCTGACGTTTTTGCACATATCTGCATATAGGACAATTAAAAACAAGAGTGCATGTGGTTTGAAAGAGGTTAGGTTCGGTAGGGAACTAGCTAAAGATGAACTAGCCATTCAGGATCAACAAATAGTTACGGTAAAGGAGTCCTGAATGTATGATTTGTTTCCTTGATCTAATGCTTTAATGAGAGAATTAAGTCAAAATTAAGTCCAAATTAAATGAGCTAGTATATCCTGTCAGAAAGAATCTCTATGAATAGAAATCCTCTGGTGGGAGTTCGTAGTGCAAGTATTCTAGCTACCGCCTAGTCTAGGCTTAAATCACAAAAGAGCAAAAAACGAGGAAATAGCGTAGAAGCACACTGGTCTAAATCATCATAGTAATGTTTATTGGTGTTCCTGGTTTGAAAACTTTTGGTAAAACTTTTTTTTTTGAAAAATTTATGCATCCAAAACAAACTCAAATCAAATCAAATTTCGTTAGGAACGGATGAACATCTTCCTCCAGACTTATTTCACATTGTCTTCAGTGTGATAAATCTCAGAAGAAATTGTAAAGTAAATAAAAAATTGAAATGTCTAAGTGTACTTATCGTGTTGGAGAATGCTGCTCGTCTTTTGTATTTGTTCTTCCTTATTAAAAACCTGAAAGTAAATGAAACAAAAACAAAGCAGTAAAATAGAAAATAAAGGTCAAAGGGAAATAAATAAAATTACCAAGTGGGTTGCCTCCCACTAAGCGCTTGTTTCAAGTCGTTAGCTTGACATTGTTGCTCAATCAGACTTAACCAGTGTCATGACACTCCTTGATCTCATCATTGGCCGATGATGGATCAATCAAAGACATCACTTCTATCTCGTCTTCTCTTTCTTCAGCCATATATGGCTTTACACGCTGTCCATTCACTGTAAATGAGTTTCTGGTTCTGTCCCACAGGACTATGGCTCCGTATGGTTTGACTTCCTTTATCGTGACGGGTCCAGACCATCTTGAACGTAACTTTCCTGGAAAAAGCTTAAGACGAGAATTGAAAAGAAGAACTTTATCGTTAGGAGCAAAGTTCTATGAATAATCTTCTTATCATGATATGCTTTAGTCTTCTCTTTGTAGTTCTTAGATTTTTCGTAATCATTGTGTCGGATTTCTTCTAACTCGTGAAGTTGAAGTAGTCTTCTTTCTCCAGCTGTTTTCAAGTTCATGTTCATCTCCTTGATAGCCCATTGCGCTTTATACTCACATTCTACTGGAAGGTGACATGCTTTTCCGTAAACTAGGTTGAATGGTGTTGTTTCTAACGGCATCTTGAATGATGTTCGACATGCCCATAATGCATCGTCAAGCTTGGTAGACCAATCCTTGCGTTGAACTGCAGTTGTTTTCTGCAAAATCGACTTGATTTCTCTGTTGAGATTTCTACTTGACCGCTAGTTTGGGGATGGTATGGAGAAACAAGTTTATGCGTAACTCCATTCTTTCTTAGAAGATTTTCGAAAACCTTGTTGATGAAATGCGATCCACCATCGCTTATAACAATTCTAGGAACTCCAAAACGCGGGAAGATTACAGATTTAAACAGCTTCATGACGACTTTCACATCATTGGTGAAATTAGTGACTGCTTCCACCCACTTAGATACGTAGTCTACTGCTACTAAGATGTATCGGTTTCCAATAGAAGTAGGAAATGGTCCCATAAAATCTATTCCCTAGACATCGAAAATTTCAACTTCGAGAATAAAATTTTGAGGCATCTCATTCTTTTTGCTTATGTTGCCCATCCTCTGACATTTATCACGATATATAAGCTTGAGTATCTTTGAACAAGGTAGACCACCAAAAACCTGCTTGTAAGGTTTTTGAAACGGTTTTGAAGGTTGCGAAGTGTCATGCGTAAGACGAGCCATGGCATCTGAATAAAATTCCTTCCATCTCTTCTTCAGCCACGCATATTCGGAATAAACAATCAGCACATCTCTTGTAGAGATAGGGTTCATCCCAAAAATAACGTCTTACGTCTCGCAGAAACTTCTTCTTCCTATATCCAAAAATTTGTGGTGGTTCTACGTCAGCTGCTAGGTAATTCTTATGTGCCTAAACCATGGTGTGTTAAAAGCATCTGATCCTCACATGAGTTGCCTTGGTTGTGCCGAATCAGCATTGGTGGGGGTTGTATCTATTGCATAGATGTTTTCTTCTGGCAAACTATCATTTAAAAGCAATATTTCTTCAACTCGAATATGTGAAAGATGGTCTGCGACTCCATTATCTGCTCCTTTCCGATCTCGAATTACGATGTCGAATTCTTGCAGTAGGAGGATCCATCCTATCAACCAAGGTTTAGCGTCTATCTTAGACAGCAAATACTTAATTGCAGCATGATGAGTATGAACTATAACCTTAGATCCTACGAGATAAGAACAGAATTTCTCAAATGCAAATACGACAGCTAGAAGTTCCTTTTCTGTTGTTGCATAATTGCACTGAGTTTCGTCTAGAGTTCTGGTTCCGTAGTTGATTACGTGCAATTTCTTATCTTTTTGTTGGCCAAGAACTGCTCCGACTGCATAGTCACTTGCATCGCACATGATTTCGAATGGGAGTTCCTAATCAGGTTCTTGCACGACTGGAGCGGAGACAAGGGCTTCTTTGAATTTATGAAACGTGGCTAAGCACTCATCATGAAACTCGAAATTCGTTTCTTTGCAAAGCAAACGCGTAAGAGATCTTGCTATTTGAGAAAAATCTTTTATGAAACGCCTATAGAATCCTGTGTGTGCTAAGAAACTACGAATTCCTTTCACATTTGTTGGGGGTTGTAGGCTTGTCATGACTTCAATTTTTGCTTTGTCAAATTCAATTCCTTTTCCTGAAATCCTGTGCCCAAGCACGATTACGTCTCGTACGATGAAGTGACATTTTTCCCAATTTAATACTAAGTGCTTATCTTCACATCTTTGCTGAACTTTACCAAGGTTGGCTATGCATTTTTCAAAATCAGATCCATAGACCGAGAAATTGTCCATGAATACTTCCATGAAATCTTCGATAAAGTCTGTGAAGATCGACATCATGCACTGCTGGAAGGTAGCAGGTGCATTACACAATCCAAAAGGCATACGTCGGTAAGCGAACGTGCCATATGGATAAGTGAATGTCATTTTTTTTTATCCTCCGGTCGAATAGGAATTTGCAAAAATCCGGAGTATACATCAAGGAAGCAATAGTAGGGGTGATTAGCTAACCTTTCTAGCATTTGATCTACGATGGGAAGTGGAAAATGATCTTTTCTAGTTGCTGCATTCACTTTTTGGTAATTGATATACATACAATGTCGAGTGACTGTTCTTGTAGCGATCATCTCATCTTTATCGTTTTTAACGACAGTGACTCCTTCTTTCTTCGGGACAACATGAACTGGGATAGGAAATATTATTCCAGCTTCTAAAAGCTTCATAATCTCCTTCTTGACAACATCCATGAGATTAGGGTTTAGTCTCCTTTGACTTTCGATTAAGTTTTTAGCATTATCCTCTAGATTAATCTTGTGCATACAAATATCTGGATAGATTCCAGGTATGTCATCAAGTGAATATCCCAAGGCTTTTCTATGCTTTCTCAGTTCAGACAACAGCATTTTGGTTTCTTCTTCTGTCAAACATGAGAATTTATAATGACATGATAAGTAGAATTTGGTCCAAGGAAAGCGTACTTAAGTCCGACAGGAAGAGGTTTAAGCTCGACTTTAGGAGCTTTGAGCTCGCTCAAAGGATCATTAATTGCTGCGGAAGTGTCTTTAGGAGGTGTAGGAATGTTTGTTTAGTCTTCAAGATTCAGATAGTTTAGAGGCTTCCTATAAGTTTCAGACTTATCAAGCATTCGCGCGCATTCACTCAAAAATTCTTCAAGGAAATTGCGTTCATCTTTTGTGGGTGAAAGTGTGACACTTAAAGGGTCGTCGAGAAGTAAATCTTCATAGACTTCCTCAATAATTTTGCCATCCAAAGTCGGTTTATCGAAACTTTTGTCATGTCAAATTGCATAACTAGACTGGCTAAATGAAGGTCAATTTTTCCTTCAGGAACATTGATTATGGCTCTTTCTGTAGATAGAAATGGTCATCCCAGAATAAGGAGATTCTTAGGTTCTCTTTCTAGTTCTAGAACTACGAAATCAGTTGGTATGGAACTTTTTTTTTATTTCGACGGGAACATCTATTAAGATACCTACAGGTTGTCTAACGGAACGATCAGCTAATACTAAGGAAATTTTAGTGGGCTCGAAAGTGTGATGTCCTAAACGTTTTGCTACTGAAATAGGCATTATGTTTATGCTCGATCGTAAATCACAGTGAGCGCGCTCAAAAGCTACATTGTTGATAGTGCAGGAAAGTACAAAGCTCCCAGGATCATTTTTCTTTTGAGGAATCCGGCTTTTCAGGATATAACTACATTCATGGGTTATCTTCATAACGCCTTCTTTAAGAGTTAAAGAATTTTTAAGAATACCCTTCATGTATTTTCTTAAAGAGGAAATCATAGCACAAGCTTCTACGAAATGTAATCTCACATTTAATTTATCGATCAACTCTTTCAGCTTAGCTTTTTCTTTCTCCTTCTTTGGGGCTCTTAAGGCTCTAGGATATGGAGGTTTAGGTTTGTAGACACGAGCTAGTGGAGGTGGAATCGGATCTTCTCCGAGGGTTTCTCGGGATGTATCTTCTCTTACTTCTTCTTCATCCTTCTCTCCTACCACTTCTTTTTCAACGTCTTCTACCGTGATTCTTCCTTCTTTTTTTCATTTTCCTTACCTTTTTCTTCATCTTCAGGATCTTTAGGAAATTCAGGCTCTTTGTAAGCTAATCCGCTCCTAAGTGTGATAGCTTTCACATGACCGGAGGGGTCGGCTTTGCTTGAGCTTTCGAAAGAACTTTCACTTGGTTCTTCCTCGGAATTATCTATGTTCTTAGACTTATCTTTGATCATCAGACTAAGGAGGGTGGAAAATTTTTCATTTAAATCTTCTTGCATCTTTTTCTTTTCAGAGCTAAGATCACTGATTTCCCTAGACTTAGATTTTCCAAGCTCTAGAATTCTTTTGTTCAGATTTTCAGCTTCAGAAGAGGAAAAACTAGGATAGGGATTGGAATTAGATTCAACAGCCCAGATTTGTTCGGAAGAGTGTATTCCGCAGTCGTATGACTCGAGACCATGGTAGAACGGATCTTGGCCGCGGTCAGCATCGTCACGACCGTGGTGAATGTATGTTTTCCGCAGTCCGAAAGAGTGGACCCATGGAGATCAGGTGCGAAAGAAAAATCTTGAATTTGATAGACTTCTGCAGTGTTCATCATCTCTTGATTATAAGAATTCATTGGGTTGTTCCAACCATCAAAGTTACATGTATCGTGTACCTTGTTTGGCTGTTGCAATCCATGTTGACTCATTATCTGATGGAGACAATTCATAACTTCCGAGATCTCTTCTTTCTTCTCAGGAAGTGCAGACTTGCCAAAGATTGCTTGATTGCGGATACTGTTTGGGAGATTATTGATGAAAACACGAGCATCTTCTACAAATCTAGTTGAGAAGTCTCCATTACTTGCGGTGTCGAAATAATGTTGCAATTCTTGAGTTACGCCTCAATAGAAGATACCCATAAGGTATTCGGTGGAATATCCGTGGTGTGGACAATCACTTTGGATTCTCTAAATCTTTTCCAAGCATCTAAAATATCTTCATCTTGTTTCTGTTCAAAAGTTCTTATCTTGGAACGATTTCTAGTGTAAATGCGATTTAGGAAAGCCGTTCTACACACTGCCGACGTTATAAAGATTTTAGCCATTTGCTGGCATTGTGTCTCAAAGAGAATGGGAAAAGACTACACTTACGATAATCCCCATTTTCTGTAATGATTGCACATAATTCTTCGAAGGTCTCGATATGGTATATCGGGTGTTTGGATGAATAGCCATAAAATTGATTTTGTAGAACTAGGTGGATGTAGGGTACCTTGATTTCAGTTTTACCATCCTCTGGTAAGGCTGGTTGAATAGCTCTTCGATCTCCCAGGAACTTTTCGAGTGAGTCGATGCTTCCAATTAGTTCTTCATCATCCTCACGTCTTGCTAATCCGATTAGCTCATCATCATTATCGATCGGATCATCGAACTCATCGTCGCTCAGGTGATCTTCGATCCGGTCACCATCCACACCATATGGTGGATCACCGAGAGTCCCGGGAACATGTTCCCGGTCTCACATTGTTGAGAAACCTGAAAAAACCAAAAGAAAACGTAAAAGTAAACAAGTGTTCTAATGGATTTAAGCTGGAATTCGCAATGAAACAAATCAAAGTCCCCGGCAACAGCGCCAAAAACTTGATGCGATTGTAAACGGGGTGTTGGTCGGTTTTACTAAGCTTCAGATTTAAAATTTTTAACCCCTAAATGTCTGCAAGTGCACAGATGTGCGCTGTAGTTCTTAGGGTATCAATCCATAGAGACTTAGTTGTTTCAGTACGAATTCACGCTAATGCTTAAATCAGACTAGAACTAAACAGGTTTTGGTTTTGGGTTTTGGTTGTCACTAAATCTAAACTAGAAAGCAAGTAGAAGCAATTGAAAATTAAAGCAGTGAAGGAAAATAAAAAAAGTAATTAAAATCGAAGGCGAATGAAAGCAAGGAAAAATCGAATGAAAAGCAAATGCTGTAAACAATGGAAAACTAACGCTGGGCTTAAGGGTTTCGCAGGGATTCATGGACTAAACCTATTTCGAATTTAAGCATATGATAAAGGTAATCAACTACATATGTTCTACAACTCGAGGCATGGTGGTATGAATAGCCTACTATCGCAGCACTAAACAACTATCTCTCGCAACCCTTATCAGTAGGTTTCCACTCTGATCCTGGAACGGAGTAGATGCAATAATTGACCAAGATAATGAATGAAAGCTTTCGCAACAAATCATATCAGATCGGCTTCAAAGTGACCAGCAGAGAATCATGCAGTAAAATCAAAGGCAAACGAAGAATATCTTGAAGATTATAAATCCTAAATATATCGATTCATAGATAAGACACACAAAATTCCCTTTGAACAATCCCTTTAAACTTAACTGGGAAACTACTCAAACATATTGTAAACAATCATCAAGAAGTATTGAAAGTTGCAGTAAATTAAAGAAAACAGAGAAGAAGAACGAAGAACAGAGTCACAGATGGAGGCGTGATGATGCTCTCCTCGACGGCTCCTCTTCGAAGATGGTGGCTCCTAGGGTTTGTGAGGCACGAAAATATCTCTCTCTCTCTCTCTCTCTCTCTCTCTCTCTAAGTCTGTCTCTCCTTCGATCTCTCTCTTTAGAATGACTTAAAGAGGGTATTTATAGCTTCTGGAGTTGTCCTGGACTTAGGGCTTCAAAAAAAATAAAAGGAATCGACTTGGTCTTTAATTGGGTCGTCTGAGAAGTGAACATGTTCTGGCTGCAGTCGCAGTGCTTCTACTTGCGGGGAAATAGCTTTTGGCCTCGGTCCCGGCTCATGCTCTCTTTCATATCTGCACTTTCTGTCTTTATTGCATCAGGGGTATCTGAAGATCTAACCGTTGGATTGTCTTCAAATCAAGTGCATTAGAAAGCTGGTTGTATCCTCTATGTTGTCACAAATTTTGGGGTGACAACATAGAGGTCTTCATCGCTTGCCATACTTCTGACGATCTGCATTTATCCACAATTGTTCATTTGTTATAAATTGCATATCTTTTGCCCACGTTTTCTGAAAAATCTTTTGAAACTCTAAAACATTGAAAACAGCTTAAAAACCTTTGAAAACAGAGTTAAAACACCTGCATAAGACATCATTATGATCCATAAAAGTGGTCAATATACAGTGTTATAAAAAACGTGAAGCTATAAGAAACTCTTGATTCTCTCAGCATCACGTGGCTCAAGCTACCACACCCATGGCAAAGGAAGACGCACCCACGACCAACCTAGCTCGGCCTAACTTGCCCATTTTGATCCCGAGAGTTACACCGACTTTTTTTCTCGAAACCCTAGAAGTCTCCCAGAGATTGAAGACTGTAAATACATGTTTGTTAGGTCTTTCTTAAATATCTCTTTAATGCTTTAGAGAGAGAACAACTTCTTCCGGCTCTATTTTTCTTAGATTTAATTGCTTTGTATGGAACTTTTCTTGCCACTCTGCTCTTCAATAAAAAAATATTTTCTTCATCTCTTTTCTTTTACTTTATTACTTTCTTTTAAAACCATTGATGATGTTAAGCTCAGCTATGTCTGAGTAGTTTTTTTGTTGAGTATAGGGCCATCTAAAGGGTTCTCCTGGATCAATCAACATCTAGGATTTTAGATTAGGATATCAAGCTTATTAGATGGTTCTTTCTTTCATTCTTATTATTGATGTATGTTCGCTTAAACTGGTTAAGAATTGTGTTGTTTCATGGACAAGTACATGAATATTATTAATATCGAATTTAGAGTCGTGTTGTCTCCTGTGCGTCCAGAGACTAAGAACTGGTCCAGAAGATAGTCAATAGTTAATTAGAATTACAACAATAGGTTAGTCGTATATCCATGAATTAATTATTTTACATCAATCTGCTAATTATTTTGCTTGCTTACTTGCTTTTCTTTCTGCTTAATTAGTTTACTTTCAATCTGGCAATAAAATCATGAAACAAAAGCCCTCTTACTCGATTAAGTTTAGAATAGTATTAGAATACCGTTGACAACAAAAAAAAAAGAATAGTATTAGAATCCAATAGAAATTGCCAGCACTCAAATCCTTGTAAGATTTGATCCTTATGTACTATTGGGTTTGCTGTGCACTAGCAGCTTTATTTTAGGGTAAAACATGTTGTAGTTCATTACCCACCGCATCAAATGTCTTGGTATAAAAGAGTGTTGTTTCGTTATGCTACTCTTATATACAATTTTTGCTTGGTTTGATGCTCAAAATAGTCTTTCGACTGGTGATCAGATGGGAATTTGTGGCACATTTATCATGCTCTGTGTAATGAGCCTTTGGAAACAAGATTACATCTATTGGAGCTTCTTGTCGACACTAATCAAAGGAAGGCATCTCGTTTCATCTAAGGTATGTCTTCCAGGCTACCTTATACTCAATTTGGCGAGAACAGAATGAGAGGAAACATGGTGATACTCCTACACAAGCATGACACATTATCCAAATTATGAGGAATATATGGGATATCTTCTATTCGAGAGATGGGGGATTTGCGATACAATGAGTGCATGGAACTCTGGTTTGCTAGTCATTAATAGTTTAAAAGATGTAAATAAGTTTCTTTTATATGCTCAATCGCTCAAAACGATTGTAAGATGACCATTTTCTGAATTAGTTTTACATTCTATTCAAAGAAAATAAAAACAGTACGAGACAACCAAAAAAGTAATATGGTATCAGACTCTTTGTTCTTTGTTGACTCAAGTAGGGTATGTTGCCGGTTCCAAAGTGACATTCGCTTCAAGATGAAAGGAAAAGACTGGCATCTTGCCGGTTCCAAAGTGACATTTCGAGGAATAGGACAACATATAGGTACATGTCCCACTTTTCCCAGCAAGTCTTGTTTGTTACAATAAGGCATAGCAGTCTTTTACAACAACTTTGAAACGAAACATATTACATAAAAGATAAAATCTTGTTTTGATACGGCTCATACTAGCCATATAAAACAATAACTAGGTTTTACAATATATCCGTTTGGTACTATACGGAAAACCAATGACATCTGCGTACATAGAAATCAAACCAAAATTACAACATATATATCGATACCGGTTAATGGTTTCGTTTTATTTCTTCACAGAAAATGATAAGGAAAAACAATAGTGTACGTAATTAGGGGAAGTCAGATAAGGACTAGAAAACATATTTTTCACGTTGTAGGAGTTGGAGGAGGTAACTTGAATTTGATACACATTTGTTCTTTAAGCTTGCCAGAGCCTTCGTAGTCACTAAACAATGTTAGGATACTCATGTACTTATCCTTCACAAGTTTATTAAACAAAAACAAAACAATTAGTGTTATGCAAAACCAAAAAAAAAGTGATGGCTTTATATTTTAATCAACAACAAAGTATAAATTTTTTTTTCTGCATGTTGACAAAAAAGTCTATTAAGCTACATTAAAGTTCGAGTATTTATAAATTCATTAGTTTTAATTCACCTAGTATTGTTAGAGTTCTTTTTGAAATTGGATCTCTGAAAAACGTGTAAAAAAACTTACAAAAAACCGCAAATACTTGTCTCTCCAAACTCTTATCAGAAAGTCTTTGCCAGGTTCAAGAGGCCATTGATCCCACAACACTCCACGGAGGTCCGTCTCCCTCATTATACGAAATCGAAATTGGTCAATTACAAGGGACAAATCTAAAGCACCATCGAGGAGCCTTTGGCCTGTACACACACACACACACAAAAGAAAACGTTATTGATAATGTATTGCCGTATTAATACAAATTTAATAGAGTTAAAATATTGGAATATTAGGTACGTACTTGTATTACTTGTAGAACCGTATATGAGAATATATTGAGGGTCCGTAGGAGAGACTTCCACACGAGTCATGTTACCGAACTTGTATCCCTTTTCTACGACAATATATATACTAGTGAATTTTCCTGCGCTTTGCGCGAACTAATATAATTATTTAAAAATTTAATATAATTTGGATTTATTTTTTTTGTTTGTTAGATTTTCTTATATTTTAATGTTTTATCAAATTTTTTGTTTTATTAAATTTGAAAAACGGTTGTTGACAGCTACAAAAGTAGAACAACGATATGTACAGATTTATATAAGGTTATATAGTACATGTTAATATTTTTTAAAAAAAATTCATTGGTATATGTTTAACTGATGACTATGAATTCTTAGTTAGAATGAAGAAGAAAGAAGATGTTAGACAATTTTAAAAGTTGTGAGAGAATTAGAGAAAAGTAGTTGATTTTTAAAATGACATTCCGTTACTTTTTAAATATATTCCATTTTTTGTTTCTTTTAATATTTTTGTTAATTTTTTTCTAAATTTTGAAAATATAAAAATATTAATTACTAAGAGATATATATTCCATTTTGTGTATTTTTTTTTTTAAAAACGTTTTTTGTGTTTTTTTTTAAAAATACTTTTTTGTTAGTTTTTTAATAAATTTCGGTTTTATAAAATTTTTAAAATAGTTTAATTGACTACATGATTAAGCATTAAATCATAATAATTTAGACCGGTTTGTTTTAAGTTTTTTTACACATCATCAAATAAGAACCAATAAAAAATGACACGTAATTGCAAAATGAGGTTAAACAGTCTTTTTGCAGCTGACACATTATGGAGCTGATACGTAAGCGAAAGACCGTGAAACTCTCTGTGAGCGCGACACGTAAGCAAATCACTACACAAATAAATATATAGATATTTTTTGTTTTAAAATGAAATATGTCTAGTTATATCGGAATTTAGAAACTTATATGTATAAAAGGTTTTTAGAATTTGGTATGATTTATTAACTAAATTAATGATAAAAAAACCTTAGGCAAAAATGTGTTTACTCTACAATCGTTTTCTTCCTTGATTTTATGCTTCAAAGTTCATCCCAATTCACAACAAATAACTACGAAAGTTGGTTGTGGAAATCAACCGCTCTCCCGAAATTATATTGGCTTTTTTATAATCCGGATAGATCCAACGCACGGATTACAAAATCAGGTTTATACTGATTCAACTAGAAATTACCGACTATTTCAGAAATATTTAAGTTTGTTGGATACAAGCACAGGATGTTAAACATCTATGGAGATTTGGAAAACAATGCCTATATTCGTACAATTATTATTGAATTGGTTTATCAACTATAATAAGAATAGCTGTTCTACATATTTTATAATAACGCACAAAAATTAAAGAACAACTAAAAAGTCTATACTTACTGTTGCAGTATCTAAAATCAATTAAGTCGCCAAAAGCAGGTAAAAAGAAGAGTGATGCGAGGAGAAGAAGAAGAAGAGGGTGAACATAAGATATCGCCATGGATTTCCTAATAGAGGAAAACACTTTTTTCAGATTGGTTTGTTACATGTGTTATGCCAAGTTCATCCATGCCTAGTACTCTTTTATAGTCCATAAATTATTATTTTCCTAAATTAGTGGATCGGCCATAAATGATATTGTAAAGTTGAAGTCATAGATTTATTGAAGCTTAAAGCAAAGTATTCTTAAATAAAGGTTAGGTTAATTAAGGTAATATTGAGTGTTGATATGCCTTTAATCTGTAGAGAAGATGATTTCTTATTATTCACAATAGAATTTTGATAGTAGGAACTTTTAGGTTCAAATCCAAACTACTCATATCATTGTAGTATTTGAGATATCAATTCAAATGGAGATGTCTAGCACTAGAACTACAAAGATCATTTCTTAATCCAAGTCTAATGAAAAAGCTTGGTGACTAAGTAATCTAAAACATAAAACAAACAAGAAGCAAGCAATAACTAAGAACAAAGCAAACAAAAGATGCTAAGCAAATAATGCGACACTTGCAATTTTTTAATCTAGACTTCTAAATCAGATTAATTTATTCTCATGACAATAATCTCTTTGTTAAACACCTAATCAAGTGATAACACCGTATTTTGACCACTTTTATGGATTATAATAATGTCTTATCCAGGTGTTTTAACTCTGTTTTCAATGTTTTTAAAGTGTTTTCAATGTTTTAGAGTTTCAAAAGACTTTACAAAAAACTTGGGCAAAAGATATGCAATTTGGAACAAATGAGCAATTTTGGATAAATGCAGACCGTCAGAAGTATGACAAGCGATGAAGACCTTCTCACCGTCTGATCACCCCCAACATTTGAGACAACACAGAGGATCCAACCAGCTTTCTAATGCACTTGGTTTGGAGACAATCCAACTGTTAGATCTTCAGATACTCCCGATGCAAGAATGACAGAAAATGCAGTTCCGGAAGAGAGCAAGTGTCGGGAGCGCGGCAAACACCCATTTTCCCGCGGGTAGACCACCGCGACCGTGGACTTTGGTCGTTCACTTTTCCGACGACTTAATTAAAGCCCAGATCAATTCCTTTCGTTATTTTTGAAGCCCTAAGTGTCTAGAACCACCCCAGAAGCTATAAATACCCCCTTTAGGTCATTCTAAAGAGAGGAGAGACCGAAACTTAGACAACTTAGAGAGAGAAAGAGAGCTCGTGTGGAACCCTAGAGGCCGCCACCGTCGATCCCAAAGAAGGAGCCACCGCTGGAGAGCATCATCGCGCCTCCCCCTGCAACTCTGTTCTTCGTTTCTCTTCCTTCTTTTCTTTAGTTTCCTGCAGTTTCAATTTCGTTTATGATGCTTTGTTACAATATGTTTGAGTAGTTACCCAGTTGGGTTTAAAGGGATTATTCAAAGGGAATTTCATGTGTCTTTGCTTATGAATCGATAGATTTAGGATTTATAATCTTCTAGATGTTCTTTGTTTGCCTTTAATCTTACTGCGTGATTCTTTGCTGGCCACTTAGAAGCCGATCTGATATGATATGTTGCGAAAGCTTTCATTGATTGTCTGAACTAGGGTGAAACGAGCAATTCTTCTATAGGAGTGGAAACCTACCTGTAGTTGAGTTGTGAATGTTGATGAGTCTTATTCTGCTATTGCATCTTCTCCCTTCCAGAATAAGAGTGGAAACCTACTGATTAGGGTTGCGAGAGATAGTTGTTTAGTGCTGCGAAAGTAGGCTATTCATACTTCCGTGCCTCGAGTTCTAGAACATACGTAGAGTATTACCTTTATCACTTGTTTAAAATCGACATAGCTTAGTCCATGAACCCCTGCGAATACCCCTTGAGCCCCAACGTTTGTCTTTAATTGTTTACAGCCTTCTAGTTTCAATCGGTTTTTACCTTCAATTCTATTTGCTTTTATTCGCTTATTACCTGCTTTCAATCGCCTAGTTTAATTGCCATTTAGTTGTCTTCATTCGCTTTTGTTTAATCGATTTTTACTTGCTTTTATTTGCTTTCACTTTCAATTGCTTTTACTTGTTTAGCTTTCTAGTTTAGATTTAGTGACAACAAAAACCCAAAACCAAAACCAAAACCCTTTTAGTTCTAATCTGATTTAAGCGTTGCAGTGAATTCGTACTGAAACAACTAAGTCTCTGTGGATCGATACCCTAAGTACTACAGCGCACATCTGTGCACTTGCAGACATTTAGGGGTTATAAATTTAAAACCTGAAGCTTAGTAAAACGAAAACAACAAACACCGTTTACAAACTCGCATCAAGTTTTTGGCGCCGTTGCCGGGGACTTAAATTTGTTTCGTTGCGAATCCCAGCTTAAATCCATTAGAACACTTGTTTATTTTTACTTTTTCTTTTGAATTTTTCAGGTTTCTCTGAGATGAGAGACCGGGAACATGTTCCCGGAACTCTTGGTGATCCACCAAATCGTGTGGATGGTGATCCAAGCGAGGATGACCTGACTGATGACGAGTTTGAAGAACCGATTTATGATGACAATGAGCTAATCGGATCGGTCAAACACAAAGATGATGATGAACTGATTGGAAGTTTCGATTCACTCGAAAAGTTCATGGGATATCGAAGAGCTATTCAACCAGCCTTACTAGAGGATGGCAAAACCGAAATTAAGGTACCCCATATCCATTTAGTTCAACAAAATCAATTCTCTGGTTATTCACTCAAAAACCCGATAGACCATATCGAGACTTTCGAAGAATTATGTGCAACCATTACAGCAAATGGGGATTACCACAAGTGTAGTCTTTTCCCATTCTCTCTTAGAGATAAGGCCAGCAAATGGCTAAAATCTTTGCCACCTGCTTCACTAAAAACGTGGGCAGCGTGTAGAACTGCTTTCCTAAATCGTTTTTATACTAGAAATCGTACAAATCTCTTAAGAAAGAAGATAAGAACTTATAAACAAAAAGAAGATGAAGATCTTTTAGATACTTGGGAAAGATTTAGGGAATACCAAAGAGATTGTCCACACCATGGATATGCCGAGGAATACTTGCTAAGTATCTTCTACCGCGGTATAACTCCAGAGTTACGACACTCTTTTGATGTAGCAAGTAATGGAGATTTCACAACTATATCTGTAGAAGATGCTCACGTTTTCATTAAAAATTTAGGAAACAGCATCCGAAATCAAGTAACCTTTGGTAATCAAGTAACCTTTGGCTGGAACAACCCAATGGATTCTTATGATCAAGGGATGCCTAACACTGCAGAAGTCTATCAAATTCAAGACTTTCCATTCGATTCTAATCACCGCGGGTCCGTTCAATCGGACCACGGCCAAACAAGCTTTCACCGCGGTCGTGCTGGTTCTGACCGCGGCCAAGACGTGTTTCACCGTGGTCGTGAGCCACCTGACCGCGGGAAATTGTCTTCTGAGCTTGCCTGGAAACCACCTTCCGAACCAATCTCAGCTATTCAATCTAATCCTCTTTCCTATCCTAGTTTTCCCTCTTCTGAAGCTGAAAACCTAAACAAAAAGATTCTAGAGCTTGAAAAATCTATGTCTCAAGAGATTAGTGATCTTAGATCTGAACTAAAAGAGATGCAGAAGGATTCCGATACCCTCCTTAACATAATGGTCAAAACTAATTCTATAAATTTAGAAAATTCTGAAGAGGAGCTAAGTGAAAATTCTTTCGAAAGCTCAAGTGAAGCAGATCCCTCCGATCATGTGAAAGCTATCACACTTAGGAGTGGATTAGCTTACAAAGAGCCTGAATTTCCTAAAGATCCCGAAGATGAGGAAAAGGGTAAGGAAAAGGAGAAAGAAAAAGAAAGAATCACGAATGAAGATGTTGAAAAAGAAGTGGTAGGAGAAAAGGATGGAGAAGAAGTAAGAGAAGATTCATCCCGGGAAATCCTTGGAGAAGACCTGATTCCACCTCCACCAACTCGTGTCTACAAACCTAAACCTCCATATCCTAGAGCCTTAAAAGCCCCTAAGAAAGAGAAAGAAAAAGCTAAGCTGAAAGAGCTAATCGATCAATTAAATGTGAGATTACCTTTCGTAGAAGCTTGTGCTATGATTCCTGCTTTAAGAAAATACATGAAGGGTATTCTAACAAATTTTTTAACTCTTGAAGAAGGCGTTATGATGATAACCCATGAATGTAGTTCTATCCTGCAAAGCCGAATCCCTGAAAAGAAACGATCCTGGAAGCTTTGTAATTTCATGCACCATCAATGATGTAGCTTTTGAGCGTGCTCTCTGTGATTTTGGATCTAGCATTAACATGATGCCTCTTTCAGTAGCAAAACGTTTAGGACATCACACTTTCAAGCCCACTAAAATTTCCTTAGTATTAGCTGATCGTTCTGTTAGACAACCAGTAGGTATCCTAGTAGATGTTCCCGTCGAAATCGAAAAATGTTCCATTAGAACTAGAAAAAGAACCTAAGGATCCACTTATTCTTGGAAGACCATTCTTATCTACAGCCGGAGCCATAATCAATGTTCCTGAAGGAAAAATCGACCTTCATCTAGCTGGTTCAGTTATGAAGTTTGACATGAACAAATGTTTCGATAAACCAACTTTGGATGGCAAAATTTGTTGGGTTGATGAGTTAGACGGAATTATTGAGGAAGTCTATGATTATCTGCTTCTAGATGACCCTTTAAGTGTCACGCTTTCACCCGCAAAAGATGAACGCAATTTCCTTGAAGGAATTTCGAGTGAATGCGCGCGTATGCTTGATAAGTCCAAAACTTATAGCAAACCTCTTCACTATCTAGATCTTAAGGACCAAACAAACATTCCTTCACCTCCTAAAGACACTGCTGCAGCAATTAACGATCCTTGGAGTGAGCTTAAAGCCCCTAAAGTCGAGCTTAAACCTCTTCCCGTCGGACTTAAGTACGCTTTCCTTGGACCAAATTCAACTTATCCTGTCATTATAAACTCTGGTTTGACGGAAGAAGAAACCACAATGCTGTTGACTGAGCTGAGAAAGCATAGAAAAGCCTTAGGATATTCACTTGATGACATACCTGGAATCTCTCCAGATCTTTGTATGCACGAGATTAATCTAGAGGATAATGCTAAAAACTCAATCGAAAGTCAAAGGAGACTGAACCCTAATCTCATGGATGTTGTCAAGAAGGAGATTATGAAGCTTTTAGAAGCTGGAATAATCTTTCCTATCTCAGATAGCACTTGGGTTAGCCCAGTTCATGTTGTTCCGAAGAAAGGAGGAGTCACTGTCATTAAAAATGATAAAGATGAAATGATCGCTACAAGAACAGTAACTGGAAATCGTATGTGCATCGATTACCGGAAACTGAATGCAGCAACTAGGAAAGATCATTTTCCACTTCCCTTCATAGATCAAATGCTAGAAAGATTAGCTAATCACCCTTATTATTGCTTCCTTGATGGATACTCCGGATTTTTCTAAATTCCTATTCGACTGGAGGATCAAGAAAAAACGACATTCACTTGTCCATATGGCACGTTCACTTACCGACGTATGCCTTTTGGACTGTAATGCACCTGCTACCTTCCAGCGGTACATGATATCGATCTTCACAGATTTTATTGAGGATTTCATGGAAGTATTCATGGATGACTTCTCCGTCTATGGATCTTCTTTTGAAAAATGCTTAGGCAACCTTGGTAAAGTTTTGCAAAGATGTGAAGATAAGCACTTAGTATTAAATTGGGAAAAATGTCACTTCATGGTACAAGACGGAATCGTGCTTGGGCACAGAATTTCGGGAAAAGGAATTGAAGTTGACAAAGCTAAAATTGAAGTCATGACCAGCCTACAACCTCCCCAAACGTAAAAGGAATTCGTAGTTTCTTAGGACACGCAGGATTCTATAGGCGATTCATAAAAGATTTTTCTCAAATAGCTAGACCTCTTACGCGTTTGCTTTGCAAGGAAACGAACTTCGAGTTTGATGATGAGTGCTTAGCCGCGTTTCATAAGATCAAACAAGCCCTTGTCTCTGCTCCAGTCGTGCAAGCACCTGATTGGGAACTCCCGTTCGAAATCATGTGCGATGCAAGTGACTATGCAGTCGGAGCAGTGCTTGGCCAACGAAAAGATAAGAAACTGCACGTAATCTACTACGCAAGCAGAACTCTAGACGAAGCTCAATGCAATTATGCTACAACAGAGAAAGAACTTCTGGCTGTCGTATTTGCATTTGAGAAATTCCGTTCTTATCTCGTAGGATCTAAGGTCATAGTTCATACTGATCATGCTGCAATCAAGTATTTAATGTCTAAGAAAGACGCTAAACCTCGGATGATAAGATGGATCCTCCTACTGCAAGAATTCGATATCGAAATTCGGGATCGGAAAGGAGCAGATAATGGAGTTGCAGACCATCTTTCACGAATTCGAGTTGAAGAAAGATTGCCTTTAAATGACAGTTTGCCAGAAGAAAACATCTATGCTATAGATACAACCCCCACCAATGCCAATACCGCACCACCACGTCCACTAATGCGAAGAGCAGATGCTTTCAACACCCCATGGTTTAGGTACATAGCAAATTACCTAGCAGCTGATGTAGAACCACCACAATTCTTTGGGTATAGGAAGAAAAAGTTCCTGAAAGACATAAGACATTATTTTTGGGATGAACCCTATCTCTATAAGAGATGTGCAGATGGGTTATTCCGAAGGTGCGTGGCTGAAGAAGAGATGGAAGGAATTTTATTCGGATGCCATAGCTCATCTTACGCAGGACACTTTGCAACTTTCAAAACCGCTTCAAAGATCTTACAAGCTGGTTTCTGGTGGCCTACTTTGTTCAAAGACACTCAAGCTTATATATCGCGATGCGATAAATGCCAGAGGATGGGCAACATAAGCAAAAGGAATGAGATGCCTCAAAATTTTATTCTCGAAGTCGAAATTTTCGATGTCTGGGGAATAGATTTTATGGGACCCTTTCCTACTTCTTTTGGAAACCAATACATCTTAGTAGCAGTAGACTACATCTCTAAGTGGGTAGAAGCAGTCGCTAGTCCCACCAATGATGCAAAAGTTGTCATGAAGCTGTTTAAATCTGTTATATTCCCGCGTTTTGGAGTTCCTAGAATTGTGATCAGCGACGGAGGATCGCATTTCATCAACAGAGTTTTTGAGAACCTTCTCAGAAAGAATGGAGTTACACATAAAGTTGCTTCCCCATACCATCCCCAAACTAGCGGTCAAGTAGAGATCTCAAACAGAGAAATCAAGTCGATTTTGCAGAAAACAACTGCAGTTCATCACAAAGATTGGTCTACCAAGCTTGACGATGCATTATGGGCATACCGAACAGCATTCAAGACACTATTAGGAACAACACCATTCAACCTAGTTTATGGAAAAGCATGTCACCTTCCAGTAGAACTCGAGTATAAGGCGCAATGGGCTATCAAGGAGATGAACATGAACATGAAAACAGCTGGAGAAAGAAGACTACTTCAACTGCACGAGTTAGAAGAAATCCGACACAATGCTTACGAAAACTTGAAGATCTACAAGGAGAAGCCTAAAGCATATCATGATAAGAAGATTATTCATAGAACTTTTGCTCCTAACGATAAAGTTCTTCTTTTCAATTCTCGTCTTAAGCTTTTTCCAGGAAAATTACGTTCAAGATGGTCAGGACCCTTCACGATAAAGGAAGTCAAGCCATATGGAGCCATAGTCCTGTGGGACAGAACCGGAAACTCATTTACAGTGAATGGACAGCGTGTAAAGCCATATCTGGCTGAAGAAAGAGAAGACGAAAGAGAAGTGATGTTTTTGATTGATCCATCATCGGCCAATGATGAGACCAAAGGATGTCACGACCCCAGTTAAGTCTAATCGAGAAACAATGTCAAGCTAATGACTTGAAACAAGCGCTTAGTGGGAGGCAACCCACTTGGTATTTTATTTATTTCCCTTTGACCTTTATTTTCTATTTCCATTGCTTTGTTTCTGTTTCATTTAATTTCAGGTTTTCAATAAGGAAGAATAAATAAAAAAGACGAGCAGCCCTCTCCAACACGATAAGTTCACTTAAACATTTCAATTTTTCTATTTTCTTTACCATTCTTTCCAACATTTATCACACTGAGGACAGTGTGAAATAAGTCTGGGGGAGGATGTTCATCCTTTACTAATGAAATTTGATTTGTTTTGAGTTTGTTTTGGACACATAAAAATTTTTCAAAAAGGTTTTTCAAAAATCGTTTTCAAACCAGGAACGCAATAAACATTACTATGATGAATTTAGAGTAGTGTGCTTCTACGCTATTTCCTCGTTTTTTGCTCTTTTTGTGATTTAGGCCTAGACTAGGCGGTAGCTAGAACACTTGCATTACGAAATCCCACCAGAGGACTTCTATTCATGGAGATTCTTTCTGACAGGATATACTAGCTCATTTTATTTGACCTTAATATTGACATTTAATTTTCTCATCATTGATTTTAGGCAGGCATCGACATACACATCTAGGACGTCTTTTACCCTCACTTTTACCACTCTTTGTCGTCCTAGATGACCAGTTTATCTTTATCTGGTACCATACCCTAAACCCAAAACCCTTGTTTTCAATCCTCGTGCATTCTCTCTTTAGTTTATATCAGCAGATATGTGCAAAAACGTCGGAGAGAAGAGGAGCGACGCAGTTTTCAGTCACTCACAAAGGAGAGTGAATGGAATTGGGAAGGAAGAGTATCAGAAACCTCAAGAAGCTTTACGAGACAAATCTTAACTGGCAATTTCATGCTCTCTAAGACTCTATATCTAAAGGTGTTCCTTCTCTTTCAAAAAAAAAAAAAAAAAAAACGAATGAATGAAAAGAGAGAGGGAAACAAAAAGCTTAATGAGTCCTAGATTGTCGAAATTTGTGGAGCAAGAAGTATCTAATAAGCGTTTATAGAGCTATGTTTTTGAAAGATTTACAAAAATCTAAGTCTGGGGGAGTTAGGAGAGAACCTGAGGAAGAAGGCCAGTAATCTATGGCAAGAAGAAAGTGACTGAAAACTGTGGATACCAACAGCTTCACTCTCTCTTGCGGTTTTGCATGATATCTTGCATTCTCCAAATCTTCAGGTAACCCGTAAACACTTTAAGCCTTACCCCTAGAATAACCCTTTTTACACCTAGCCTAGATTGCCTTGCCTAGACTTTCTTTGATGAGAACCACCGAGATTTCTAATGAATGTTAAGAGCTAGTTGACTGGAAGTCAGATCTAAGTGTGTAGATTTTTCGCATGACGGATTAACGGACTAGTTTGCTTGTATTTTGGTGAGAATTTTCTAGACTAGATCCAAATAGATGTTTCACAATAAGTTATGGTTTAGCAGGACGGTCACTGAGATATTGTTTAGTTCCTGCGATTTTTCAAAAATTTCTTTCCTGACTTAAGTTTGTTTGAGGACAAACAAAAAGGTAAGTCTGGGGGAGTTGATAACACCGTATTTTGACCACTTTTATGGATCATAATTGTATCTTATGCAGGTGTTTTAACTCTGTTTTCAATGGTTTTTAAAGTGTTTTCAATGTTTTAGAGTTTCAAAAGATTTTACAGGAAAATTGGGCAAATGATATGCAATTTGGAACAAATGAGCAATTTTGGATAAATGCAGACCGTCAGAAGTATGACAAGCGATGAAGAAGTTCTCACCGTCTGATCACCCCCATAATTTGGGACAACATAGAGGATCCAACCAGCTTTCGAATGCACTTGGTTTGGAGACAATCCAACGGTTAGATCTTCAGATACTCCCGATGCAAGAATGACAGAAAATGCAGTTCCGGAAGAGAGCAAGTGCCGGGACCGCGGCAAACACCCATTTTCCCGCGGGTAGAGCCACCGCGACCGCGGACTTTGGTCGTTTACTTTTCCGACGACTTAATTAAAGCCCAGATCAATTCCTTTCGTTATTTTTGAAGTCCTAAGTGTCCAGAACCACCCAGAAGCTATAAATACCCCCTTTAGGCCATTCTAAAGAGAGGAGAGACCGAAACTTAGACAACTTAGAGAGAGAAAGAGAGCTCGTGTGGAACCCTAGAGGCCGCCACCGTCGATCCCAAAGAAGGAGCCGCCGCTGGAGAGCATCATCGCGCCTCCACCTGCAACTCTGTTCTTCGTTTCTCTTCCTTCTTTTCTTTAGTTTCCTGCACTTTCAATTTCGTTTATGATGCTTTGTTACAATATGTTTGAGTAGTTACCCAGTTGGGTTTAAAGGGATTATTCAAAGGGAATTTCATGTGTCTTTGCTTATAAATCGATAGATTTAGGATTTATAATCTTCTAGATGTTCTTCGTTTGCCTTTAATCTTACTGCGTGATTCTTTGCTGGCCACTTAGAAGCCGATCTGATATGATATGTTGCGAAAGCTTTCATTGATTGTCTGAACTAGGGTGAAACGAGCAATTCTTCTATAGGAGTGGAAACCTACCTGTAGTTGAGTTGTGAATGTTGATGAGTCTTATTCTGCTATTGCATCTTCTCCCTTCCAGAATAAGAGTGGAAACCTACTGATTAGGGTTGCGAGAGATAGTTGTTTAGTGCTGCGAAAGTAGGCTATTCATACTTCCGTGCCTCGAGTTCTAGAACATACGTAGTTGATTACCTTTATCACTTGTTTAAAATCGACATAGCTTAGTTCATGAACCCCTGCGAATACCCCTTGAGCCCCAACGTTTGTCTTTAATTGTTTACAGCCTTCTAGTTTCAATCGATTTTGTACCTTCAATTCTATTTGCTTTTATTCGCTTATTACCTGCTTTCAATCGCCTAGTTTAATTGCCATTTAGTTGCCTTCATTCGCTTTTGTTTAATCGATTTTTACTTCCTTTTATTTGCTTTCACTTTCAATTGCTTTTACTTGTTTAGCTTTCTAGTTTAGATTTAGTGACAACAAAAACCCAAAACCAAAACCAAAACCCTTTTAGTTCTAATCTGATTTAAGCGTTGCAGTGAATTCGTAATGAAACAACTAAGTCTCTGTGGATCGATACCCTAAGTACTACAGCGCACATCTGTGCACTTGCAGACATTTAGGGGTTATAAATTTAAAACCTGAAGCTTAGTAAATCGAAAACAACAAACCCCGTTTACAAACTCGCATCATCAAGACTAATTTCTATTACTGAATAAGCAATTAATTGTAACATGCATAATGTTCTAAGCTTAATATGACCAAACAGCGTCTTTGTGCATTAAAACAAGAGCTAAGTTAGACTGAATCTTATACAGAAATAATAAGTTAGACTGAATCTTATACAGAGAATCACACAGTAAAATTAAAGGCAAACGAAGAACATCTAGAAGATTAAGAATCCTTAATCTATCGATTCATAAGCAAAGACACATGAAATTCCCTTTGAACAATCCCTTTAAACCCAACTGGGTAACTACTCAAACATATTGTTACAAAGCATCATAAACAAAATTGAAAGTGCAGGAAACTAAAGAAAAGAAGAAAGAAAAACGAAGAACGGAGAAGCAGATGGAGGCGCAATGTCTTCCTCCAGCGGCGGCTCCTCCTTCAAAAACGGCGGCCTCCCTCTCTAAGGTTTGAGTCTCACACGAAAATTTAAGTACAGAAAAGAACACACCCTTAAGAATGACCTAAAGGGGGTATTTATAGTTTTTGGAGTGGTCCTGGACACTTAGGGCTTCAAAAATAACGAAAGGAATTGATCTGGGATTTAATTAAGTCGTCTGGAAAGTGAACGACCAAGTTACGCGGTCGCGGTGGCTCTACCCGCGGGAAAATGGGTGTTGGCCAGCACATGGCTCTCTTTCGGAACTGCATTTTCTGTCATTCTTGCATCGGGAGTATCTGAAGATCTAACCGTTGGATTGTCTCCAAGCCAAGTGCATTAGAAAGCTGGTTGGATCCTCTATGTTATCTCAAGTTTTGGGGGTGATCAGACGGTGAGAAGGTCTTCATCGCTTGTCATACTTCTGACGGTCTGCATTTATCCAAAATTGCTCATTTGTTCCAAATTGCATATCTTTTGCCCAAGTTTCCTGTAAAGTCTTTTGAAACTCTAAAAGATTGAAAACACTTTAAAAATCATTGAAAACAGAGTTAAAACACCTGTATAAGATACAATTATGATCCATAAAAGTGGTCAAAGTACGGTGTTATCAACTCCCCTAGACTTACTTTTTTGTTTGTCCTCAAACAAACTTAAGTCAGGAAAGCAATTTTTTGAAAAATCGCAGGAACTAAACAATATCTCAGTGACCGTCCTTCTAAACTATAACTTATCGTGAAACATCTATTTGGATCTAGTCTAGAAAATTCTCACCAAAATATAAGCAAACTAGTCTGTTAATCCGTCATGCAAAAATCTACACACTTAGATCTAACTTCCAGTCAACTAGCTCTCTACATTCATTAAGTATATTGTGAGTTCTCATTAAAGATATTATTCAGGGTAGATGGCGTTTGGCATTAACGGCTTTTTAAGTGGTGGAGTTTAAGTGTTTAGGGTTACCTGAAGAATATGAAGGATGCAAGATATTATGCAAAACCGCAAGAGAGAGAAGGACCTGTTGGTGATCGCAGATTTTCAGTCACTTCTCCTTTGCCAAATGTTGTTGCATAATCTTTCTCTTTTGTTGTAAACAGCTGTTCCCCAAGACTTAGATCTTTTCCGGGAATCATAAAGATAATCTCCAAAACTCTATATAATCGAACTCTAGCTTGCCTCAAGTATAAAATTCGATCCTCCTAGACTCTATAAGGTTTTTCTTTCCTTTCCCTTCATATTTTTTTTTCGTCTTTTTTTTTTTTTAGAGGAAACAACCTTTTATAGAGAGAGAGTCTAAGAGACAAAATTGTACCAAGATTTTGAAGTTTTTCCAAGGCAAATTGAGTTTTCTCCTTTTGTTGAATCATTCCAATGAAATCGCAGGTCTCCGTCTTCAGTGACTGAAAACCGCGTTGATCCTCCTTCTCTGACGTTTTTGCACATATCTGCATATAGGACAATGAAAAACAAGAGTGCATGTGGTTCGAAAGAGGTTAGGTTCGGTGGGGAACTAGCTAAAGATGAACTAGCCATTCAGGATCAACAGAGAGTGGTAAAATGGTAAAGGAGTCCTGAATGTATGATTCGTTTCCCTGATCTAACGCTTTAATGAGAAAATTAAGTCAAAATTAAGTCCAGATAAAATGAGCTAGTATATCCTGTCAGAAAGAATCTCCATGAATAGAAGTCCTCTTGTGGGATTTAGTAATGCAAGTATTCTAGCTACCGCCTACTCTAGGCCTAAATCACAAAAAGAGCAAAAAAACGAGGAAATAGCGTAGAAGCACACTGGTCTAATTCATCATAGTAATGTTTATTGTGTTCCTGGTTTGAAAACCTTTTTGAAAAACATTTTTGAAATTTTTTTTTTGAAAAACATTTTATGTGTCCAAAACAAACTCAAAACAAATCAAATTTCATTAGTGACGGATGAACATCCTCCCCCAGACTTATGTCACACTGTCCTCAGTGTGATAAATCTTGGAAAGAATGGTAAAGAAAATTGAAAATTGAAAGGTTTAAGAATACTTATCGTGCTGGAGAATGCTGCTCGCCTTTTGTGTTTGTTCTTCCTTATTGAAAACCTGAAATTAAATAAAACAGAAACAAAGCAATGGAAATAGAAAATAAAGGTCAAAGGGAAAAAAATAAAATACCAAGTGGGTTGCCTCCCACTAAGCGCTTGTTTCAAGTCTTTAGCTTGACATTGTTGCTCGATCAGACTTAACCAGTGTCATGACACTCCTTGATCTCATCATTGGCCGATGATGGATCAATCAAAGACATCACTTCTATCTCGTCTTCTCTTTCTTCAGCCATATATGGCTTTACACGCTGTCCATTCACTGTAAATGAGTTTCTGGTTCTGTCCCACAGGACTATGGCTCCGTATGGTTTGACTTCCTTTATCGTGAAGGGTCCTGACCATCTTGAACGTAATTTTCCTGGAAAAAGCTTAAGACGAGAATTGAAAAGAAGTACCTTATCGTTAGGAGCAAAAGTTCTATGAATGATCTTCTTATCATGATATGCTTTAGTCTTCTCCTTGTAGATCTTCGAGTTTTCGTAAGCATTGTGTCGGAATTCTTCTAACTCATGAAGTTGAAGTAGTCTTCTTTCTCCAGCTGTTTTCAGATTCATGTTCATCTCCTTGATAGGCCATTGCGCCTTATACTCGAGTTCTACTGGAAGGTGACATGCTTTTCCATAAACTAGGTTGAATGGTGTTGTTCCTAATGGTGTCTTGAATGCTGTTCGATATGCCCATAATGCGTCGTCAAGCTTTGTAGACCAATTCTTGCGATGAACTGCAGTAGTTTTCTGGAAAATCGACTTGATTTCTCTGTTTGAGATTTCCACTTGACCGCTCGTTTGGGGATGGTATGGGGAAGCAACTTTATGTGTAACTCCATTCTTTCTAAGAAGGTTCTCGAAAACTCTGTTGATGAAGTGCGATCCTCCGTCGCTTATCACAATTCTAGGAACTCCAAAACGCGGGAATATAACAGATTTAAACAGCTTCATGACAACTTTTGCATCATTGGTGGGACTTGCAACTGCTTCAACCCACTTAGAGACGTAGTCTACTGCTACTAAGACGTATTGGTTTCCAAAAGAAGTAGGAAAGGGTCCCATAAAATCTATTCCCCAGACATCGAAAATTTTGACTTCGAGAATAAAATTTTGAGGCATCTCATTCCTTTTGCTTATGTTACCCATCCTTTGGCATTTATCGCATCGCGATATATAAGCTTGAGTATCTTTGAACAAAGTAGGCCACCTAAACCCTGCTTGTAAGATCTTTGAACCTGTTTTGAAGGTGGCGAAATGTCCTCCGTAAGACGAGCTATGCCATCCGAATAAAATTCCTTCCATCTCTTCTTCAGCCACGCATCTTCGGAATAACCCATCAGCACATCTCTTATAGAGATAGGGTTCATTCCAAAAATAATTTCTTACGTCTTTCAGAAACTTTTTCTTCCTATAACCAAAGAATTGTGGTGGTTCTACATCAGCTGCTAGGTAATTTGCTATGAGCCTAAACCATGGGGTGTTGAAAGCATCTGCTCGTCGCATGAGTTGACGTGGTGGTGCGGTATTGGCATTGAGGGTAGTATCTATTGCATAGATGTTTTCTTCTGGAAAAATGTCATTTAAAGGCAATCTTTCTTCAACTCGTATTCGTGAAAGATGGTCTGCAACTCCATTATCTACGCCTTTCCAATCTCGAATTTCGATATCGAATTCTTGCAGTAGGAGGATCCATCTTATCAACCGAGGTTTAGCGTCTTTCTTAGACATTAAATACTTGATTGCAGCATGATCAGTATGAACTATGACCTTAGATCCGACGAGATAAGAACGGAATTTCTCAAATGCAAATACGACAGCTAGAAGTTCTTTCTCTGTTGTAGCATAATTGCATTGAGCTTTGTCTAGAGTTCTGCTTGCGTAGTAGATTACGTGCAGTTTCTTATCTTTTCGTTGGCCAAGCACTGCTCCGACTGCATAGTCACTTGCATCGCACATGATTTCGAATGGAAGTTCCCAATCAGGTGCTTGCACGACAGGAGCGGAAATAAGGGCTTGTTTGATCTTATGAAACGCGGCTAAGCACTCATCATCGAACTCGAAGTTCGTTTCTTTGCAAAGCAAACGCGTAAGAGGTCTAGCTATTTGAGAAAAATCTTTAATGATGCGCCTATAGAATCCTGCGTGTCCTAAGAAGCTACGAATTCCTTTTACGTCTGTGGGAGGTTGTAGGCTGGTCATGACTTCGATTTTAGCTTTGTCAACTTCAATTCCTTTTCCCAAAATTCTGTGCCCCAGCACGATTCCTTCTCGTACCATGAAGTGACATTTTTCCCAATTTAATACTAAGTGCTTATCTTCACATCTTTGCAGAACTTTACCAAGGTTGCCTAGGCATTTTTCAAAAGAAGATCCATAGACAGAGAAATCGTCCATGAATACTTCCATGAAATCCTCAATAAAATCTGTGAATATCGACATCATGCACCGCTGGAAGGTAGCAGGTGCATTACACAATACAAAAGGCATACGTCGGTAAGCGAACGTGCCATGTGGACAAGTGAATGTCGTTTTTTCTTGATCCTCCGGGCGAATAGGAATTTGGAAAAATCCGGAGTATCCATCAAGGAAGCAATAGTAAGGGTGATTTGCTAATCTTTCTAGCATTTGATCTATGAAGGGAAGTGGAAAATGATTTTTCCTAGTTGCTATCTGAGATAGGAAAGATTATTCCAGCTTCTAAAAGCTTCATAATCTCCTTCTTGACAACATCCATGAGATTAGGGTTCAGTCTCCTTTGACTTTCGATTGAGTTTTTAGCATTATCCTCTAGATTAATCTTGTGCATACAAAGATCTGGAGAGATTCCAGGTATGTCATCAAGCGAATATCCTAAGGCTTTTCTATGCTTTCTCAGCTCAGTCAACAGCATTGTGGTTTCTTCTTCCGTCAAACCAGAGTTTATTTTGACAGGATAAGTAGAATTTGGTCCAAGGAAGGCGTACCTAAGTCCGACGGGAAGAGGTTTAAGCTCGACTTTAGGGGCTTTAAGCTCGCTCCAAGGATCTTTAATTGCTGCAGCAGTGTATTTAGGAGGTGTAGGAATGTTTGTTGGGTCTTTAAGATCTAGATAGTTTAGAGGTTTCCTATAAGTTTCGGATTTATCAAGCATACGTGCGCACTCACTTGAAATTTCTTCAAGGAAATTGCGTTCGTCTTTTGCGGGTGAAAGCGTGACACTTAAAGGGTCATCTAGAAGCAAATCTTCATAGAATTCCTCAATAATTCCGTCTAACTCATCAAAAACAAATTTTGCCATCTAGAGTCGGTTTATCAAAACTTTTATTCATGTCAAACTGCATAACTAGACCGACTAGATGAAGGTCGATTTTTCCTTCAGGAACATTGATTATGGCTCCGGCTGTAGATAGGAATGGTCGTCCAAGAATAAGTGGATCCTTAGGTTCTCTTTCTAGTTCTAGAACTACGAAATCGGTGGGGATTGAACATTTTTCGATTTCTACGGGAATATCTATTAGGATACCTACAAGTTGTCTAACGGAATGATCAGCTAATACTAAAGAAATTTTAGTGGGCTGGAAAGTGTGATCTCCTAAACGTTTTGCTACTGAAAGAGGCATCATGTTTATGCTAGATCCTAAATCACAGAGAGCACGCTCAAAAGCTACATCATTGATGGTGCATGAAAGTATAAAGCTTCCAGGATCGTTTTTCTTTTCAGGGATTCGGCTTTGCAGGATAGAAATACATTCATGGGTTATCATCATAACGCCTTCTTCAAGAGTTAAAGAATTTGTTAGAATACCCTTCATGTATTTTCTTAAAGCTGGAATCATAGCACAAGCTTCTACGAACGGTAATTTCACATTTAATTGATCGATCAACTCTTTCAGCTTAACTTTTTCTTTCTCTTTCTTAGGGGCTCTTAAGGCTATAGGATAAGGTGGTTTAGGTTTGTAGACTCGAGTTGGCGGAGGTGGAATCGGGTCTTCACCAAGGATTTCCTGGGATGAATCTTCTCTTACTTCTTCTCCATCCTTTTCTCCTACCACTTCTCTTTCAACATCTTCATTCGTGATTCTTTCTTTTTCCTTTTCCTTCCCCTTTTCCTCAACTTCGGGATCTTTAGGAAATTCAGGCTCTTTGTAAGCTAATCCACTCCTAAGTGTGATAGCTTTCACATGATCGGAGGGATCTGCTTCACTTAAGTTTTTGAAAGAATCTTCATTTGGCTCCTTTTCAGAATTTTCTATGTTTCTAGAATTGGTTTTTATCATCAGGCTAAGGGGGGTGGAAAATTTTTCATTGAAATCCTCTTGCATCGTTTTTAGTTCAGATCTAAGATCACTAATCTCTTGAGACCTAGATTTTTCAAGCTCTAGAATTCTTTTGTTTAGGTTTTCAGCTTCGAAAGAGGGAAAACTAGGATAGAGAACAGGATTAGATTGAATAGCTAAGATTGGTTCGGAAGGTGATTTCCAGGCAAGCTCGAAAGACAGTTTCCCGCGGTCAGAAGGCTCGCGACCGCGGTGAAACATGTCTTGGCCGCGGTCAGCATCATCACGACTGTGGTGAAAGCTTGGTTTGCCGCGGTCCGGATGAATGGACCCGCGGTGATCAGAAACGAATGGAAATCTTGAATTTGATAGAGTTCTGCAGTGTTAACCATCCCTTGATCATACGAATCCATTGGGTTGTCCCAGCCGTCAAAGTTACACGTATTGTGTACCTTATTTGGTTGTTGCAATCCAAGATGACTCATTATGTGATGGAGACACTTCATAACTTCCGAAATCTGTTCTTTCTTCTCAGGAAGTGCAGAATTACCAAAGGTTACTTGATTTCGGATGCTGTTTGCAAAATTTTTAATGAAAACGTAAGCATCTTCTACAGATCTAGTTGAGAAGTCTCCATAACTTGCTGTGTCGAAAGAGTGTCGTAACTCTGGAGTAATACCGCGATAGAAGATACCCAGCAGGTATTGCTCGCTATATCCATGGTGTGGACAATCTCTTTGGTATTCCCTAAATCTTTCCCAAGTATCTAAAAGATCTTCATCTTCTTTTTGTTTATAAGTTCTTATCTTGTTTCTTAAGAGATTTGAACGATTTCTAGTATAAAAACGATTTAGGAAAGCAGTTCTACACGCTGCCCACGTTTTTAGTGAAGCAGGTGGCAAATATTTTAGCCATTTGCTGGCATTGTCTCTCAAAGAGAATGGGAAAAGACTACACTTGTGGTAATCCCCATTTGCTGTAATGGTTGCACATAATTCTTCGAACGTCTCGATATGGTCAATCGGGTGTTCGGAATTGTAACCATGGAATTGATTTTGTTGAACTAAATGGATATAGGGTACCTTGATTTCAGTTTTGCCATCCTCTGGTAAGGCTAGTTGAATAGCTCTTCGATCTCCCAAGAATTTCTCGAGTGAATCGAAACTTCCAATCAGTTCATCATTATCTTCACGTTTTGTCGATCCGATTAGCTCATTGTCATCATAAATCGGTTCTTTAAACTCGTCATCAGTTAGGTCATCATCGCTTGGATCACCATCCACACGATATGTTGGATCACCAAGAGTTCCGGGAACATGTTCCCGGTCTCTCATTGCAGAGAAACCTGAAAAATTCAAAACAAAAAGTAAAAGTAAACAAGTGTTCTAATAGATTTAAGCTGGGATTCGCAACGAAACAAATCAAAGTCCCCGGCAACGGCACCAAAAACTTGATGGGCCATTTGTAAACGGGGTTGGTCGGTTTTCGTTTTACTAAGCTTCAGGTTTTAAATTTATAACCCCTAAATGTCTGCAAGTGCACAGATGTGCGCTGTAGTACTTAGGGTATCGATCCACAGAGACTTAGTTGTTTCAGTACGAATTCACGGCTATGCTTAAATCAGACTAGAACTAAACAGGTTTTGGTTTTGGTTTTGGGTTTTGGTTGTCACGAAATCTAAACTAGAAAGCAATTAAAACTGAAAAGCAATTGACAAAAACGAAAACAAACGAAAGCAAGTAGTAGGCTATTAAACAAAGAGGCGATTTGAAGCAAGTAAAAGCGAATGAAAAGCAAATGAATTCAAAGGTTGTAAGCAATGAAAACAAACGTTGGGGCTCAAGGGGTTTCACAGGGATTCATGGACTAGGCTATGTCGATTTTAAACAAGTGATAAAGGTAATCAACTACGTATGTTCTAGAACTCGAGGCACGGAAGTATGAATAGCCTACTTTCGCAGCACTAAACAACTATCTCTCGCAACCCTGATCAGTAGGTTTCCACTGTGATCCTGGAAGGGAGAAGATGCAATAGCAGAACAAGACTCATCAACATTCACAAGTCAACTACAGGTAGGTTTCCACTCCTATAGAATTATTGCTTGTTTCACCCTAGTTCAGACAATCAATGAAAGCTTTCACAACATATCATATCATATCGGCTTCTAAGTGGCCAGCAGAGAATCACGCAGTAAGATTAAAGACAAACGAAGAACATCTAGAAGATTAATAATCCTTAATCTATCGATTTATAAGCAAAGACACATAAAATTCCCTTTGAACAATCCTTTTAAACCCAACTGGGTAACTACTCAAACATATTGTAACAAAGCATCATAAACGAAATTGAAAGTGCAGGAAACTAAAGAAAAGAAGGAAGAAAAACGAGGAACGGAGAAGCAGATGGAGGCGCGATGTCTTCCTCCAACGGCGGCTCCTCCTTCAAAAACGGCGGCCTCCCTCTATAGGATTTGAGTCTCACACGACAATTTAAGTACAGAAAAGAACACACCCTTAAGAATGACCTAAATGGCGTATTTATAGCTTCTGGAGTGGTCCTGGACACTTAGGGCTTCAAAAATAACGAAAGGAATTGATCTGGGCTTTAATTAAGTCGTCTGGAAAGTGAACGACCAAGTTCCATGGTTGTGGTGGCTCTACCCGTGGGAAAATGGGTGTTGGCCGCGGTCCCGGTACATGGCTCTCTTCCGGAACTGCATTTTCTGTCATTCGTGCATCGGGAGTATCTGAAGATCTAACCGTTGGATTGTCTCCAAACCAAGTGTATTAGAAAGCTGGTTGGATCCTCTATGTTGTCTCAAATTTTGGAGGTGATCAGACGGTGAGAAGGTCTTCATCGCTTGTCATACTTCTGACGGTCTGGATTTATCCAAAATTGCTCATTTGTTCCAAATTGCATATCTTTTGCCCAAGTTTCCTGTAAAATCTTTTGAAACGCTAAAACATTGAAAATACTTTAAAAACCTTTGAAAACAGAGTTAAAACACCTGTATAATATACAATTATGATCCATAAAAGTGGTCAAAACACGGTGTTATCACAGCCCTCACCCGAGGGAGATCCACGTGGGCTCAGCCCTCTCTAAGCCAATGGACAAAGGCGAATCCATAGAGTTGGACAATCGGTTCAAGAAACCCATTACTGGACCCTATAAACGGCTCAAAATGAACAAGGTAAGACTCCTACTCCAAGGTCTAGAGACATAACATGTTTTAAGTGTCAGGGAAAAGACCACTTTGCAAAGGAGTGCCCGAATCAAAGGGTAATGGTGTTAAGAGACAACGGAGAGTATGAGTCAGAATATGAGGCCGAGCTAGAAGCCACCAACTCGGAAGAGGAGGTAACCGATTTTCCTGAAGTTGGAGAGATGTTGGTGATCAGGCGATATCTCAGTGCACTATGTGACCCCGTCTCTCTAACGAGAAAACATCTTTCATACAAGATGTAGCATTGGAGATAAGGTATGTAGCCTCACAATAGATGCTGATTCTTGCAATAACGTGGCTAGCAAGTATCTTGTAGACATATTAGGTCTTGAAAAGACAAAGCATCCAAGCCCATACTGTTTTGATAGTAGGAATTTTTCAATCCTTAATCAATTCCTCAACTACTCATGTCATTGTAGCACTTGAGGTACCAATCCAAATGGAGAGATTCTAGACACTAGAACTATGAGGAGCTATCTTAATCCAAGTCTAATAAGCAGATGAGTTGGTAACCAAGATTATCTAAAAGCATATAATAAAACAAGCAAAAACAAACAGTAATTAAGAATTAAACAAGCAAGAGAAACTAAACAAACACTCAAATTCAAATAAAGAGAAAGCTAAACCTCTAGATGTGATCATTGATCAGGGTGCTTTAAATGTGAATTCATGATGCTAAGTAAACAATGCAACACTTTCAAATCTTTAGTCTAGACTTCCAATTCAGATTAATTCATTCTCATGACAGAAATCCCTTTGTTAACTACCAATTAAAGACTAATTCCCATTAGATGAATAAACAATCAACAAGCATAAGGGTCCAAGTCTAAAATGACCAGACAGCCTCTTTGTGCATCAAAATAAGAGCTAAGAAAGGCTGAATCTTATATAGAAAGATAAAGCAAGCATCACATGATCTCAAATTCCAATTAACTTAGAACTCTAATCTAGATTAATCCTCTCAAGAAGGCACTAACCTCTACACTAATCCATTTTCAAACCAAATCATCATTTGTGAAATATGAATCAATGAGCATTAAGAAACAGTTCTAATATGTCATTCATGCATTTAACAATCATTCCCATGACATTAATGCATAAACCCTTAGTTAGCTTTCATTCAGGCATTTCATCAAACACTTTTGATGCATGAAAACCCCATATTGTAGACCCAAGTGATGTGCAAGGATCTACCATTAGGATCAGCTAACTAAGGAAAGGAGAAGAGAATCTAAGCTTAAACAATCATTAATCTACATCTAAGCACCCTAATCTACACACCTAGAAGCTTAAAAGATGACTACTCACTAATCATGAAGAACACATCTAATATTTTGCAAGAGATGATGTTAATCATGATTAGAAGCAGAAATGAGATGATGAGATGATAAGAAACAGACTTAGATTGATTAAATCCTTGAGATATCTCTTAATCAAAAACGTTTTTACACTAAAAAGGAAAGAAAACTAGAGAGAAACTAAGAGAGAAGATAACCTCCCTAGGGTTTTTCTCCAAAAAGCTATATATACAAAGTGCTAATGAACCAGGTCAGCCCGGAACAAACCGGGTCCTGACCCGGCTTAAGTGGGTAAAGTGGGGAATGTGCGGGTTGGTCCAGTGTCTCCCAGGTAGCATGCCCAAGTCGCAGTAGATGAAGAACTTGTCTTGTGAGACTTAAATCGCTTTGTCTTAGCCGCACGCCCAAGTAGGAGTGTTTTGCGAGTCTTGCTGCGGCTTAATCTTCTTCTTCTTCAACTCGCAGGACCAAGGCGGTTTCTGGAAATGTAAAAACCGTGCGGGTTGGTCTCCATTACACTCAGGTCACAGGCTCAAGTCGGAGTAGATTGCGAGTGATCGTGCGGCTTGGTTCCAGGCGCGGCCAACTCGCATGCCTAAGTCGCACGATTGTGGACTTAGCAATTTTATTGCTCGGGAGCCTCAGACCTCATCCATTGATAGCTTACCCGCACTTCTCAACTTGCAGCATCAATTTCCAGGCATTCGTCTTCAGGCCTGCGAGTTAACCAAGTCGCAAGGCTTTCTCGCAGCATTCAGAGCAGCTTGGACCACTTCGTATTCCGGAGAGTGTAACTTCTGAGATACTTGTCCGAATTGAGTGATTCCGGTTGCAGAGGACATAGGACTCATATATCTCCAACTTTGGTGAAGGAAGCTTCGGTGCTTGGGAAGTGGAAGGCTTCCTGGAGGGCTCATCTTTGCAGTGAATTTATACGATCAGAGAGAGGCGTCTAGACATGTGTCCATTCCGGAGACCGTATCTTCCTGCTCATAGCTCAGAATTGAATGATATTAGACGCTCTAGAAAGAGGACTCAAATGTCTCTGATTCTTATGAAGGCCCCGGAAACTGAATCGGCCTGGAAGTGCACAGCAGCGAGACATGGGTTCCTTCCGACGAGCTTAACTTTCTGCTCACGCGTCCGAATTCCATGATTCCACTTGCTATGGAACCGTGATCCAATCCTCTCCAACTTCGATGTAGCACCCCATAGCTGAATCGTACCGGAAGGTTCCCCGGACAGGCGATTTCGGAGACGTGTTTGCACACGGAGATTTTGGCCGAGAAATCCTTTAGCCGGTACGCGTTTTGGCCGATAAAAATCCACCCGTGGTACGCGTTCTGGCCGAGAAAAACCTTCCTGGTGCGCGAGAATGGCCGATAACCTCCAAAGACCCAATTTCACCATTTTTCAATCTTGATCACCGTTCCACTTCCTGGATTCATCTTTTCAGCTCCAAATAGCTCCAAATACACCTGATAAACACTCAAAACATGCAAATACTCATTGGGACCTAATGCATCTCCTAAGTCCTAAAACAATGCTTAAAGACCTAAAATGCATGCAAATGAGACATGATTTGGACTAGAATATGTACATTAAATGATGCAATTTATGAATATATCAACTCCCCCACACTTATCCTTTGCTTGTCCTCAAGCAAAAAGGAACAAATGAGAGGAAAAGGTTGAATGCATTGGGAGCTCATTTTTCCTTTGAAAGAGAAAAGTGACCACTAAGAGAATTCAAGTTCATGCTCAATATGCAATGCAAGACCATACTATGATGTATCAACTCAACAGTAATCTCCACAAGTTCTCTTATTCCTCAAGTCTTTAACATTCATTAAGCTCTTTACCAAGTGGATCAAATAATGCAATGTTCAAACAAGCAAAGTTTGGCTAGGGTGAGGTACTGAGACTAAAATGGTCTCATCAGCGCCTAAGTGGGTTCAATGCAGCAAGTGGATCTCTCTATGAATGATCAAACTTTGGCATAATGCTAAAGGTAAAAAGCAACCTATGCATACAAGGGCAAGGACTCATCCCACCCCACACTCTACTCAAAGCTTTCTCACTTGCGCAACCTCTCAAGAACCTCACTTTCCACATTCAATTTCCTTTCACTAGGGGACTCACTTTTCATTTTCACACTCAAGTCTTGGAGTTCAAACTTTACATAGCTCTTTTTCACTTTATTTTGTAACTTCTTGCCTCTTTTTCTTTCTTTTTAAAACATTTGAGCTCTTGGGCTTCTTTTCTTTTCTTTTCACCTTGAGGCTAGACTTTTTCTTTTCAAAACACTAGAGCTCACTTTCTTTGACTCAAAACTCAAAGACTGATTTCTTTTCTTTTTCTATCCCCTAGTTCTCACCATTCTCCTTTTATTTCCACTCATCTCTCCTTTTCACTCAGCAACAAGTATTCCCCCACACTTAGTTCTCACCAAATCTCTCAGCTCCTTGATGATGGAACTTAACACTCAATGAGACTTGCCCTTGTCGCTCTAAACCTAACACTTTCTGCTAAGTTTGATCCAAGGTGGCCTTTCAATCACACACAAACATTTGGCTTGAAAGAAGGATGGGTTCAGGGTGAGGAAAACTGATCCAGATGTGGACTCAGCTATTTGAGCTAAGGAAGAGGGTGGTAAAAACAGGATTCTAGCTCAAATATGTATATAGGTATCCACAAACTTATTTAAACAATGCATCACAAGATAATTTCAAGTCAAGTTCAAGGTTTTCACTTATTAGAGTTGAGTTCAATTCAAACTTGCTTCTCAGATTCAAATCATTTCAAGCCTTGCAAGCACATAAGTCATTTCACAAGCATATTTAATCCAAATTCTCAAAGTGATGTACTCTCAAGGAAAGAACCTATCATTACTCCCATTTGCATATGATGCAACCTATATGAAAATGCAAACTAGACTCAACCTAAAATGTGAATGCAACTACATGAGCATTTTTTGTGAAATTTTTTCAGATTTTTCCGTTTTTTTGGTTTTTATATGCACTTAGATGAATGCAAAATGAGACTCAAAGTAAAAAGGAAAATAAGAGCAGAATAAACATGATTAGTAAACACAAAACCCCTCCCCCACACTTAAATAACACAGTCCCTTGTGTTATAAAAGCATGAGAAAGAGAAAAAATCAAGCATGAGAAAGAGAAAAAATCAAACATGAAATGCAAAAGATAAAGAAAAATGCTAAATGCTCATTTACAAGTGTTTGGAGTGATACCTGGTGTGGTTCTTATGCAAAAGGGGAGTGAGTATCTGCACCAGATGAGGCTAGACATCACCGGAGATGGGTTTGGCTTGCCTGAACTCCCTTGTGCGGCATGGACTTGTCTTGGACCAACTCGCAGACTTTGGGACATAGTTTTCCAGACCTTAAACACTTCTCTCAGCCCTCTCACATGCTCCATTTCATTTATCACAAGGCTATGTCCTCCAAAAATCACCTAGAACCTGAGACCAACTCACAAAACCCATCAAAAGATCCTAAAACATAAAAAGAAATGAGAGAAAAGATTGAAAATATTATATACAAGGATAAGCTTGGGGTATCTCCCAAGAGCACTTTGTTTAAAGTCACTAAGTTTGACTTATTACACTCTTTTTAGTAAGGGAGAGGAGGAGCTTTGATGCTCCAGGTCTTGTCCATGAATTTAAGCATGAGGTCCTTGTTCATCAGCTCTTGGACACCATCAGATCCTTTGTCTATGAACTCTGGTGTGAGGATAGCTCTGACTTTGGCAAATGGTCTTGATCTTCCATTGCCTTTAACCTTGTATTCAACAGCTCCACCAACAAACTTCCAAGGAGTGAGAGTTAAGACCTGAGAAGATTACTCAAGAGTGAATGGTCTGGTTCTTGGTGGGTTCTTGTCTTGAGACCCTGAGCCATTGCCTTTGTTGCTGCTGATCTCCTTCTCACTTGGTGTAGGAGATAGAGATTCCAAGCAAGCTTCATCATCACTAAAGAAATTCCCTTCAAACTCAAGATCAGGTCTTATTAGGGATTCTTTCTTTTTCTCAACAGATGCAAGGGGTTGAGCTTCTTCTATAGTTCCAATACTCCCCACATACATCATCCCATAGTGTTTCAACTCATCAGAATCATCAGATATAACTCCTCAAAACCCAGCAAGAGGAGGCTGAAGAGGATAAGATACTTCATCATCTACCTTAGCAAGCACCACTCTTTGAGTATCAAAGTCCATCCTTGCTCCTGTGGTGTTCAGAAATGGAGTTCCAAGCAAAAGAGGTAGCTCTTTTGTCTTCTTCATCTTCATAACTACAAAATCTGTTGGAACTATGCATTCACCAATTTTCAATGGGTAGTCTTCAAGGATTCCATATGGTTTCTTTGAGGATGAATCTCCAAAGGTGATTGACATGGGGTGATGCTTAAGACTCTTGATCCCTAGTCTCTCCACCATGTCTAAAGACATTACACTGATGCTTGATCCAGAATCACACAAAGCATTGTCCACTTTCAAATTTCCAAGAGAGCATGAGATGGAGAACTTTCCTGGGTTGCCTAGCTTGGGAATAGATTTGGGTTTCACCCTTGTTGAGCCAGTGCTAGAGACTCCATCAGATGTCCTTCCTTGAACCATTCTCTGATCCTTTCCTTCAGCAATCTCAGAATCATTCTTTTTCATATCAAAACAAGCTGCCTCCCCACCTTCTTTCTCAATGTCCTCATTGAGATCACAGAACAGGAAGTCAAACTCCTCTATGATGGCGTCCTCATCATCTTGTGTTAGGCACTTTGCACTTGAGACATTGCCATGGAGAATATCCTCAATTTCTTGGACAGCAGCATGATTCTCATCATTTGAGAGGATGGCATTGCAGTATTCTGTTGGATGTGCTACTGATGTCCCTGGTAAAGATCTTTGAGCTTGAGAACTGCAGTGTCCCTTGTTGTTCTCTAGAGTCTTGACTTTGGAAGCCAAGGTTGAAAGCTGAGATAGAAGATCAGAATAACTGCAATCCACCTTGTTGTTAATCTCTGCCATTTTCTTGTTAAAGTCCATGGCACCACTTGCTTGACCTTTGAGGATTTCCTGGAGCAGGTTCTGCACTTCTTGATCCTTATTCTCTGAGTTCTGTTGGAGACTTTGTTGTTGGGGAGGGACAAAACCTTGTTGTTGAGTGTTTTGAGGATAGAAGTTCTGGTTTGGGGGATTCTTGTAGTAGGTAAAGCCCTTTTGGTAACCTTGTTGGCCACCTACAAAGTTCACCTCAGTTGTGATGTCTTCCCTTTGAAATGTGTCTTGAAATACATGATTCACATCTCTAACAAAGTTGGCTGACTGATGAGAAGCTAAGAGAAGTGTGTCTAGTTTCTCATTGAGAGACTTGATGTCTTTCCTTGTCCTTTCCTCTTCAGCACTCACAGCTCCTCTTGAATTCCTTTCAAAGTCTGATCCATAATGCTCATGACTCTGAGCTACATTCTCCACTAGGGTCATGGCATCATTGACTTCCTTGGTCATGAAATTACCATTTGGAGCTGTGTCCAAGAGAAGTCTGACCTTTGGTAACGTACCTCTGTAGAAGGTACTTAGCAGCTGAGCATCTGAGAATCCATGGTGAGGGCATTGCATGGTATACCCTCTAAATCTTTCCCAAGCCTCACAAAATGATTCATGGTTCTTCTGAATGAAACTTGAGATTTCATTTCTTAACCTTGCTGTTCTTGATGAAGAGAAGAACTTGGTTAGAAATGCTCTTTTGCATTGCTCCCAAGTTGTGACTGATCCTTGAGGTAGAGACTTTTCCCACTGAGGAGCTTTGTCTTCTAGAGAAAAAGGAAATAGCCTCAACTTGAAACTGTCCTCACTCACTCCATTCATCTTAGTTAGATCACAAACTCTATCAAAGTTGTCAATGTGATCTAATGGGTCTTCTAATGCCAAGCCATGGAACGTGTTTGATTGCACCATGTTGATCAGGCCAGATTTGATCTCAAAATCGTTTTCAGGTGTTGGGGCTTGAATCCCATGTCTTTGACCTTGAGCATTGGCCTCATCACCAGCTCCCACAACTTGTCTTGGACGTGGAGGTGGTGGCTCTTCCTGATTCTGGTGGTTTCCATTACAACCTCTCAATGTGCTCAGCTCTTTCTCTTTGTCTTCTTGCTTGACTTCTGGTGTTCATACACCTGAAAACAAAGACAGCACTTGAAAGGTAATCAGTAAAACAAAAGAAAATGACTTGATCTCAAGAAGATCCAAAGTCCTAATGCTAGAATGAACTCTCCAATTGGCAACGGCGCCTAATTGATAGTAGGAATTTTTCAATCCTTGATCAATTCCTCAACTACTCATGTCATTGTAGCACTTGAGGTATCAATCCAAATGGAGAGATTCTAGACACTAGAACTATGAGGAGCTATCTTAATCCAAGTCTAATAAGCAGATGAGTTGGTAACCAAGATTATCTAAAAGCATATAATAAAACAAGCAAAAACAAACAGTAATTAAGAATTAAACAAGCAAGAGAAACTAAACAAACACTCAAATTCAAATAAAGAGAAAGCTAAACCTCTAGATGTGATCATTGATCAGGGTGCTTTAAATGTGAATTCATGATGCTAAGCAAACAATGCAACACTTGCAAATCTTTAGTCTAGACTTCCAATTCAGATTAATTCATTCTCATGACAGAAATCCCTTTGTTAACTACCAATTAAAGACTAATTCCCATTAGATGAATAAACAATCAACAAGCATAAGGGTCCAAGTCTAAACTGACCAGACAGCCTCTTTGTGCATCAAAATAAGAGCTAAGAAAGGCTGAATCTTATACAGAAAGATAAAGCAAGCATCACATGATCTCAAATTCCAATTAACTTAGAACTCTAATCTAGATTAATCCTCTCATCAAGGCACTAACCTCTACACTAATCCATTTTCAAACCAAATCATCATTTGTGAAATATGAATCAATGAGCATTAAGAAACAGTTCTAATATGTCATTCATGCATTTAACAATCATTCCCATGACATTAATGCATAAACCCTTAGTTAGCTTTCATTCAGGCATTTCATCAAACACTTTTGATGCATGAAAAACCCAGATTCTAGACCCAAGTGATGTGCAAGGATCTAGCATTAGGATCAGCTAACTAAGGAAAGTAGAAGAGAATCTAAGCTTAAACAATCATTAATCTACATCTAAGCACCCTAATCTACACACCTAGAAGCTTAAAAGATGACTACTCACTAATCATGAAGAACACATCTAATATTTTGCAAGAGATGATGTTAATCATGATTAGAAGCAAAAATGAGATGATGAGATGATAAGAAACAGACTTAGATTGATTAAATCCTTGAGATATCTCTTAATCAAAAACGTTTTTACAGTAAAAAGGAAAGAAAACTAGAGAGAAACTAAGAGAGAAGATAACCTCCCTAGGGTTTTTCTCCAAAAAGCTATATATACAAAGTGCTAATGAACCGGGTCAGCCCGGAACAAACCGGGTCCTGACCCGGCTTAAGTGGGTAAAGTGGGTAATGTGCGGGTTGGTCCAGTGTCTCCCAGGTTGCATGCCCAAGTCGCAGTAGATGAAGAACTTGTCTTGTGAGACTTAAATCGCTTTGTCTTAGCCGCACGCCCAAGTAGGAGTGTTTTCCGAGTCTTGCTGCGGCTTAATCTTCTTCTTCTTCAACTCGCAGGACCAAGGCAGTTTCTGGGGAATGTACAAACCGTGCGTGTTGGTCTCCATTACACTCAGGTCGCAGGCTCAAGTCGGAGTAGATTGTGAGTGATCGTGCGGCTTGGTTCCGGGCGCGGCCAACTCGCATGCCTAAGTCGCACGATTGTGGACTTAGCAATTTTCTTGCTCGGGAGCCTCAGACCTCATCCATTGATAGCTTACCCGCACTTCTCAACTCGCAGCATCAATTTCCAGGCATTCGTCTTCAGGCCTGCGAGTTAACCAAGTCGCAAGGCTTTCTCGCAGCATTCAGAGCAGCTTGGACCACTTCGTATTCTGGAGAGTGTAATGATATATTCATAAATTGCATCATTTAATGTACATATTCTAGTCCAAATCATGTCTCATTTGCATGCATTTTAGGTCTTTAGGCATTGTGTTAGGACTTAGGAGATTGCATTAGGTCCAAGAGAGTTTTGCATGTTTTGGAGTGTTAAACAGGTGCTTTTGGAGTTTATTTGGAGTGGAGGATGTGATTCAGATGAAGAAATGGAGTTGAACTTATCAAAAATGGTGAAAAGGAGCAATTTTGGGTTTCTCGGCAAAATGATGTACTGATGGCCGAAGATTCTCGGCCAAAATCCTTCCCGCGGGTAGCTTTCTCGGCCAAAAACACGTACCGCGGTCAAGTCTCTCGGCTAAAAATCCCGGGTGCAGATACATTTCTGAAATCGCGTCACCGGAAGCTCTTGCCGGCCGATTCAGCTTACAGGGTCTTCCACAAAGTTGGAGATACTTGAGTCAAGAACCCAGGACAGGTTGAATCAGGGCATTTGGAGCACTGAGCTGAAAGATACGGTCACCGGAAGACAGACCTCTCTCGCATCCATTCCGGAGCAAACCGATACCCCTGAATAATCGCCTGTCCGGGGAACCTTCCGGTCCGATTCAGCTGTCGGGTGCTTCATCAAAGTTGGCGAGGATTGGATCACGGTTCCAGAACAAGTGAAATCATGGAATTCGGACGCGTGAGCAGAACGTTAAGCTCGTCGGAAGAAACTCCTGTCTCGCTGCCGTTTTGGACCGAGCCGATGAGCTCCGAAGAATGCGACGGACGGTGCACTTTCAGGCCGATTAAGTTTCCGGGGCCTTCATGAGATTCAGAGACATTTGAGTTCTCTTTCCAGAACGTCCAAGATCATTCAATTCGGAGCTAAGAGCAGGAAGATACGGTCTCCGGAATGGACACATGTCTAGACGCCTCTCTCTGATCGTGTAAACGAACTGCAAAGATGAGCCCTCCAGGAAGCCTTCCATTTCCCAAGCACCGAAGCTTCCTTCACAAAAGTTAGAGATATATGAGTCTTCTGTTTTCTTCAACCGGAATTACTCAATTCGGACAAGTATCTTAGAAGTTACACTCTCCGGAATGCGAAGTGGTCCAAGCTGCTCTGAATGCTGCAAGAAAGCCTTGCGACTTGGTTAACTCGCAGGCCTGAAGACGAATGCCTGGAAATTGATGCTGCGAGTTGAGAAGTGCGGGTAAGCTATCAATGGATGAGGTCTGAGGCTCCCGAGCAAGAAAATTGCTAAGTCTACAATACTGCGACTTGGGCATGCTACCTGGGAGACACTGGAACCAAGCCGCATGATCACTCGCAATTTACTCCGACTTGAGCCTGCGACCTGGGACTAGGGATGACCAAGTCGCACATGTACATTCCCCAGAAACGCCTTGGTCCTGCGAGTTGAAGAAGAAGAAGATTAAGCCACACAAAGACTCGCAAAACACTCATACTTGGGCGTGCGGCTAAGACAAAGCGATTTAAGTCTCACAAGATAAGTTCTTCATCTACTGCGACTTGGGCATACTACCTGGGAGACACTGGACCAACCCGCAGTAATTCCACTTTACCCACTAAAGCCGGGTCAGGACCCGGTTTGTTCTGGGCTGACCCGGTTCATTAGCACTTAGTATATATAGCTTTTTGGAGAAAAACCCTAGGGAGGTTATCTTCTCTCTTAGTTTCTCTCTAGTTTTCTTTCCTTTTTAGTGTAAAAACGTTTTTGATTAAGAGATATCTCAAGGATTTAATCAATCTAAGTCTGTTTCTTATCATCTCATCATCTCATTTATACTTCTAATCATGATTAACATCATCTCTTGCAAAAGATTAGATGTGTTCTTCATGATTAGTGAGTAGTCATCTTTTTAAACTTCTAGGTGTGTAGATTAGGGTGCTTAGATGTTTGATTTGTGATGTTTAGGGTTTAGATTCTCATTTCATTTCCTTAGTTAGCTGCTCCTAATGCAAGATTTTCTTGGGAAAGTGAAATCTGGGTTCATAGGCATTTCATGCACCAAAAGTGTTTGATGAAATGCCTGAAAGAGCTAACTTAAGGGTTTATGTTTTAAATGCCATGGGAATGTTTGTTTGAAGCATAAATGACATATTAGAACTGTTTCTTAATGCTCATTAGTTCATATTTCACAAATGAGAATTTGGTTCGAAAGTGGATTAGTGTAGAGATTAATGCCTTCATGAGAGGATTAGTCTAGATTAGAGTTCTAAGTTGAAATGTTTGAGATCATGTGATTGCTTGTTATGTCTTTCTGTATAAGATTCAGTCTTCTTGGTTGAGAGATTGTTTGGTCACTTATTAGGCTTGATGCATTATGCTTGTTGATTGCTTGATTATATCGGGAATGAATTAATCTGATCAAGAAGCCTAGACTAAAGAGTAGCAAGTGTTGCATTATGTTCTTAGCATCATGAATCAATATCTAAAGCACCCTAATCAATGATCACATCTAGAGGTTTATCTTTCATCATTTGTTTAATCATCATCACTTTGTTTTGTTTGCTTGCTTTGTTTAGTTCATTCATAATAGCTTGCTTGTTTCGTGTTTTATGTTTTCTTGTTGCTGGTTTCACCAAACTCATCTTTTATTCAGCTTGACTTAAGAACTTGTCACATAAACTAGTGTCTAGCAAACACACATTTGGATTGATACCCTTTGTACTACAAGTGACATAAGGGATTGATAACCCATCTAAGACCTAAAAACCTTCGTTATCATGTAACTTCTGCGATACTTGTCCGAATTGAGTGATTCCGGTTGCAGAGGACAGAGGACTCATATATCTCAAAATATTGTAAAGGAAGCTTCGGTGCTTGGGAAGTGGAAGGTTTCCTGGAGGGCTCATCTTTGCAGTGCATTTACACGATCAGAGAGAGGCGTCTAGACATGTGTCCATTCCGGAGACCGTATCTTCCTGCTCATAGCTCCGAATTGAATGATCTTGGACGCCCTAGAAAGAGGACTCAAATGTCTCTGATTCTCATGAAGGCTCTGGAAACTGAATCGGCCTGGAAGTGCACCGTCCTTCGCATTCGTCAGAGCTCATCGTTCTGCTCACGCGTCCGAGTAGCAGCGAGACAGGGGTTCCTTCCGAAGAGCTTAACGTTCTGCTCACGAGTCCGAATTCCATGATTCTACTTGCTATGGAACCGTGATCCAATCCTCTCCAACTTCGATGAAGCACCCCACAGCTGAATCGGACCGGAAGGTTCCACGGACAGGCGATTTCGGAGACGTGTTTGCACCCGGAGATTTTGGCCGAGAAATCCTTTAGCTGGTACGCGTTTTGGCCGATAAAAATCCACCCGCGATACGCGTTTTGGCCGAGAAAAACCTTCCTGGAGCGCGAGAATGGCCGATAACCTCCAAAGACCCAATTTCACCATTTTTCAAGCTTTGATCACCGTTCCACTTCCTGGATTCATCTTTTCAGCTCCAAATAGCTCCAAATACACCTGATAAACACTCAAAACATGCAAAGACTCATTGGGACCTAATGCATCTCCTAAGTCCTAAAACAATGCTTAAAGACCTAAAATGCATGCAAATGAGACATGATTTGGACTAGAATATGTACATTAAATGATGCAATTTATGAATATATCATGTTTACGGTGGCTCAATGATACCACGGAGGTGAGAATGGCGGAGCAAGTTGTTTTGGACTTAAATATGTACACTAAATGATGCAATTTATGAATATATCAACTTCCCCACACTTATCATTTGCGTGTCCTCAAGCAAAAAGAACAAATGAGAGAGAGGGAATAAGTTTGGGAGTTCACATTTCTTAAAGAGTGAGAGAGAGAGAGTAATCATCAAAAGAGTTCAACTCATGGTCCTAGTTACTAATTATAAATTGCAATGCAAACTGGTGTAAAAAACTTGCCATGCTCATCACCAAGTAAACCAAACTAAGGTGTCAACTTTCACAAGAATTCCTAACTCCAGCCCTTTGACATTCATTTAAGTATCATGTGGATCATGCTCATGCAAATCATGTGAACTCATTTGGCTTGGGACAGAGTTATGAGATTAAAAGGATCTCATTCCATGCTTGTGGGTTCAATGCAGCTCAAGGGATCACTCAAGAAGGAAGAAACTTTAACAAAAAGCTAAGGGTAAAAGGAAATTGATGCATACAAGAGTAGACTCCTATCTATCCAATGTCCCAAGTTGGCTTTCACCTTAACTCTAAACCCATGAAGAACACACCTAAGCTACCCTTCTTTCAAGGCTAACATTGCCTTCTCAACCCACTTCTCACTTCACTCTCATTCTTTTCCTCACCATGGGATTCAACTTTTCATTCTCAAACTCAGGCTTTGGCTTCTAAACCTTTCACTTAGCTCTTTCTAACATAGCATTGTCTAGCCTCTTTTCTTTTTTTTTTTAAACACTTGAGCCTTTTTGGCTTCTTTTCTTTTCTTTGCACTTAGAGGCTTGACTTTTCTTTTCAAAACACAAGAGTTTTCTTTCTTTAAACAACAGACCCCAAACCGATTTCTTTTCTTTTCTATCCCCTGGTTCTCATCTCAAACTCTCTCTTTTCCACTCAATGTTTCCCAAGATCCCTTCCTAGCCTACTCTAGACTCATGATGCAGAGCTAGATCTACATGAAACTCTACTCTTGCGGCCCTAAACCCAACACTTTCTGTCAAGTTTATTCAGAACAAGGCCTCACATCTCTCACTAAAGTATTTCAGGCTTCAATGAAAGTTTGGTTTAAGGCTGGGAACTGTCTCAAGATGAGAGAACAGCTATTTGAGCTAGCAAAGAGTGGCAAAAAAGGATAAGAGAGCTCAAATATTTTTGTGGTATTGATATACTCATATTTTGTCATGTTTAGGATTGCATTTTTTGTCCAAATATTGAGTCTCATGCATACATTTAGGTAGTTTTATATATATTTGTCTTTGCTTTTGTCTTTAGTTAGGAATTGCATTAGGTCCTAGAGTGTCCTGCATTTTTGGAGTGTTCTCAGGTCATTTGGAGACTTTTGGGAGCAACTTGGAGCTGGGATCATGGAGGAACCCTCACCTGTGTACAGCAACTCGGACAGATGGTTTGGTGCAAACAAAACCCTCACTTGGATCACGTGGGACGAAGGACTTGCAATGCGATTCAACCTCAGGTGTCTTCATCACGAATCAAGAGGAATGAGTCTAGTTTCCTGAACACTTGAAATCAGACAATTTGGAGCCGTGAAATGGGAGATATTGCCATCATAAGGAACACATGTCTCGCGGCCCGATCAGGTCTTACGCGATGCGCCTCAAAGAACCGGTGGAACGGAGCCCTTTCCGACGTCATCTGAACCCGAACCCTTCATCAAAGTTGGAGATGATAGAGTCACGGTCCCAGAACAGGTCGAATAATTGGATTTGGAGTCGTGAGATGAGAGTTAAGGAAGGCGAGAGACATACATATCAGCCAGACGTCTAAGAGTGGATAAGGTGTTAAGTGTCATGATTTAACACGGTGATAATGCCACGGCCTGAGCTTGGCCGTGGCATAATATGACAACTCTCAGGAGACATGGTCTTGAAGCACGGCCTGATGTTTGGCCGTGGCAATCACCGAATCATCAACACCTTGCCACGCCCAACATGACACGGTCAGAATCAAGAACGTGGCAATCCAAGAAGTTCATCACCCAAACCCAGAAAAGAAGAGACACGGCCACTAGACATGGTGTAAATCAAGCCATGACAACCTTTATCATGAAGAATCTGTCCAAGAACTTTGACACTATCAGTTTGCCACGGTTTGACCAAGCATCATCTGACCGTGGCAAACCATACCACTATCCAACTGAGTCGAGTCAATACCCAGTTTGTCCTGGGCTGACCCGGTCCATTAGCACTTAGTATATATAGCTTTTTGGAGAAAATCCTAAACATCTTATCTTCTACTTAGTTTTCTCTCTAGTTTTCTTTCATTTTTATTGTAAAAACGTTTTTGATTAAGAGATATCTGAAGGATTACATCATACTAAATCTGTTTCTTATCAATTACTCATCTCATCTAAACTCCTAATCATGTTCAACATCACCTCTTGCAAAGGAAATGGTGTGTTCATCATGATTAGTGAGTAGTCACTTTTTAAACTTCTAGGTGTGTAGATTAGGGTGCTTAGATGTTTGATTTGTGATGTTTAGGGTCTAGATTCTCATTTCATTTTCTTAGTTAGCTGCTCTTAATGCTAGATCTTTGCACATCACTCAGATCTAGAGCTTACGCATTTCTCCACCCATAAGGTGTTTGATGAAATGCTTGAATGAGCTAAAAGCTAAGGGTTTATGCCTTTTTCATCAAGGGATTGATAGTTTAATGCATAAATGACATATTAGAACTGTTTCTTAATGCTCATTAGTTCATATTTCACAAATGAGAATTTGGTTTGAAAGTGGATCAGTGTAGAGATTAATGCCTTCATGAGAGGATTAGTCTAGATTAGAGTTCTAAGTTGAAATGTTTGAGATCATGTGATTGCTTGTTATGTCTTTCTGTATAAGATTCAGTCTTCTTAGCTCTTATTTTGATGCACAAAGAGGCTGTCTGGTCATATTAGACTTGGAACTTTATGCTTGTTGATTGTTTATTCACTAATGGGAATTAGTCTTGATTAAGTAATTTGCAAAGGGATTTCTGTCATGGGAATGAATTAATCTATGTTGGAAGTCTAGACTAAAGAATTGCAAGTGTTGCATTGTTTGCTTAGCATCATGAATTCACATTTAAAGCACCCTGATCAATGATCACATCTAGAGGTTTAGCTTTCTCTTTATTTGAATTTGAGTGTATCTCTTTATCCCCGGCAACGGCGCCAAATTGATAGTAGGAATTTTTCAATTTGTGATCAATTCCTCAACTACTCATGTCATTGTAGCACTTGAGGTATCAATCCAAATGGAGTAGATTCTGGTAGACACCAAGGGCTGGAAGAGAAGTTTAAAGTGCTGAATATAAAGCTTGACAAAGCCCCAGCTGCCACTCAAAATCCTATACACTATGTGAGTGAGGAGAAGAGATGCTTCACAAATATCAATGAAGAGGGTCTCACTCAAGAGGAGTTGCACTTCATTGGGAAATAAAACAAGTTCAATGGTTACAACAACTTCAACAAACACCAGAACTTGTCCTATAGGAGCAACAATGTGGCCAACCCCCAAGACCAAATATACACTCCTCAAAGCTTTGTTCAAAAAAATCAGTACCAAGGTAACTCCCAAGGTCAACAGGGTTTTCAGCAACCCGCGGTTCAGAATCAAGGGAATAGCTTCAATAACCAACTCAGCTTCCAGCAACAAAGGCCACCACCTCCTGGTTTTGCCCCACCACCTGTTCAACAAAGTCCTGATTTCAATGTTGTCTGACCTGGAGACACTGGGCGCTGAACTAAAGGCTATTAAAAAGAACAAGGGCATCTGCACTTCTGAACCACAAGTCTCTCTTCTTGGTAAAGCTGTTCAAAACCCAAAAGATTATTGCAATGCCATCTACTCCAATGATGACCACTCAGCTGCTGTGCAAGAGATTGAAGATCTCCTTTATGGTCAAGTTTCTAGTGAGACTGCACAAACTCATGAGGATGAAGACACCATTATAGATGATTTCATGGGCTTCTTACATGAACTCAATGAGGACATTGAGAGCAAAAGTGTGGGGGCAGCCGGTTCAGTTTTTTCTGTTCAGCAAGGGAATGATTCAGTGTCTATTGAAACAAAGGAGCTGCCAACTGGTCAAGCAAAGCCAACAGATAGTGCCTCCACCTCTGAATCAACTCAGATGAAACGCACCTCCCTCCCAAAGCTAGGCAACCCAGGGAAGTTCACCATCTCTTGCACTCTTGGCACCTTTAAAGTGGAGAATGCTTTGTGTGACTCAGGGTCAAGTGTTAGCATAATGTGTAAGGACATGATGGAGAAGCTAAAGGTCAAGTCTATAACGTCCTACCCTTCTTCTATCACCTTTGGAGATTCCTACTCCAAGAAACCATATGGGTTTCTGGAAAACTATCCACTACATGTTGGTGAATGCATAATTCCCACTGATTTTGTCATCTTGAAGATGAAGAAGACCAAAGAGCTCCCCTTATTGCTTGGAACTTCATTTCTCAACACCACTGGTGCTATGATTGACTTTGATACTCAAAGAGTGGTGCTTTCAAAAGTGGATAAAGATGTCTTTTACCCTGTCACACCTCCTTTGGCTGAATTTTGTGGATCAGTTGTTCAAGAGATAGAACCCCCTAAGGTACTTGAGATGAAGTATGTGGGCACTGCTGGAATTCTAGGTGGATCCCAATCTCTTTCAGCTTTGGAAAAGGAGAGAGACCCTCACTCCAATGGTTACAAGTATGAGAATGGAGGGCCACTGATCAGAGAAAAAGACATCTTGCTCTCATGGTCTCCTACACTTGATGATCTAAAGATGATGAACACCATGAGTGATGGCTCAGCAACAATAGACAAGAGCATTGAACCTGACCCTTCTTCTCAAGATTTTACTCTGACTACTTGGGCTGATGATGATGGATCTCTGAAGTATAAGCTGGATTGCAATGGGAAGCCAGGTCTGTTTGCTGAAGTGAGGGGATGTCTCACAAAAGCCATCTTTGATAAAGACCCAGATGGTATTCAAGAGCTGGTGGACAAAGGTCTCAAGATGGGATCTCGAGGACAAGGGTCTAATGGTTCCAAAAGGCAGCAACACAACTCAGCTTTCTTGCTCAGGACCATTGAAGTGCTGAAAAAGATCAGTACTCCACCTCACCCCAACTAAGAACAGGTTTTGCAAAGTCAAACTTAGTGACTTTAAACAAAGTGCTCTTGGGAGACACCCCAAGCTTATCCTTTGTAAATATTCTTTTTAATGCTTTCTTTTGCTGTTTTTAGGATGTTTTGATGTGTCTTGTGGAGTGTGTTCAGGTTACAGATGACCTGGTGTTCTTTGGCCTCAAAGAATGGTGGACAAGATGCAAGGAAATGCAAAATTTGGCTAAGTTCACAGTTTGCCACGACCATGAATCACTGCTTGAACAAGGCGTGACATGAGGCTTTTTCTTGGATGCCAACCTTCGGTGATTGCCATGGGGAGATTGCCATGCCCAGAATTGAACCGTGGCAAGTTGAATTTTGAATAGACCACCATTCGGCTTTTGCCACGAGAGGAATGCCACGGGTAGATTCAAGGCGTGGCAACATGTTTTAAGGCAGCAGAACCTTCGGCTTTTGCCACGAGAGGAATGCCACGGTTAGACTCAAGGCGTGGCAACATGTTAGAGGAAGAACAAAAGAATGCCATGGGCTATCCAGAGGAGCTTCCAGACCGTGGCAACAGGGGGTGGCAAGAGGAACAATGCACAAAAACGAGCTCCAGCCCTCACTACAAGCACGTTCAGATCAGTGCAAGGAGCAGCATCAAAACTAGGACACCTCCAGTGATGTTTAGCCCCCTGAGATTCACAATTCCACTACTCCCTTCCATCAAAAACAAATCTGGTAACGCTCCAAACTCCTTGTACATATGAATCTAGTTCTTTATTTCTCATTTTGCATCTTTCTTGCTTTTGCCTTTTACTCCTCTCTTATGCTTTTATAACACAAGGGACTGTGTTATTTAAGTATGTGGGAGGGATTTCGTGTTTACTAATCATGTTTATTCTGCTCTTATTTTCCTTTTCACTTTGAGTCTCATTTTGCATTCATCTAAGTGCATATAAAAACCAAAAAAATGGAAAAATAAATTTTCACAAAAAAATGCTCATGTAGTTGCATTCACATTTTAGGTTGAGTCTAGTTTTCATTTTCATATAGGTTGCATCATATGCAAATGGGAGTAATGATAGATTTTTTCTTGAAGAGAGCATCATTTTAAGAGCTTGGTCCCTTAAGGCATTGCAAAACTGGTATGAAATCAAGAGTGAACCATGCTTTGAACTGGTGTCTCAATACTTCTGTGCTAGATGAATCAAGTTGTGAATAGCCTCAACCTTGCTTAAGTGAGAACCCTTGAATTTGACATCTAATTATCATGTTTATGCATATCATTGTGAATTCATGGGTACCACATACATATTTGAGCTTTCTTATCCCTTTTTATCACTCTTGCTAGCTCAAATAGCTGATCTCTCATCTTGAGACAGTTCCCTGCCTTTAGCCAAACCTTTCTTTGAAGCCTAAACACCCTTCTTGTGTGCATGATTTGTGAGGCCTGGTTTCTAGTAGACTTGGTAAAAAGTGTTGGGTTTAGAGCGACAAAGATAGTGCTGCATGTAGATACTAGTCCAACATCAAGGGCTAGTGAGAGCATTGATTTTGAGTGTTTGAGCTGAAAAGAAATATGAGTGATGAAAGTGGAAAGAACCGGATTGGTTAGGGGAATGAATGCTTAGATGAAAGAAAGTGAGTGTGTGCTGAAATGTAGAGCTCATGTGTTGAAATGAAAAGAGTCTCATAAAAAAAAGAGAAAAGATTCAAAAAGAGGCTGAATTAAAGAAGAGCTTGTGTGTTAAAGAAAAGAAACTCACTAAGTGGTTGTTAAAGAAAGTATTCCCCTAAGAGATGAAATGACGAGAGTGATGAGAGCTGATTGAGTGTCAAGGATAAAATGCCATTTGGGGTGAGTAGACTAGATAAAGAATCTTGAGAGATTTAAAGTTGACTGTGAAAAGCATTTTGGGTGTGGGGTAGATGCAGTTCTATCTTTGTATGCATCATTGCTTTTTACCCTTAGCATTTTACTAAAGTCTACTAATTTTTGAGTGATCCCCTTGCATGGAATACCAGTTACTTGATTGAGATCATTTTAATCTCAAAACCCAATCCCAAGCCAAATGAATTCACTTGATTTGCATGAACATAATCCACTTGAAACTTTAAATGAATGTCAAAAGGTTGAGGTTAGGAATGCTTGTGATGGTTTGTGCTTGAGTTTGGTTCATCTGGTGACAAGTATGGCTAATTTTTATGAGTAAACCAGTTTGCATTGCAGTCTAGAATTGGTAACTTGAACAATGAGCCTTGAATTCTTTTAATGATGATCTCTCTTTAAAGAAATATGAACTCCCATGCATTCAACCTCTCTCTCTCATTTGTTCTTGTTTGCTTGAGGACAAGCAAAGGAAAAGTGTGGGTGAGTTGATATACTCATACTTTGTCATGTTTAGGATTGCATTTTTTGTCCAAATATTGAGTCTCATGCATACATTTAGGTAGTTTTATATATATTTGTCTTTGCTTTTGTCTTTAGTTAGGTATTGCATTAGATCCTAGAGTTTCCTGCATTTTTGGAGTGTTCTCAGGTCATTTGGAGACTTTTGGGAGCAACTTGGAGCTGGGATCATGGAGGAACCATCACCTGTGTACAGCAACTCGGACAGATGGTTTGGTCCAGACAAAACCCTCACTTTGATCGCGTGGGACGAAGGACTTGCAATGAGATTCAACCTCCGGTGTCTTCATCACGAATCAAAAGGAATGAGTCTAGTTTCCGGAAAACTTAGAATCAGACGATTTGAGGCCGTGAACTGGGAGATATCGCCATCCGAAGGAACACATGTCTCGCGGCCCGATCAGGTCTTACGCGATGCGCCTTAAAGAACCGGTGGAACAGAGCCCTTTCCGACGTCATCTGAACCCGAACCCTGCTTTAAAGTTGGAGATGATAGAGTCACGGTCCCAGAACAGGTCGAATCATTGGATTTGGAGTTGTGATATGAGAGTTAAAGAAGGCGAGAGACATACATATCAGCCAGACGTCTAAGAGTGGATAAGGTGCTAAGTGTCATGATTTGACACGGTGATAATGCCACGGCCTGAGCTTGGCCGTGGCATAATATGACAACTCTCAGGATTTTACATGGTCTTGAAGCACGGCCTTGGACCTGACCACGACAAGCAATGAAGATCTTTGACACGCCCATAATGTCATGGTCGGGATTTGACATGGTCTTGAAGCACGGCCTGATGTTTGGCCGTGGCAATCACCGAATCATCAACACCTTGCCACGCCCAACATGACACGGTCCAGATCAAGAACGTGGCAATCCAAGAAGTTCATCACCCAAACCCAGAAAAGAAGAGACACGGCCACTAGACATGGTGTAAATCAAGCCATGGCAACCTTGATCATGAAGAATCTGTCCAAGAACTTTGACACTATCAGTTTGCCACGGTCTGGCCAAGCATCATCTGACCGTAGCAAACCATACCAGTATCCAACTGAGCCGGGTCAGTACCCAGTTTGTCCTGGGCTGACCCGGTCCATTAGCACTTAGTATATATAGCTTTTTGGAGAAAACCCTAAACATCTTATCTTCTACTTAGTTTTCTCTCTATTTTTCTTTCCTTTTTAGTGTAAAAACGTTTTTGATTAAGAGATATCTGAAGGATTACATCATACTAAATCTGTTTCTTATCAATTACTCATCTCATCTAAACTCCTAATCATGTTCAACATCACCTCTTGCAAAGGAAATGGTGTGTTATTAATGCCCAAATTTGTTGTAGTGGATTAGTGAGTAGTCACTTTTTAAACTTCTAGGTGTGTAGATTAGGGTGCTTAGATGTTTGATTTGAGATGTTTAGGGTATAGATTCTCATTTCATTTTCTTAGTTAGCTGCTCTTAATGCTAGATCTTTGTACATCACTCTGATCTAGAGCTTAGGCATTTCTCCACCCACAAGGTGTTTGATGAAATGCTTGAATGAGCTAAGCTAAGGGTTTATGCCTTTTTCATCAAGGGATTGATAGTTTAATGCATAAATGACATATTAGAACTGTTTCTTAATGCTCATTAGTTCATATTACACAAATGGGAATTTGGTTTGAAAGTGGATTAGTGTAAAGATTAATGCCTTAATGAGAGGATTAGTCTAGATTAGAGTTCTAAGTTGAAATGTTTGAGATCATGTGATTGCTTGTTATGTCTTTCTGTATAAGATTCAGTCTTCTTGGTTGAGAGATTGTTTGGTCACTTATTAGGCTTGATGCATTATGCTTGTTAATTGCTTGATTATATCTAATGGTTGTTAGACTTGATTAATTGATTAGCAAAGGGATTATTGTCATGGGAATGAATTAATCTGCTTTTGAAGTCTAGACTAAAGAGTAACTTGCATTGCATTATTGTTCTTAGCATTATGAATTGATATCTACAGCACCCTAATCAATGATCACATCTAGAGGTTTATCTTTTATCATTTGCTTAATCATCATCACTTTGTTTTGTTTGCTTGCTTTGTTTAGTTCATTCATCATAGCTTGCTTGTTTCTTGCTTTATGCTTTCTTGTTACTTTGTTCACACCAAAACTCATCTTTGATCACTTGACTTAAGAGCTTATCACATAAACTAGTGCCTAACTACCACACATATGGATTGACACCCCTTATACTACTTTGACTAGGGGATTGATAACCCTTCTTAAGGCCTTAAAAATCTTAGTTATCAGGTAACCATGAGTTCACAATGATATGAACAAACATGATAATTGGATTTTCAAATTATGGTTTTCACTTAAGCAAGGCTGGAGCTAATAACAACTTGATCCAACTTAACACAGAAGCATTGAGACACTAGTTCCAAGCATGGTTCACCCTTGATTTCATTCCAGTTTTGCTAGCAATAGAGAATTGATAACCAGGGCCATGAATTCAAGTTCTTAAGATGATTCTCTCTCAAAGAAACCTATCATTACTCAAATGCAAGTGATGCAACCTATATGATTATGCAACTAGACTCAATCCTAAAAATGTGAATGCAACTAAAATGAATATTTTTGTGAAAATTTTTCAGATTTTTCAATTTTTTTGGTTTATTTCTGTGTACTTAGATGCAGACTCAAGATGCAAATCAAAATAAGAACAAGAGAAAACATGATTAGTAAACACAAAACCCCTCCCCCACACTTAAATAACACAGTCCTCTGTGTTATAAAGCATGAGAAAGAGGAAAAAACAAATATGAAATGCAAATGATAAAGAAAAATGCTAAGTGCTCATTTACAAGTATTTGGAGTGATACCTGGTGTGGTTTTTATGCAAAGGGGGGAGTGAGTATCTGCACCAGATGAGGCTAGACATCACTTGAGATGGATTTGGCTTGGCTTGTACTTCTTTGTACGATATGGACTTGTCTTGGACCAACTCGTACACCCAAGTCGCACATAAAGCTTGGCTTTTTTCAGTTGTGCGACATGGGCTGCTCTCCTTCCTATCTCACACACCCAATTAGGTTCAATTTGCGAGCTCTTGTGCAACTTGGATATCTGTTTTCTGAGCCGCAGAGCCATCTAGCATCACCAAGTGAACATGTGTGCGACATGGCCCTTGGTTGACTGACTCGCACACCCATGGAGGTGTGAATTGCGAACAGGTGTGCTACTTGGATCAGGAGAGAACTGACTCACACACCCATGTAGGCCTGAATTGCAAGTATGTGTGCGAGATGGGACCTGACCCTGACCATCTCGCACACCCATGTAGCACACCAGGCGTCTCACAAGTTCTCAAGCTTTAAGTCCTTCCTCAGCCTGTTCTCAGACCCCTTTCCACTTTTTCCTTGGACAACAGCATCCCTAAGTCACCTTAGACCTTAAAACACTTCACAAAACCCATCAAAACATCCTAAAATATGAAAAAGAAGAGAAGAGATTAAAAAGAGTTATGTACAAGGATAAGCTTGGGCTGTCTCCCAAGAGAACTTTGTTTTAAGTCACTAAGTTTGACTTTTCATACTCTTTTCTCAATGGGGGGGGAGGAGGAGCTTTGATTCTCCTTGTCTTGTCCATGAATTCAAGAATGAGGTCCTTCTTCATCAGCTCTTGGAAACCAGATGACCCTTTGTCTATGAGCTATTGTATGAGGATTGCCCTGACTTTAGCAAAAGGTTTTGATCTTCCATTGCTTTGGACCTTGTATTTCACAGCTCCACTATCAAACTTCCTTGGAGTGAGAGTTAAGACATGAGAAGAGGACCCAAGAGTGAATGGTTTGGTGCTTGTTGGGTTCTTGTCTTGAGACCCTGAACCATTGCCTTTGTTGCTGCTGATCTCCTTCTCACTTGGTGTAGGAGATAGAGATTAAAAGCAAGCTTCATCATCACTAAAGAAATCCCCTTCAAACTCAAGATCATGTCTTAGTAAGGATTCTTTCTTCTTCTCAACAGATGCAAGGGGTTGAGCTTCTTCTGTATTTCCAATACTCCCCACATACTTCATGTCATAGTGTTTCAACTCATCAGAATCATCAGATATAACTCCACAAAATCCAGCAAGAGGAGACTTAAGAGGATAAGATACTTCATCATCTACCTTAGTAAGCACCACTCTTTGAGTATAGAAATCACACTTAGATCCAGTAGTATTCGGAAAAGGAGTTCCAAGCAAGAGAGGAAGCTCTTTGGTATTTTTCATCTTCATTACCACAAAATCAGTTGTAACTATGCATTCACCAATCTTTAGTGGGTAATCTTCAAGGATTCCATATGGCTTCTTTGAGGATGAATCTTCTTTGAGGATGAATCTCCAAAGGTAATTGAGATGGGGTGATGCTTTAGAGTCTTGATCCCAAGTCTCTCCACCATGTCTAGAGACATTACACTGATGCTTGATCCAGAATCACATAAAGGATTATCCACTTTCAAGCTTCCAAGAGAGCATGAGATGAAGAACTTTCCTGGATTACCTAGCTTTGGGATAGTTTTGGGTGTCACCCTTGTTGAACCAGTGCTAGAGACTCCATCAGATGTCCTTCCTTGAACCATTCTCTGATCCTTTCCTTCAGCAATCTCAGAATCATTCTTTTTCATATCAAAGCAACCTGCCTCCGCAGCTTCTTTCTCAATGTCCTCATTGAGATCACAGAACAGGAACTCAAACTCATCTATGATGGCGTCCTCATCATAAATTGAGATCCTCAATTTCTTGGACAGCAGCATGATTCTCATCATTTGAGAGGATTGCATTACAGTATTCTGTTTGATGTGCAACTGATGTCCCTGGTAAAGATCTTTGAGCTTGAGAACTGCAGTGTCCCTTGTTGTTCTCTATACTCTTGACTTTGGAAGCCAAGGTTGAAAGCTGAGTTAGAAGATCAGAATGAGTGCAATCCACCTTGTTGTTAATCTCTGCCTTTTTCTTGTTGAAGTCCATGGCACCACTTGCTTGACCTTGGAGGATTTGCTGGAGCAGGTTCTGCAATTCTTGAACCTTATTCCCTGAGTTCTGTTGGAGACTTTGCTGTTTGGGAGGGCCAAAACCTTGTTGGTTAATGTTTTGAGGGTAAAAGTTCTGGGTGAGGTGATTCTTGTAGTAGTTAAAGCCTTTTTGGTAACCTTGTTGGCCACCTACAAAGTTCACCTCAGCTGTGATGTCTTCCCCTTGAACATTGTCGTGAAACACATCATTCACATCTCTAACAAGGTTGGCTGACTGATGAGAAGCTAAGAGAAGTTTGTCTAGCTTCTCATTGAGAGATTTGATGTCTTTCCTTGTTCTTTCCTCTTTAGTACTCATAGCCCCTCTTAAATTTCTGTCAAAGTCTGATCCATAAAGCTCATCACTCTGAGCTACTTTCTCCACAAGGGTCATGGCACCATTGACTTCCTTGGTCATGAAATTACCATTTGAAGCAGTGTACAAGAGGAGTCAGACCTTTGGTAAAGCACCTCTGTATAAGGTACTTAACAACTGAGAATCTGAGAATCCATGGTGAGGGGATTACATGGTATACCCTCTAAATGATTCCCAAGCCTGACAAAATGATTCATGGTTCGTCTGAATAAAACTTGAGATTTCATTTCTTAACCTTGCTGTTCTTGATGAAGAGAAGAACTTGGTTAGAAATGCTCTTTTGCATTGCTCCCATGTTGTGACGGATCCAACTACAAAAAAACACAGTTTTTGTGACTACAGTTTGCGACCACATCTATGGTCGCAAATATTTGCGACTAATTTGTAACTACGTTGCGACGAATACGCGACTACCGTTTCTGCAGACACAAATTAGTCGGTAATTAACGACCAAAGATATTCGTCGGTACATAGTCGCTAATTAGCGACTACTTCGTGACTAACTTTTCACTACTTAACTTTAGTCGCAAATTAGTGTCAAAGTGCGACTACATAACGACTGTTAAATTAGTCGAGAAATATAGTCGCAAAGTTGTCGCAAATGTGCGACTTTTTTGCAACATTTTTCTACTGTCACTGTTTCGTCACAAAGTAGTCGGTAAATAAAGTACGTGTGTTGAATTGGTAACTGTCCCACATCGACAAAAAAGAATGAAGGTCAAGTTCAACATGTACCATAAATAGTGATACACTCCAAATGGAAAATATACCATTGGGTTTTGAAAAATCCATCTTTTAGTTAAATTTACCTATATAAGACTTGTTCTCCATTGCCATTAAACAAAAATTATTTGTGTCTTCAAAAAGAGACAAGAAAATATTCAAAACAAAAAAAAAAAACAAAAAATTCTCATCAGAAACCGATGTGGAATCAGTCACGAGGATGGATATATAACAGAATTGATCCACACACAAATAATATATCAAGTGAGTTCTTGGCAGGGGTGAGCAATTCATGAATTTTGCTAATAGCCAGCCACTCTCACAAAGTAGTGGAGGTAGAATTTACTGTCCTTTTTTGAAATGTAAAAATAATAAATTCTTACCAGGAAATACAATTTCGAAGCATTTTCATAGTAGAGGATTTATGCCAGAATATTATGTATGGTCTGAACATGGTGAAGATTATAATGTGCTTGGGGGAGGATCAGGTAGTTATTATGCTAATGTAGATTATACTAGTGATAATCATCAACCACCAACATTTGATGGGGGGAATGGATATGTTGGGATGGTGAATGATGCAATACATGGTACTATCCCAATTAATCATCATGAGTATCATGAACATGAAAGTGGATATGATCATTTTCATGAAGATCCTACCCAAGAAACAAAAAGGTTTTACGACATGTTAGATGCTGCAAACACTTCACTTTATGATGGTTGTCGTGAAGGCCAATCAAAGTTATCTCTGGCTGATCGATTCATGAACATTAAGGCTGACCATAATATGGCTGAAAGGGCCATGGACTCATGGTCTGAATTGTTTACGGAGTATTTACGAGAGGGTAATCAAGCACCTGGTCCGTACTACGAGACAGAAACTTTGATGCGAAAGTTAGGATTGACGTATCATACATTTGATGTATGTATAGATAATTGTATGCTCTTCTGGAAAGAAGATGAGAAGTTAGAGCATTGCAAGTTCTGTGCAAAACCGAGATACAAAGCCAGTGATGGACGAACAAAAATCTCATTCAGTCGTATATGGTATTTACCTATAACTGATAGATTGAAGAGATTGTACCAATCAGAGAAGACTGCATCATCAATGAGATGACATGCTGAGCATGAATCAGAAGATGGAGTCATGTGTCATCCATCTGTTGCAGCAGAGTGGAAGAATTTCCAATATTTGCATCCTACATTTGCAGCAGAAAAACGAATTGTTTATCTTGGGTTATGTACTGATGGGTTTAATCCTTTTGGTATGTCAAAATATCACTCGTTATGGCCTGTGATCATGACTCCATACAACTTACCGCCAGATATGTGCATGAACACTGAGTATTTGTTTCTTACAATTTTGAATTCGGGACCAAATCATCCTTGAAGCAGTCTTGATGTTTTCCTCTAACCATTGATCAACGAGCTAAAGGAGTTATGGTCTAACGGAGTTCAGGCATATGATGTGACATTGGATCAAAACTTCAACTTGAAAGCTGTTCTTTTATGGACTATAAGCGATTTTCCAGCATATGGTATGTTATCGGGTTGGACGACACATGGAAGACTATCGTGTCCTATTTGTATGGATGAGACAAATGCATTTTGGCTTCCAGCCAGTAGAAAGACATGTTGGTTCGACTGGCACAGAATATTTCTTCCTATAAGTCATCCGTTACGGAAGAACAAAAAAAATTTCATAAGGGAAAGCATGCATTGAACGAGTACCCACCTCCATCTTTAACGCGCGAACAAGTTTTATATGAGCGTATAAGGTATGCAGAACCACCTAAAACATCTTACTGTGGTGGAAATGGTCATGAAAATAAAGTGGCTGGCTATGGAGAATGGCATAATTGGCACAAAGAAAGTATATTTTGGGAGCTACCGTACTGGACCGATCTGACGCTACGACACAATCTTGATGTAATGCATATCGAGAAGATTTTTTTCGATTACATTATGTACACTGTTATGAATGTTAAAGACAAGTCAAAAGACACAGTGAAGTCAAGATTAGATATTGAAAAATTTTGTTCTCAGAGGGAATTACATGTAGATGACCAAGGTCGAGCTCCATTTCCTATTTGGAGATTGTCTTCAAAAGCGAAAGATAGCTTACTACAATGGGTCAAACACGAAGTTAAATTTCCTGATGGCTATGTAGCAGATTTAGCTAGTTGTGCAGACATCAATGGTGGAAAGCTTTCAGGAATGAAAAGTCATGACGGACATGTATTTATGAAACAATTGCTTCCGTTTGTCTTCGCAGAACTTCTACCGCCTAACGTCCACCTTGCATTATCAGGTATATATACTGTTTAATTTTAATATATGTTTCTATTAATGATCATAAATATATTAACATTTTAGTATTTTGTTTTTTAGGGATTGGAGTATTTTTCCGTGACCTAAGTAGTAGATCATTGGATAACACCCGGGTCCAAGTTCTGAGAATAACATTGTTATGATATTGTGTAATTTGGAAAAAATCTTCCCACCTTCTTTCTTTGACGTGATGGAGCACTTACCAATACACCTACCTTACGAAGCCGAGCTGGGTGGTCATGTGCAATATAGGTGGATGTATCCCTTCGAAAGGTTTTTTAAATGTTGATAACACCGTATTTTGACCACTTTTATGGATCGTTTTGAAATACTCTTTCTATGTTATTGCTTTTAAGTACTTTTATCACGTTTTTCTTGTATTTGTAGTTCCAAGACTCTTTTCAGGTAATTTAGGGAAAAGCTTAACAAAATGGATAGAAAACTAGATTTCAGCTCAGAGTCAGTTCACCCCTGATTGAAGGCCTTCTCACCGTCTGATCCAGCTCAAATTTGGAGACCTTAAAGATGGAAGTATCAGCTTTCCAGCACACTTTACAGCTTGGCAATTCAACGGTTCATTCAAAAGATACGCGAAGAGTAAGATGTCCCGTAAACCAGCCGGCAAGCAATTCCACCCGCGGCCAACAGGCCATTTCCCGCGGCCAGAAACATCCCGACCGCGGCCAGAAACATCCCGACCGCGGCCAGCAGTCCATTCCCCGCGGTCACAGCCATCCCGACCGCGGCCAGCCATCTCCAAGCTCGAAGGCCCATTTCTGAAGCCCACAATGATTCCCTCATTTGGAGAAACCCTAAGTGACGTCCAGAGATGTCTTGAGCACTATAAATACATGTCTTAGGAACCCTATTTCGAAGACATGCTATTTTTCTTATTGTTTTAGAATACGTTTAAGTTTTAGGTTTTAGGGAGAGAGAGATCTGTCTCTTGAACCCTTGTTCTTTCTTTTTCAATTTCGGTTTCTATTCTACTTATTAATACTATGTTTTTGATTTCGTTCATCATGTCTGAGTAGTTTTATTGTTGGGATTAAGGGATTTTCGATGGGGATTTATATGTTCGATGAGGATTCCATGAGCTTTTGAGCCGAATTTTAGAACTTTTTCTTCTGAATTCGTTTTTACTGCATGAGAGTAGCGTCATGAACTACAATCTGATCCAGATGCTTGGTGACACGAAAGTGTTCATCCGGTATCAGATCTAGTTTGGGAGAGCAAAACAAACATAGGAGTGGAAACCTACCTATGGGCGATTTATGAATGAGGACGAGTCTTAAACATAATGCATCTCTTCTCTTCCAGGGCCAGAGTGGAAACCTACTGGTCAGGGTTGAGATAGATAGTTGTCTATGATCACGACAATGGCGTATTCATACGTCCGTGACTCCAGTTCGAAAAGTTTAAGCTAAGATCTTATCAAATTTACTCTCTAGCAATGTTTTGAATCGTTCGTACCCCTGAGAAAACTTCATTGAACCCCAACGCCTTCTTTTCCATTGATTTACACCGTTTTTATTTCAAGCTTTAGTTCAATATTGTCTTTCCTTTTTAGTAGATTTTCATTTAAGCAATTAGAATATCCGTTTTTCCCATTTTTATTCATTTTCGTTAAGTTTAGTTATTAGGTCATTTAATTCCCGTATTTTCTTTTAAGATTTCGTTTTTACATTTTAAACACACTACCAAACCCCCACAAAACCGTTTTGGTTCTAGACTTCCTTACTTTATACTTATTTCAAAGGATTTTTGTAGGAAAAGATCCTCCTTCCCTGTGGATTCGATCCCTAAGTACTACAATCGATCAACTGTGCACTTGCGGCTATTGATTTCATTTAGTGTAAAACTTGACAACCCTCGACACACCGACAACCACACATCAATTTTTTGGCGCCGTTGCCGGGGAAGGAACGCGTTTTCTTTTCCGCAAAACCCGAGAAAAGTTGGTAAATCGACTCTATAACCCCCTTTTCTGCAATTTTCCATTTTTCGGTTATTTTGTTTCCATTTCAGAAGATATGGATCCTATAAATCGAAATATACACTATGAGGAAGGTTTCTATAACACTTCTCAAGCCACCAGACGCAGAGAGAAGCAATATCTGCGCGATCTCTACGAAAAAACTCAAAGCGAAGACTACAGAACGTTCCAGAAGGAGCCCTACGCACCTCAAATGGCAAACCCTAGATATTCTATGTATCGCCTACCTCACCAGGTTCTCCAGCAAGATGAGAACGTCTAGCTCAGCAACAGATTGAGTCAGCTCGAAGGCGTGATCAGACAGTTCATAGAAGCTCAAGCAACCACTACAGCTGCTCTAAACAAAAGGATTGATGGGATATTGAAACTTTTCAATGAGAAAATCGATAACCTAGCCTCATAAGTCAATTCAATAGAAGAACGTGCAACCAAGGACGCAGCTATGATCGCTAACAGATTCAACAGCATGGAGGAAGAGCAAGCAAAGCACACCTATGAGCTTCGCAACACCAAAAACAAAGTCATGGACCTGGATTTCAAGCTTGATGACGTGGACAAAGCCCTAAACGAAGCTAAGAACGAGTCTTATGACTTTACAGTCGAAGTTTCAGAGAAGGTTGACTCAACCATGGACAACGTAGTCTATGCTCTTGATGAAGTTGAAGAGAAGGTTGAGGAAATCATGCAAGGACTTGGAGATCATATCCCAGCAACCAAAACTAAAGACTCAAGTTCAGAGATGAAGTACATCAAGCCAGAAGACCCAGGAGACCACCCAGGAAGCAAAGGAGGAAGCAACAGCAGCAGAACAGATCGGAGACGAATCCCCGCGGTCGCGTCGGCTCCGACCGCGGCCAACAAGCGCTCTCCCGCGGTCGTGTTAGGCCTGCCTGCGGCCCATGGTCGTTTTCCCGCGGTCACGTCACCTGCAGTCAAGGCCAACCGTAAAAACGTCCCAAAACAGCCCCGTTCAGCTCATACAAGCATCTGTACATCTGGTACGCCTCCTGGGATGACTAAACCACTTCATCAACAACTGGTTTGCTCCATAAGCACCCAAAGATCTGAAGAAGAGGACAAGTCATGGCCTTGCAACATGGCTTTGTCTTGTGAAGATGAGTATGAAGAACAATACTTTGAAGATGAAGAGTATGGATTGTTTGTAGAAGATCCAAACGCAGGATATTCATCAGAAGATGGCTCAGGAGAAATTCAATGGATCACCAACAACATCAGTAGAGAGAAGCTAATGGAGTTCAACAACGTAGTCAGGTCATTCCCTGCTCATTTAAGCTTTGATGAAATCTGGAAACTTGGTCGTTTGCAAGTCTTTTTCAGGTACTGCAAGGAGTCTAAAGAGGATATCCATAGATACTTTATGAGAGCTCGATACATGACAACACCAGAAGCAGCTGTCTATGCGATTCACCTCAAAAATCCGGAAGACTGCAGCCACTACACCAACAAAATCAGCAAAGAAAAGCTCGACGAATTCAATGATGTGGTTCGAAATTTGCCTGAAGGAATCACGTTTGCCAGAGCTTGCAAGGACTTTATGATAGGCCACTACTTCTGTGAGAGCAAAGAATCAATCCCTGAGATAGAAGACTTGTTCAATCATGCCAGAAGAGGTAAACCTATTTGAACACTTCACAATATCGATGGTGCAGGTCAGTTTCTTATCTCTTGTTCTATTAGAGGAGAAATGTTTAAAAATGTGCTATGTGATTTGAGACTTGGTATTAAACACCTGCGCAGGACTAGAGCAAAGATTAGTCTAGCTGATGATTCAAATGCATCACCTCAAGGAATAGCTCATGAAATTCCTTTGAGAATAGGAGATTGCATAGTGCCTGTCGACTTCTACATTGTCGAAACGAGAGATGCAACATATCCAGTGATTCTGGGATGGTCTTTTCTAGCAACTTCCAGAGCTTATAATGGACTGGCCAAACCGGAGGATTTCATTTGCTAATATCGACAAAGATGACTTCACACAAGCTGTTCCATACAACAGCAAAGCAGGAAAACGTTCTGCTGATAGATAAGACTTTTTATGGTCTCAGGGCTATCAATCCCCTTGTCAAAGTAGCACAAAGAGGTTTATCAATCCAAGAATGTTGTGATAGACACTAAGCTATGTGATCAAGTTCTTAATTCAAGCAAACAAGAGTGATTTTTGTTAACTAATGACAACTACAAACTTAAACAGGATTAAAGACTAATGACAATGACAAATTAATGATGTGAATATGATATGATGGAGGCATGAGATTCTAGACATGATAGTTGGTTAGGGTGCTTTGGTGCTAAACTAGAAATGCTAATGACAATGATGAGACATGATTCAAATGATTAAGAACTCTAATCTAGGTTAATCCTCTCATGAAGGTATTAACCCCTATACTAATCCATTTTCAAACCAAATTCCCATTTGTGAAATATGAATCAATATGCATTAGTAAACAGTTCTTAATGATCATTCAAGCAATTAACAATACATCATCATGCAGAAAATGCTTAAACCTCTAATACAGCTCTTTCAGGAATTTCATCAAACACTTTTGGTGCATGTAATTCCCAGAATCTAGATCTCAAGTGATATGCAAGGATCTAGCATAGAGAACAGCTGTTTAGAGAGATGAATCAATGAATCTAGCCCTAAGCATTCCTAATCTAACACTTTAGCACCCTAACCTACACATCTAGAACCTCATTAAGGTGACTACTCACTAATCATACTAATCTCTCTTAAACCTTTGTAAGTTGAGAAGATTAGCATGATTAATGATGAGAAATGGAGATGGAGATGATATATTAAAAAGAAAACAGCTTTAAACACCCAGATCTATTAAAACTCTCTTGATTAAACACTCAAATATAGATATTTCTCTTCTTAATGGAGTCTTTTCACAGAAGAGGCAAGAGACAAAGGGAATAAAACTTAGTTCTCTCCCCAAAAAACCCTAAAAAGTATTTATACTTCCTTAAAAACGAACCGGGTCAGCCCGGAACAAACCGGGTCCTGACCCGGCTTTAATGGATAAAGTGGGAATTACTGCGGGTTGGTCCAGTATGTCCCAGGTAGCACACCTAAGTCGCAGTAGATGAAGACTTGTCTTGTGAAGCCTGAATCGCCTTGTCTTAGCTGCACGCCTAAGTAGGAGTGTTTTGCGAGTGTTGCTGCGGCTTGATCTCCTTCCTCTCCAACTCGCAGGACTAAGGCGGTTTCTGGGGAATGTACAAACTGTGCGGGTTGGTCTCTATTGCACCTAGGTCGCAGGCTCAAGTCGGAGTGATTTGCGAGTGATCGTGCGGCTTAGTTCCAGGCGCGGCTAACTCGCATGCCTAAGTCGCACGATTGTGGACTTAGCATTTCTCTTGCTCGGGAGCTTCAGACTCTTCCAGTGATAGTTTACCCGCACATTTCAACTCGCAGCATCAGCATTCAGGCGTTCATCTTCAGGCCTGCGGGTTAACCAAGTCGCAAGACCATCTCGCAGCATCCAGAGCAGCTTAGACCACTTCGCATTCCGGAGAGTGTAACTCCTATGATACCTGTCTGAATTGAATGATTTCGGTTGCAGAAGACAGAGGACTCATTTATCTCCAACTTTGGTGAAGGAAGCTTCGGTGCTTGGGAAGTGTAAGGCTTCCTGCAGGGCACATCTTTGCAGTGCATGTACACGACCAGAGAGAGGCGTCTAGACATGTTGTCCATTCCGGAGACCGTATCTTCCTGCTCATAGATCCGAATTGAATGCTCTTGGACCTTCTGGAAAGAAGACTCAAATGTCTCTGATTCTCATGAAGGCCGCGGAAACTGAATCGGCCTGGAAGTGCACCGTCCTTCGCATCCTTCATAACTGATCTGCTCGGTCCGGAACAGCTGCGAGACAGGGGTTCCTTCCGACGAGCTTAACTCTCTGCTCACGCGTCCGAATTCCACGATTCCACTTGCTATGAGACCGTGATCCAATCCTCTCCAACTTCTATGAAGCATCCGCCACCTGAATCGGAACGGAAGGTTCCCCGGACAGGCGATTTCGGAGACATGTTTGCACCTGGAGATTTTAGCAGATACACTTCACTCGCGGTACGTGTTTTGGTCGACAAAGTCCACCCGCGGTACGAGAAAATGGCCGAGAAAACCTTCCTGGCCAGCGAGAATGGCCGATAACCTCCATAGACTCAATTTTTGCCACTTTTCAAGCTTTGATCACCATTCCACCTCCTGGATTCATCTTTTCAGCTCCAAATGCACCTGATAAACACTCAAAACATGCAAAGACTCATTGGGACCTAATGCATCTCCTAAGTACTAGAAAAAACCCTAAGGACCTAAAATGCATGGAATAAAACATGATTTAGAATGAATTTTGCAACCTAAATGATGCAAATTATGAACATATCAACTCCCCCACACTTGTCCTTTGCTTGTCCTCAAGCAAAAAAGAGCAAATGAGAGAAAGAGGTTGGATGCATTGGGAGTTCACATTTCCTTTTTGAGAGAAGTGATCACAATAAGAATTCAAGTTCATGCTCAATTATGCAATGCAAAGCCATACTCAGATATATATCAACTCAACAAGGAATCTCCACAAGTTCTTCTCTCTCTCAACTCTTTAACATTCATTAAGCTTTTTAACAAGTGGATCAAATGATGCATTGTTTAAACAAACATAGTTTGGCTAGGGTGAGGTTATGAGACAAAAATGATCTCATTAATGCTTGAGTGGGTTCAATGCAGCAAAAGGATCTCTCAATAAATGACAAAACTTTGGCAGAATGCTAAAGGTAAAAGGCAACCTATGCATACAAGGGCAAAGACTCATCCCACCCCACACTCTACTCAAGTTTCCTCACTTGCTCACTTTTCACACTCATTCTTCTCTCACTAGGGGATTCTCTTTTCTTTTTCATACACAAGTCTTGGAGTTCAAACTTTACATAGCTCTTTTTCACTTTCTCTTGTAACCTCTAACCTCTTCTTTTTATTTTTTTTTTCTTTCTTTTTTAAAACATTTGAGCTCTTTGGCTTCTTTTCTTTTCACTTAGAGGCTAGACTCTTTCTTTTCAAAACACTAGAGCTCACTTTCTTTGACTCAAAACTCCAAGACTGATTTCTTTTCTTTTTCATTCCCCTAGTTCTCACCATTCTCCTTTCATTTCCACTCATCTCTCCTTTTTCCACTCACCAACATGTATTCCCCCACATTTAGTTCTTGCCAAATCTCTCAGCTCCTTGATGATGGAACTTAGCACTCAGTGAGACTTGCCCTTGTCGCCCTAAACCTAACACTTTCTGCTAAGTTTGGTCCAAGGTGGCCTCTCAATCACACACAAATAATTGGCTTGAAAGAAGGATGGGTTCAGGGTGAGGAAAACTGATCTATTATGCAGATTCAGCTATTTGAGCTAAGGAAGAGGATGGTAAAAACAGGATTCTAGCTCAAATATGTATATTGGTATCCACAAGCTTATTCAAACAATGCACCAAATGATAATTTCAAGTCAAGTTCAAGGTTCCCACTTAATTAGAGTTGAGTTCAATTCAAACTTGCTTCTCAGATTCAGATCATTTCAGACTTTGCAAGCACAGAAAAAGATTCACAAGCATATTCAGTTCAAGTTCTCAAAGTGATGTACTCTATAGAAAACCTATCATTACTCCCTGCAAGATGCAACCTACATGCATATGCAATCTAGACTCAATCCTAAAAATGACAATGCAACTACATGATCATTTTTTTTTGTGTAAATTTTTCAGATTTTTCCATTTTTTTTTGGTTTTTACATGCACTTTGATGAGACTACATGTATGCAACTAAAATGTGACTCAAGACTCAAAGTGTAAAATAAGAAAAGAGAAAACATGATTAGTAAAGGATGAAACTCCTCCCCCACACTTAAATAACACAGTCCCTTGTGTTATAGAAGTATGAGAAAGGAGTTTAAAACAAAGTAAACAAGTAAAATGCAAAAGAAAAAGAAAATCTACATGCTATTTACAAGGTTTTGAGTGTTACCTAGTGGCTGTTGAAGTCAGACCCCAATGAGTAGGAGGGGTTTGAAGTGTGGCCAGATGGTGTCTCCCAAGAATGGTGGCTTGCCTCATCAGACCCGTCGTCAAGATCTACCCAAGTGGTTCCATATGTGACCAAGGGTGTGCAGTTCATGGAACTCTCTCCTACATCCTCCCTGTTCCTTGGTGAAACCGGTGCTGGAGCCCCACCTTTGCAAGGGTTTTCAAGCTTCTTGATCCTCTTCTTCATCTCCTTGATGCATTTGGCCATCTTGTGGATGGTTTTGTCTTGGTACTTGCACCATTGTTGGAGAATACCAATCTTTTGTTGAGCTCTGAACCCTGAAGTGCCTGGTTCCTCCCAGTTGTAATCATCAAAGTGGTATCTGTTTCCACCAAAACGTTTTTGAGGTGGAGGCAGATCAGCATCTTGAGCACCAGCTGCACTTGTGGTAGCATCTTCAGCGGTTGCTTTCTTCCCCTTGGAGGCTTCTTCTCTGCAAGCTTGCTTGTATGTGAGGATTGGTGGATCAGTCTGGACATTGTATAGCTCTTCCTTCAGCAAGAAGAAGTGAATATTCCTCTTAACTTGGACTGTGGTGATGGAGGGATTGGGCAGGAGAACTTGGGCTGGCTCACTGATGAGTGTCTTGAAGTTGTAGACTACCTTGGTACCCACTCTTCCTTGGAGGAATCCAATCTTACACAAATGTGCTTCATTAATCAGATCAAACCTTGCTTTGTTCTCCTTGAATCTGTACCCCATGGCTTTCAAGATCTTTGTTACCAACCATCCATGGGCCAGCTTTGCATCTTGCTTTGTAGAACCCCACATGCACTTTTTGTAGAACATCAAAGACCTTGCTAATTGAGATGCAAGGCAAAGTGGGTATTCATACCCTTCATAGGGTTCCCCATCTTCATGTGTTGGCATCAGCGGTCTCAGCCCTACACCAAGAAGCATCAGATCTCCTTTTTGAACTCTTCCAACATCAATCTTGAAGTAGAAGCTGTGAGAGAGAATCTTGTGTACATATCTCAGAACTGGATTCCTTATCCAAGAGGACTTAGCTGTTCCAGCTGTGTACTTCCCAGGAGCAATTGATCTCCATAGAAGTTGGATCTCATCTTTTCTGAGATTGACCTGGTTGGAGAGAAGTTCATTTCTAGGTGCTGAAAACCCAAAGATCTCATTCAATTCTCTGAATGACACTGAATACTCCTTCCCTTTCACAGTAAACTCCACATGTCCAAGCCCATCTCCTTGAATGATTCTTGAATCCCTTGGGTAGTAAATGAAAGCCTCAAAGGAGGCCAAGAACTCTTGAGACTCTTGCTCATAAGCGATTTCTCTCATCTCCAAAAGTGACTCAACACCCATGTTCCCAAGCAAAGTCTTGACATCTTCATAGAGGCCAATCTTCTTCAGAAAGTCCAAATCAGGGAATCTCCCTTGCTGGATCTCTATCTGCTGAAACTTAGCCAGATAATCAAGTGTTTCTGGTTCAGTTTTCTTGAACTTCTTTGATCCCTCTTCAATGGTGCCTTGGGAACCACCAACTGAGCTGCTTGAGTCACTTTCAGTCTGTTCACTCTCAGATACCACAGCCAACTGTTTCCCCTTTTTCTTGGAACCAGAAGCAACCGCCAAAGCTCTTCCTTCAGGCCTTGTCCTTTTTGGCGCTGGATCACACTTTCCTTGCTTTGTGGTATTCTTTGCACCTTGACCTTTTTCTCTTGGATTTGAAGACCCTGAGACCAAACCTTTGCTTTTTGATGCAGTGCCCTTCTTCTTGACCAGAGAGTTTGTTCTTTCAGTCATCTGCCAAGACATTCTCAAAAAAAATTGTTAGTACAAGAATAAGCCTCACAAGAGTCTCCAAAATTTTGAAAAAAACTTGTTGCAAGAATCGATTTCAAAACCACATGAACAGGTTTCTCAAGCTAAGCATCAATCAAATAAGTTCATAGCAATGCAAAAACAAGAGTGCAAAGCAGGGACTCAGCAAGAAACCAATTCATCTCCTTTCTTAAAAAAAATCGATTTTTGTCATGAATTACTTGCAACAATTTTCAAAACTCAAGAACAAGGAATTATCAACAAATTGCTCTGTTTTCCAAGACTATCTAGCACCCTAGCATTTATAAAAATAATCCCAAGGTCTAAAACAACCTATCAAAATCGATTCCACACCTTAAAGTTCAAAAATCACCATTATAGAACATGGAAAGAGATGAGTTTTAACAGGATGAAATACCTTGGGATTAAGATGCAACGAGTTCGAAATGCAATCAGGATGATGTTAACAACTCAAAAACGAGATCAGAGCACTTTGAATCAACAATTTTGGTGGAGAAATGAGAGAGATATGATGAAAACAATGGAGAGAAATGAGAGAAAGGGTTGCAAACTCGGGTTTGTTGTGGTGAAGAGAGAGTGTGGGACAGGGTCAAGCCTTTGTACTAGTGGTCAATAGATCTATTTTTACCAGTCAAGGCTTTGACCCGTCCTTTTCTCATTGACCGGCCTCCTTTCTCTTCTTTGTGCATCTGGGAGCCCTCGGGATCGAGCCGTATGACCGTCTCGGTGTAGAATCGGAAATATTTTTGTGCTACCTGGTCATCCTCTTCCTAACCCGCACGACCAAGTCGCAGTAAAATCCTTCAGCTTGGTTTTGTCTTGTTCTCCATGCTGCTACCTGGAACCCATTGCGACCAGCTAGCACGACCAAGTAGGAGTAATTTGCGACCATATGTGCGGCTTGGTTTCTTTTGTTCCCAGGTAGCATGACTAAGGCGCAGGGTTTAGGACTTAGACGCTTTAGCCGTTCTTTTCCTGCTGCGACCTATTTCACTTGTGCCCAGCTAGCACACCTAAACCGCAAGGTTTGTTACTTAGACATCTTGGCCGTTCTTCTTTTTGCTGCGGCTTGGACTCATTCTTCCCAGGTGGCATGCCTAACTCGCAGGTTTTGGGACTTGAACACTTTGGCCACTCTTCTTTTTGTGCGGCCTGGAACCCTTACTTCCCAGCTAGCACGCCCAACTCGGAGTAAATTGCGAGTCTTGCTGCGGGTTAGCTTCCTTTGTTTCCAGGTAGCACGACCATGCCTCAGGGTCTGTGACTTAGAAAACTCGGCCATCTCTCTTTTGCTGCGGCTTGGAACTCTTGCCTCCCAGGTAGCACACCTAAGCCGCAGGTTTTGTCACTTAAACTCCTTGGTCGTTCTCTTCATGCTGCGACCTGGCCTCCATGTTCCTAGCTAGCACAGCTGACCCGGAGTGAATTGCGAGTCTTCATGCGGCCTGGACTCCTTTCTTTTAACCCGCAGCACCAGCTAGCACAGTTTTGGACTTAGGCGTTTTGGACTCCTTCTGTTTAGTGCGGCTTGGTCTTCTTCTTTCCAGGTAGCACGACCATCTCGGAGTGAATTGCGAATGATCGTGCGACTTAGCCTCCTTGGGTTTCAGGCCGCAGCACCAGGTAGCACAGTTTAGCACTTAGAACTCTCGGCCTTCTTCTTTCTGGTGCGGCTCGGCTTCCATGCTTCTAGGTCGCACACCTAAGCCGGAGTAAATTGCGAATGGGTGTGCGGCCTAGCTTCCTCTCTTCTGACCCGCACTCCCAAGCCGCAGTAACTGGGACTTAAACATTTCGGGCTTCTTCATGGTTTCGTGCGGCCAGGTTCCTTTCACACCAGGTAGCACGCCCAGGCCGGAGTAAATTGCGAGTCTTGCTGCGGCCTGGGCTCTTCATGCACTAACCCGCACACCTAGGTAGCACTGAGTCGTTCTTCAAGTTTTTCTGGCTTTAAACACTTCTCTCAGCTCTCTCACATGCTCCATTCCATTTATCACTGAGCTATGTCTTCCAAAGATCTCCTAGTACCTGAGACCAACTCACAAAACCCATCAAAAAGTTCTAAAACATAAAAGAAAAGAGACGAAATCAAAAGAACTATGTACAAAGATAAGCTTGGGGTGTCTCCCAAGAGCACTTTGTTTAAAGTCTCTAAGTTTGACTTTGAGAACCTGTTTAACAGGCTGGTGGATCAAGAAGAGAAACTGTTGTAGCTTCCTCTTTCCCTTGTGAAACTAAGTAATGCTTGATTCTCTGTCCATTCACCACAAATTCTTGACCATTCTTCACTTCTAAGACAATGGCACCATAAGGTCTCACTTCAAGAACTTTGAAAGGTCCAGACCACCTAGACTTAAGCTTTCCTGGAAACAACTTAAGTCTAGAGTTGAACAGCAAGACCAAATCACCATACTTGAACTCCCTTTTCAGAATCTTTTGATCATGCAGAAACTTGGTCTTCTCCTTATAGATCTTTGAGCTTTCAAAAGCCTCAAGCCTAATCTCCTCAAGTTCATGAAGTTGCATGATCCTTTTCTCTTGAGCTGTCTTGATATCAAAGTTCAGCAACTTCACAGCCCACATGGCCTTGTATTCCAGCTCAACAGGAAGGTGGCAGCTCTTCCCATATAGCAGACTGAATGGTGATGTCCCAATTGGAGTTTTAAAGGCAGTCCTATAAGCCCACAATGCATCATCTAGCCTTTTGCTCCAATCTTTTCTGCTTGAGCTAACAGTCCTCTCAAGAATGGCTTTGATTTGTCTATTGGATACTTCAACCTGGCCACTAGTTTGAGGATGATAAGGAGTAGCTATCTTGTGTTTCACTCCATGCTTTCTCAATAAACCTTCCAGAGTCTTGTTCACAAAATGAGATCCTCCATCAGAGATAACAACCCTTGGGACTCCAAACCTTGGGAAGATAATGCTCTTGAACAGCTTCACAACAACCTTGGAATAATTGGTAGGGGAAGCAATGGCCTCAACCCATTTGGACACATAGTCCACAGCAACAAGAATGTACTGATTCCCATAGGATGAAATAAAAGGTCCCATAAAGTCAATCCCCCAGCAATCAAAGATCTCAACTTCTAGAATGGGGTTTTGAGGCATCTCACTCCTCTTTGATATGTTCCCATGCCTCTGACAGGCATCACATGCTGAAACCACCAACTGAGCATCTTTGAACATTGTAGGCCACCAAAACCCACTCTGAAGAACCTTGGCCACAGTTTTGAACGCCCCCATGTGACCTCCAAAAGCAGAACCATGACATTCTTGCAACACAGGTTGCATCTCCTCTTCAGCAAGACACCTTCTATACAGCTGATCCTTGTTCAGAACATAGAGGTAGGGCTCATCCCAATGGTATCTCTGGACATCTCTGAAGAACTTCTTCCTCTTGTAAGTATCTAATTCAGGAGGCTCCACCCCACATGCAAGATAGTTCACTATGTCTGCAAACCAAGGCATCCTCCTTTCTTGAATGCTCTCTACTTCCTCAAACTCCAAGTTGGAATGGAGCACCATCAGAGACTCTTCAGGCAAAGCATCATCTATGGGGACCTTTTCTTCAATCCTCAGCCTTGAGAGATGGTCTGCAGCCCCATTTTCAATGCCCTTTTTATCAAGAACTTCCATATCAAACTCTTGGAGCAATAAAACCCATCTTAACAGCCTTGGCTTGGCATCTTTCTTGGTCATCAAATACCTGAGGGCTGCATGATCAGTGTATACTATGACTTTTGATCACACCAGGTAGCTTCTCAACTTATCAAAGGAAAAAACTATTGCCAGCATTTCTTTTTCAGTTGTAGCATACTTCTCTTGTGCAGAGTCAAGTGTTCTACTGGCATAGTAGATCACATGCAGCTTCTTGTCTTTCTTTTGCCCAAGCACTGCTCCAACAGCAAAGTCAGATGCATCTGTCATGACCTCAAAAGGAAGTGACCAGTCTGGTGCCTGAACTATTGGTGCACTAACCAATGCCTCCTTGATCAACTTAAAGGCTTCTTCACATTCAGCATCAAAGATGAAATCCACTTCCTTACACAACAGTCTTGTTAAGGGCCTGGCAATCCTTGAGAAGTCCTTTATGAATCTTCTATAAAACCCTGCATGCCCAAGGAAGCTCCTTATCCCTTTAACTGAAGTGGGGGTTTGCAGGTTCACCATTACTTCTACCTTTGCTCTATCAACCTCAATACCCTTCTCAGATATCTTATGCCCAAGAACTATCCCTTCTTGCACCATGAAATGACACTTCTCCCAGTTCAGCACCAAGTTGTGTTGCTCACATCTCTCCAACACCTGTGTCAAATTAGAGAGACAATCCGAGAAGGAGGAGCCGTAGACACTAAAGTCATCCATGAACACCTCAACTTTCTCTTCAATAATGTCAGAGAAAATGTGCATCATACATCTTTGAAAAGTGGCTGGTGCATTACATAAACCGAAAGGCATTCTCCTATAAGCATAAGTGCCATAAGGGCATGTGAATGTTGTTTTCTCTTGATCTCTTGGATCTATGGGAATTTGAAAAAAATCCAGAGTACCCATCGAGAAAACAAAAATAAGGATGATTAGCTAACCTTTCAAGCATTTGATCAATGAATGGTAAAGGAAAATGATCTTTTCTAGAAGCAGAATTCAATTTCCTATAGTCAATGCACATGCGATGGCCAGTTATGGTTCTTTGAGCTAAGAGTTCATCCTTTTCGTTTTTCACCACTGTGATCCCACCCTTCTTGGGCACAACATGAACAGGAGACACCCATCTCGAGTCAGAGATTGGGTAAATTATCCCTGCCTCAAGAAGTTTTAGTATCTCCTTCTTAACCACTTCCCTAAGGTTGGGGTTAAGTCGTCGTTGATGCTCAATAGAGGACATAGATTGGTCCTCTAGGTAGATCCTGTGGGTGCAAATGTCAGGAGAGATCCCTCTAATATCAGCCAAAGAATACCCTATGGCTCTCCTGAACTTTCTTATTTCATTAAGCAATGCACTCTCTTGATCCTCTAATAGGCTATCATTGATGATGACAGGATATGTGGAGTTTAAGCCTAAGAAAGCATACTTGAGCCCTGTTGGTAGAGGCTTGAGCTCAACATGGGGTTCATCAGCCTCATTCCAATCCTGGTCCAAGCTGCTTTGGCTGGTGACTGATTCCTTGATAGCAAAAACTTCAGAGCCACTTTGTTCCAGCTCCAAAAACCTTGTCTCAGGACCCAGCTCTCTTGCATTGTCCAGATACAGCTTATACCCTTCACTTGCTTCAGCTAAGAGCCCATTGTCTCCTTGTTCTTGAGTTAGAGCAGCTTGAAGAGGATCCTCAGTGTTCAGCTCCTCAAGCAACTCATCAGCCAACTGATCCATTGTCTCCACATAGAAACATTGACCTTCAATGGTGGGTTTCTTCATCATCTCATTCACATCAAACTTGAGCTTTTCAGACCCAAGTTGAAGCTCTATTATCCCACCTCTCACATCAATAATAGCTCCTGCAGTTGCTAAGAATGGCCTGCCCAAGATAAGAGGATCTACTGGTTCCTCATCCATTTCCAGCACAACAAAATCTGTTGGAACCTCAAAACCACCTATCTTGACAGGTAGATCTTCCAACATACCAACAGGCAATCTAACTGATCTATCTGCAAGGATAAGAGAGATCCTTGCAGGTTTGAAGACTCTAAAGCCTAGCTTCTTAGCTATTGAGAATGGCATCAAGCTGACTGATGCTCCTAGATCACAAAGACATCCAGAGAATAGAAGAGGTCCAATGGCACAAGGGAGTGTGAAGCTCCCTGGATCAGTTAGCTTCCTTGGAATGGACTTCTTCTGAATGATAGCACTACCTTCATGACTTAGTACTACCATGCCTTGAAGCTCTTTTGTCTTGTTCAGAATGGCATCCTTCAAGAACTTCCCCATCTTTGGCATCATTAAGAATGCATCAATGAGAGGCATTGTGAGTGGTGTCTCCTTGAGTGCCTTCTCAAATACAGCTCTTGCCTTGTCCACTAGTTGCTTCTTAAATCTCCCTGGAAATGGGAGCTTGGGTTGGTATGGAGGTGGTGGCGCATATACTTTTTCTGGTTCTGGTTCCTTTGCTACCTCTTTACCCTTTTCTGTCCTTGGTTTCTCAGCAACTTGATCATCCTTTAAGGCTGCCTCCCCCTCAGGTTGATCATTGTCCTCAATGATCACATTGTTGTTCTCAATACCAGGTAACTCCTTTCCACTCCTCAGTGTAATGGCCTTAGCATATTCTTTGGGGTTGGGTTCTGGTTTTCCAGGTAGGTGGCCTTGGTTCCTTGAGCTTGATGCTTGGTTTTGCTTCAGTTCCTTGATTTCCTGCTGCATAGCTGCATTCTGACTTGCAAAGATCTGTTGACCCTGAAGTAGTTGTTGCAGAATACCAACCATATCTGTACCCATCTATGGCTGCTGTTGAACCATTGGTGGCTGGAACTGTTGTTGAACCGGCGCCTGCTGTTGGAACTGTGGTGGACCAAACCCTGGTGGTGCCTTTTGCTGTTGTGAGGTGTAACCAGTGCCCTGAAATGGTTGCTGTTGCTGACCAAAACTCTGATTCTGACCAAACTGATTCTTGGGTTGGAATGACCCTTGAAAGTTGTTCTTGGGAACAAAGTTCTTTGGAGCTTGAGAATTGGGATAGACCTGGTCTTGTGGGTTAGCTACATTGGTGTTCCTGTAAGAAAGGTTTGGATTGGCATTACCATACTGATATCTCTAGAACCTCTGATTCCCAATGTAGTTAAGCTCCTCTTGGGTAAGACCCTCTTCACTTATGTTCTCAAAGATCTGAGATGGTTCCTCATACTCTCCAACAAAATGCATTGGCTTCTGAGTGGTGAATTTCAGCTTGTCCAATTCACTCCTCAACTCCTTAACTTCTCTGGTGAGCCTGTCATAGTCTTCACCATAAGTATCATTGCTCAATGCTAAGTTCTCCACTAGCTCTAAAGCAGCATGTATCTCTTTACCCAGAAAGTTCCCATTGGAAGCAGTATCCAGCTGGTTTCTAATCTTGGGAAGAGCTCCTCTATAAAGTGTGCTGAGAAGAGAAGCCTCACTAAACCCATGGTGTGGGCATTGGTTTGTGTAGCTCCTGAATCTCTCATATGCTTCACCAAAACTCTCATTGCTGTGCTGAGTGAAGCTAGAGATTTGGTTCCACAGTTTTGCAGTTCTTTAGGTGGAGAATAACTTAGATAAGAATGCTTGCTTGCATTGCTCCCAGGTTTGAATGGAGCCTCTTGGAAGATTCTTCTCCCATTGATGAGCTTTGTCACCAAGACTGAATGGGAATAGTCTTAGCTTGAAGCTGTCTTCTGAAACTCCATTAATCTTGGTCAGATCACACACCTTATCAAACTGATCCAAGTGTTCCAATGGATCTTCCATTGCTAACCCATGGAACTTTGAATTCTGGACCATATTCAGCAATGATGCCTTCACTTCAAAGTTGTTGTTTTGCACAGGTGGTGCCTGAATACCAGCTCCATACTGATGAGCATTGGCCCTGTTATTCTCTCCAACATAGACTTGGGGTTGCTTATATCTTCTTTGCTGTTGTTGGAAAGGGTGGGGTTGGTGGTGCACTTGTTGTCTTTGCTGAACATTGGCCTGATGCCTCTGTTGATGAGCTTGAGCTTGTCCCTGGTGGACATAAGCTTGTTGGTGCACTTGTTCCTGATGAACATTACCCTGATGAAACCCTTGACCAACTCCATTACCAGCTCAACTTCCTTGAGCCTATTGCTCATGAACTGGTTGTTCTATGTCTACCACGTGATCTCCTTGTTCTGCCATCTCAGCCTGATCAATCTGTCTACCACGTCTGTCCTTTCTCCTCCTTGGTACCAAAAGATTGATATTGTCGTTGAGAGGGAAAGGTGGGCCACAGCTTCTTGATCTAGACCTGGTGTTCATACACCTGAAATCACAAACAGAACTTGAAAGTAATCAGTAATAACAAGAAAGTAAGCACTTGATCTCAAGAACAGATCAGAGCTTAATGCTAAACAAACCACAATTTGGCAACGGCGCCAATTGATAGATAAGACTTTTTATGGTTTCAGGGCTATCAATCCCCTTGTCAAAGTAGCACAAAGAGGTTTATCAATCCAAGAATGTGGTGATAGACACTAAGCTATGTGATCAAGTTCTTAATTCAAGCAAACAAGAGTGATTTTTGTTAACTAATGACAACTACAAACTTAAACAGGATTAAAGACTAATGACAATGACAAATGATGTGAATATGATATGATGGAGGCATGAGATTCTAGACATGATAATTGGTTAGGGTGCTTTGGTGCTAAACTAGAAATGCTAATGACAATGATGAGACATGATTCAAATGATTAAGAACTCTAATCTAGGTTAATCCTCTCATGAAGGTATTAACCCCTATACTAATCCATTTTCAAACCAAAGTCCCATTTGTGAAATATGAATCAATATGCATTAGTAAACAGTTCTTAATGATCATTCAAGCAATTAACAATACATCATCATGCAGAAAATGCTTAAACCTCTAATACAGCTCTTTCAGGAATTTCATCAAACACTTTTGGTGCATGTAATTCCCAGAATCTAGATCTCAAGTGATATGCAAGGATCTAGCATAGAGAACAGCTGTTTAGAGAGATGAATCAATGAATCTAGCCCTAAGCATTCCTAATCTAACACTTTAGCACCCTAACCTACACATCTAGAACCTCATTAAGGTGACTACTCACTAATCATACTAATCTCTCTTAAACCTTTGTAAGTTGAGAAGATTAGCATGATTAATGATGAGAAATGGAGATGGAGATGATATATTAAAAAGAAAACAGCTTTAAACACCCAGATCTATTAAAACTCTCTTGATTAAACACTCAAATATAGATATTTCTCTTCTTAATGGAGTCTTTTCACAGAAGAGGCAAGAGACAAAGGGAATAAAACTTAGTTCTCTCCCCAAAAAACCCTAAAAAGTATTTATACTTCCTTAAAAACGAACCGGGTCAGCCCGGAACAAACCGGGTCCTGACCCGGCTTTAATGGATAAAGTGGGAATTACTGCGGGTTGGTCCAGTATGTCCCAGGTAGCACACCTAAGTCGCAGTAGATGAAGACTTGTCTTGTGAAGCCTGAATCGCCTTGTCTTAGCTGCACGCCTAAGTAGGAGTGTTTTGCGAGTGTTGCTGCGGCTTGATCTCCTTCCTCTCCAACTCGCAGGACTAAGGCGGTTTCTGGGGAATGTACAAACTGTGCGGGTTGGTCTCTATTGCACCTAGGTCGCAGGCTCAAGTCGGAGTGATTTGCGAGTGATCGTGCGGCTTAGTTCCAGGCGCGGCTAACTCGCATGCCTAAGTCGCACGATTGTGGACTTAGCATTTCTCTTGCTCGGGAGCTTCAGACTCTTCCAGTGATAGTTTACCCGCACATTTCAACTCGCAGCATCAGCATTCAGGCGTTCATCTTCAGGCCTGCGGGTTAACCAAGTCGCAAGACCATCTCGCAGCATCCAGAGCAGCTTAGAGCACTTCGCATTCCGGAGAGTGTAACTCCTATGATACCTGTCTGAATTGAATGATTTCGGTTGCAGAAGACAGAGGACTCATTTATCTCCAACTTTGGTGAAGGAAGCTTCGGTGCTTGGGAAGTGTAAGGCTTCCTGCAGGGCACATCTGTGCAGTGCATGTACACGACCAGAGAGAGGCGTCTAGACATGTGTCCATTCCGGAGACCGTATCTTCCTGCTCATAGATCCGAATTGAATGCTCTTGGACCTTCTGGAAAGAAGACTCAAATGTCTCTGATTCTCATGAAGGCCGCGGAAACTGAATCGGCCTGGAAGTGCACCGTCCTTCGGATCCTTCATAACTGATCTGCTCGGTCCGGAACAGCTGCGAGACAGGGGTTCCTTCCGACGAGCCTAACTCTCTGCTCACGCGTCCGAATTCCACGATTCCACTTGCTATGAGACCGTGATCCAATCCTCTCCAACTTCTATGAAGCATCCGCCACCTGAATCGGACCGGAAGGTTCCCCGGACAGGCGATTTCTGAGACATGTTTGCACCCGGAGATTTTAGCAGATACACTTCACTCGCGGTACGTGTTTTGGTCGACAAAGTCCACCCGCGGTACGAGAAAATGGCCGAGAAAACTTTCCTGGCCAGCGAGAATGGCCGATAACCTCCATAGACCCAATTTTTGCCACTTTTCAAGCTTTGATCACCATTCCACCTCCTGGATTCATCTTTTCAGCTCCAAATGCACCTGATAAACACTCAAAACATGCAAAGACTCATTGGGACCTAATGCATCTCCTAAGTACTAGAACAAACCCTAAGGACCTAAAATGCATGGAATAAAACATGATTTAGAATGAATTATGCAACCTAAATGATGCAAATTATGAACATATCAACTGCAACAGGAGAGTTTGAAGAAGAACTTTGGAGTGACGAAGAACCTGCTAGGCAAAGCAAGGAGATGTCGAAAAAGACTTGTCTCAGGACAAGGTCTTCCTCATTGGAATAAGTCACGTCCAATACCAAAATTCGAGCTAAACGACTTAAAACAAAAGCGCTTAATGGGAGGCAACCCATTTAGGTATTGTTTTCTTTAGGATTTTTCTTTCTTTTTCTTTTGATCTTTTTCTTTTTCTTAGTTTCAGGTGTTTCTTATAAAACAAAAAAGCCAAAAAAATCATAAAACCCGAAAAAACCAAAAAAGAAGAAGGATGGTACCTGACTGCTCGGCCCAGCAGGAACCAAAGAGAAGCAGGAAGAGGCCGCGAAATAAGCCTCCGCGGTCGCAGGTGTTCGGACCGCGGGAAACCTATCATCGACCGCGGTCGCGTGAATATGACCGCGGCCAAGTACTTGTTTGCCGCGGTCGTGTGGCCCCTGACCGCGGCAATTGGTCGTTGAGATCAAACTCGACCCCAAACCACCCACTTCACCCCATTTCACCTCACCAATCACCCTCCACATCATTCATCACCTTCCACCACCTTCATCACCAACTAATCACCTTCCCAAACCCCTTCGATGAATCCGGTTCATCTCCACTAGCACCCCGGATCCAGGTAAGTTCTCTTTGTCCCTACCAATTCGATTATCTATGCATTTTTCTCATCCAATCTCGACTTGTTTCACACTGAGGACAGTGTGATTTAAGTCTGGGGGAGGATTTCATCTCTTTCTAACCACTTTTCTTTCATGAGTCTTGCATTATCTACACTTTTTGCATTTTCCTTAAAGGTTTTCAAAATCGGTTTTCAAAACAAAATACGTTTTAAAAGGGAATGGTGAACATGAATCAATGATAGTTGACTGTGTGCTTTAGACTGTTCCTAGTGACATGCTCATTCATGATTTAGGACTAGACTAGGCGGTAGCTAAGCACATTTGAAACGAAGTACCCCAGAGGAATTTGAATGATTTCGATTTAGATGAAGGGATACACTAGCTCTGTTTTATTTGGACTTAATTTGGACTTAATTTTCTCATTGAAGTATTAGACCAGGGAAACGAATCATACATTCAGGACTCCTTTATCCTTTTACCACTCTCTGTTGATCCTGAATGGCTAGTTCATCTTTAGCTAGTTCCCCACCTTAACCAATCCTCTTTCAAACCACATGCACTCTTGTTTTCTATTGTCTTATATGCAGATAAGTGCAAAAACGTTGGAGAGAAAGAGGAACGACGCAGTTTTCAGTCACCAAGGACAGAGACCTGCGATTTGCCGGAAGAGTTCCCGGGAGGATTCAACACAAGAGGAAGCTCAGTTTGCCTTAGAAAAATCTCAAATTTTGGTACAATCTCGTCCTCTAGTCTCTCTCTCTTTAAAAGGCATTTCCTTTCCCAAAAAAAAAAAAATCCAAAAATAAGAAAAGAAAGGAGATTAAAGCCTTAGAGAGTCTAGAGAGGTCGAATTTTAAGTCCCAAGGCAACATGAGTTCGATTTTATGGAGTTTTTGAGATTGTTTTCTGATTCCCGGAAAGAATCTAAGTATGGGGGAATAGCTGTTTACAACATGATGCGAGTTGTAAACGGGGTTGGTTGTTTTCGTTTTACTAAGCTTCAGGTTTTAAATTTATAACCCCTAAATGTCTGCAAGTGCACAGATGTGCGCTGTAGTACTTAGGGTATCGATCCCCAGAGACTTAGTTGTTTCATTACGAATTCAGTGCAACACTTAAATCAGACTAGAACTAAAAGGGTTTTGGTTTTGGTTTTGGGTTTTTGGTTGTCACTAAATCTAAATTAGAAAGCAAAGAAAACAAAAGCAATTGAAGGCAATTAAAACAAGTAAAAAGCGATTAAACTAAGGTAAATGAAAGCAAGTAATAAGCGAATAAATCAAAGACAAATTGAAAGCAGGGAAAATCGAATAAGAAGCAAAGGTTGTAAGCAATGAAAGAAAAACGTTGGGGCTCAAGGGGTTTTGCAGGGGTTCATGGACTAGGCTATGTCGATTTTAAACAAGTGATAAAGGTAATCAACTACGTATGTTCTAGGACTCGAGGGACGGAAGTATGAATAGCCTACTTTCGTAGCACTAAACAACTATCTCTCGCAACCCTAATCAGTAGGTTTCCACTCTGATTCTGGAAGGGAGAAGATGCAATAGCAGGACAAGACTCATCAACATTCACAACTCAACTACAGGTAGGTTTCCACTCCTATAGAAGAATTGCTCGTTTCACCCTAGTTGAGACAATCAATGAAAGCTTTCGCAACATATCATATCAGATCGGCTTCTAAGTGGCCAGCAAAGAATCACGCAGTAAGATTAAAGGCAAACGAAGAACATCTAGAAGATTAATAATCCTAAATCTATCGATTCATAAGCAAAGACACATGAAATTTCCTTTGAACAATCCCTTTAAACCCAACTGGGTAACTACTCAAACATATTGTAAACAATCATCACAGAGTATTGAAAGTGCACGAAATTAAAGAGAATAAGGAAGAAAAACGAAGAACAGAGAAGCAGATGGAGGCGCGATGTCTTCCTCCAGCGGCGGCTCCTTCTTCTGATGCGGCGGCCTCCTCTAGGGTTCCAGCCGAAATCCCTCTCTCTCTCTCTAACTTGTCTAAGTTTCGGTTTCTATTGGTCTCCTCTCTTTAGAATGACCTAAAGAGGGTATTTATAGCTTCTGGGGTGGTTCTGGACACTTAGGGCTTCAACAATAACGAAAGGAATTGATCTGGGCTTTAATTAAGTCGTCGGGAAAGTGAACGACCAAGTTCCACGGTCGCGGTGGCTCTACCCGCGAGAAAATGGGTGTTGGCCGCGGTCCCGGCACTTGCTCTCTTCCGGAACTGCATTTTCTGTCATTCTTGCATCGGGAGTATCTGAAGATCTAACCGTTGGATTGTCTCCAAACCAAGTGCATTAGAAATCTGGTTGGATCCGCTATGTTGTCTCAAATTTTGGGGGTGATCAGACAGTGAGAAGGTCTTCATCGCTTGTCATACTTCTGACGGTCTGCATTTATCCAAAATTGCTCATTTGTTCCAAATTGCATATCTTTTGTCCAAGTTTCCTGTAAAGTCTTTTGAAACTCTAAAACATTCAAAACACTTTAAAAACATTGAAAACAGAGTTAAAACACCTGGATAAGACATTATTATGATCCATAAAAATGGTCAAAATACGGTGTTATCACAACAAAGGAGGAAGGATTATGCAACAACATTTGGCAAGAAGAAGTGACTGAAAACTGTGGTCATCAACAGGTCATTATCTCTCTTGCGGTTTTGCATATTATCTTGCATCCTCCAGATCTTCAGGTAACCCGAAACACTTTAACTCCACCACTTAAATAGCCTTTTAATGCCAAACGCCATCTACCCTGGATGATGTCTTTAATGAGAACTCACTATTGAACTTAATGAATGTACAGAGCTAGTTGACTGGAATCAAGATTTATATTGTTTAAGTTTTGCATGACGGAAAAAGTGGACTAGTATCTCTTGTGCATTGGTGAGAATTTTCTAGACTAAGTTGTGGATTGATGCACTATCTTTGGTCCTAGTTTAGGAGTTCATGTCTATGAGATTTGTGCATTTCCTATTTTTGTTTTCACTTAACCAGTTTAGACTTTTGCTTTGTTTGAGGACAAACAAAGGTTTAAGTCTGGGGGAGTTGATAACACCGTATTTTGACCACTTTTATGGATCGTTTTGAAATACTTTTTCTATGTTTTAATTGCTTTTAAGTACTTTTATCACGTTTTTCTAGTATTTGTAGTTCCAAGACTCTTTTCAGGTAACTTAGGGAAAAGCTTAACAAAATGGATAGAAAACCAGATTTCAGTTCAGAGTCAAACCGTCAGAAGTTCACCCCTGATTGAATGCCTTCTCACCGTCTGATCCTGCTCAAATTTGGAGACCTTAAAGATGGAAGTATCAGCTTTCCAGCACACTTTACAGCTTGGCAATCCAACGGTTCAATCAAAAGATACGCGAAGAGCAAGATGTCCCGTAAACCAGCCGGCAAGCAATTCCACCCGCGGCCAACAGGCCATTTCCCGCGGCCAGAGACATCCCGACCGCAGCCAGCAGTCCATTCCCCGCGGTCACAGCCATCCCGACCGCGGCCTGCCATCTCCAAGCCCGAAGGCCCATTTCTGAAGCCCACAATGATTCCCTCATTTGGAGAAACCCTAAGTGACGTCCAGAGATGTCTTGAGCACTATAAATACATGTCTTAGGAACCCTATTTCGAAGACATGCTATTTTTCTTATTGTTTTAGAATACTTTTAAGTTTTAGGTTTTAGGGAGAGAGAGATCTGTCTCTTCAACCCTTGTTCTTTCTTTTTCAATTTCGGTTTCTATTCTACTTATTAATACTATGTTTTTGATTTCGTTCATCATGTCTGAGTAGTTTTATTGTTGGGATTAAGGGATTTTCGATGGGGATTTATATGTTCGATGAGGATTCCATGAGCTTTTGAGCCGAATCTTAGAACTTTTTCTTCTGAATTCGTTGTTACTGCATGAGAGTAGCGTCATGAACTACAATCTGATCCAGATGCTTGGTGACACGAAAGTGTTCATCCGGTATCAGATCTAGTTTGGGAGAGCAAAACAAACATAGGAGTGGAAACCTACCTATGGGCGATTTGTGAATGAGGACGAGTCTTAAACATAATGCATCTCTTCTCTTCCAGGGCCAGAGTGGAAACCTACTGGTCAGGGTTGAGAGAGATGGTTGTCTATGATCACGACAGTGGCGTATTCATACGTCTGTGACTCCAGCTCGAAAAGTTTAAGCTAAGATCTTATCAAATTTACTCTCTAGCAATGTTTTGAATCGTTCGTACCCCTGAGAAAACTTCCCTGAACCCCAACGCCTTCTTTTCTATTGATTTACACCGTTTTTATTTCAAGCTTTAGTTCAATATTGTCTTTCCTTTTTAGTAGATTTTCATTTAAGCAATTAGAATATCCGTTTTTCCCATTTTTATTCATTTTCGTTAAGTTTAGTTATTAGGTCATTTAATTCCCGTATTTTCTTTTAAGATTTCGTTTTTACATTTTAAACACACTACCAAACCCCCACAAAACCGTTTTGATTCTAGACTTCCTTACTTTATACTTATTTCAAAGGCTTTTTGCAGGAAAAGATCCTCCTTCCCTGTGGATTCGATCCCTAAGTACTACAATTGATCAGCTGTGCACTTGCCGCTATTGATTTCATTTAGGGTAAAACTTGACAACCCTCGACACACCGACAACCACACATCAAATGTCTAAAAGGAAAGGCAAAGAACAAAAGATATCCAGCGGGTTCAATAGTTCAATCATATAAACGATGAAATCTCTTATTTCTCAGAACACTACTTTGCTTCACACATTTCTACAGCTAAGAGAAGGTAAAACTTTGTTAATAATCAATTAAGTTTTAATTGTAATTTTGGTTTCGAACTATATATATGAGCTAAATTTACAATTTGTTAGATCAACCCGGTATGATGAAGGTGAAGTACATGTGTATCCTATACTGGTCCCGGAAATATTTACTCAAGTAGGTCGTCCAACTGGTCAAAATAGTGAATTTTGGTTAACAGAGAAAGATTATACCCAATTGTGAATATTTTCAACCCCTTGAGAGGTACTTTATATACGTACAATTCATTATTTGAATTATTCACTAATTCTTACAATTAATTTAGTTTAATTTTTTTCGTTGGCAAAACATACAGATTGTTGGAAGCGCAAATACGAATTGAATATCCAAAACTCTCTGATGATGAGGTGATGTCGAAAAGAGATGCAGATTTTTCTAGCTGGATTTGCCAATATGTATGTATTAAAAAATCCACCTATTGGTTATTAAATATTATTTTCTTGCAAGAATAATCTAATATATTTGCTATTATTTAGGTAAGTGCCATGAAAAGTCAGGAAAATTTTCCTCCTTGGGTTCATGAAATAATAGAAGGTCCTGAAAATAAAGTCAAATCGTGGCCCATGTATTTTACAAGAGGGTATTTGTTTCACACGCGTGAAGACGGACTCACGAAAAAAACAATGAATTACGGGGTATGTGTGCGAGGACAAAATTATTCTGAAGCAACTAAAGAGGATGATTATTACACGAACGTAGAAAATATCATAGAGCTTAAGAAAGATACTTCAGAACATTTGCGGTAATATTTGATATAGGTTTTAGTGTTTTATAAATACATAGTAATGCATTAGTATCTTGAATACTTGACAATATTCTATTTTGCAGGGGAAGTACAATTGGGATCTGGGGATTACCGATATAGTGAGACATGAATTCTGCAAGAGGGCCACACTTAGGATGAAAGGAATTGTCAGCCAGGCTAAGACAAGTGGTAAGAGACCGCATTGGATTAGCCCAAAACTTTGGAAAAATTTGTAGAGACATTGGAACACTCCCGAAGCAAAGGACAGGAGCTCTAATGCTTCAACTCTGACCGTGGCGGTCTTGGAGCCCACAAACATATATCCGGACAAAAATCATATATGCATGTTCAACAAGAAATGGTAAGCTCGGTGATAATTGATTTTAAATATTGCTCTTAACATAATTTATCTGATTTTGTATCATTCTTTTGTTGTAAACGATTTTGTATCATTGTAGGAAGAAGAATTGGGGCGTCCTGTATCTTTTGGAGAAGTGTTTGTGAGAACACACACCAAGGCCGATGGAACTTTTGTTGATCAAAGGGCCAGAAGAGTAGCTGAAACTTATGAGAAGAACATAGAAGAGAAGATGTCTCAAATAGATGTCGATGGTCCTCAAACTTCAGAGAATTCTTCTCAGCAGACCCTCACCATTAAAGAAAAGAATGAGATATTTCTTAAGGTTTGTCTTTCTCTTCTTAGCATATATTGGTATTTGTTTTGCTTGATGTTGATTATCTGGCTTTGAGATAGTAAAATTGAACCATGTCTCGTCATTAGCTCAGATTTTTTGTTTGCATTGTTAGCTTGGTTTGATGTTTAGCAAAATGTGTGTTTGAGTTTGCGATTGATCTCAGTTAGAGCTTACTGGTCTGATTTGTTTTGCTTCTTTATGTCGTTGTAATCTATTTTTTTTAAAGCAAAATACTTGTTGAAAAAATCTTACTGATCTAACTGAGTTCTTATTTATAGTGATTTCTTACTGTCTTTGTGTTTGCTTAGGGGATTGATCTTACTGAGTTCTTTCTGATTTTTCTATGGTTTGAGGTTAAAATACTTGTTGTTTTAGTCCACTGAAACAGATGACAACGGAAACCCTTTTGGGCTTGGGAAACTGAAAGAGACTATCAACAAAGGGAAAATAAAAGAAAGTTATGGAAACTCTCAATCCTCATCAATTTCCGAGATAGATCAACAGCTACAAGCTGCTCGTCAAAACATTGAGGAACAAGAAGCCGAAAATGCAAGACGTGATGCGGAGAACCGAGTTTCTCAATCTAAGATCGCAAGCTTGGAGTTTCTCTTATCCTACTTCAAAACAAATGATCCAGCATTTGCAGCATATGTGGCTTCTCAATCAGATCGAGCCGCACCAACCACAACACCAGGTACCACTCTAAGAGCCGCACCACCAACCACAGCAGGAACCACTCCAGGAAATGCACCACCAACCACAGCAGGAACCACAGAAAGAACCTCACCAACCAATTCTCCCTTGTCAAACACTTCATCAACCTCTCCATCTTAACTTAGTAATTTCTTTGATATTTTTTATTTTGGTTGTCTAAATATTTATGTTTAGGATATTTTGTAAGATGTTTGACTGATTTTAGTAAATATTTTGGGTAGAAACTATTTAAAATGCAGAAATTGTTTCAATTTTCCGTTTTTGATTCCTAAAAAAAATTACTTATTCAACATAGGTAGTTGCAAATAAGTCCCTATTTGGGACTGAATTGTTTCAATAACGTCGTCGCATTTTGGAAGCTAATGCATGACCATTTTCCGACTGAATTGGTAAATATTAGTCTCTAAGAGGTCGCAAATATTTCCCACTGCTTTGCGACTAATGTGCTACAAAGTACATTTGTTTTTTCACTTCGTCCATCAAAGCTAGAAAAGTCCCAAATTAGTCACTAAAATATAGTCTCTAATAAGTCGCAAATATTACCAACTAACTTGCGACCAAGATGTTACAGAATATATTAGGTTTTTCACTTCGTCCTTTGTAGTCTCAAATTGGTCTAGTCGTTAATCTACGACTACGTTATTTGTCTCATAGTAGTCGCTTATACGCGACGGAAATATGTCATCACAGAGTAGTCGGAAAACAGGGACTAGTTTGCGACTAATATTTTTTGCGACGACAAATTTGCGACTACGTATTGTAGTCGTATAGTAATCGCAAAGCATTGATTTGAGACTAAGATAAAACTATATTGGTAGTCACAAATTCTGTGTTTTCTTGTAGTGTCCTTGAGGTAGAGACTTTTCCCATTGATGAGCTTTGTCTCCTAGAGAAAAAGGGAATAGCCTCAGCTTGAAACTGTCCTCACTCACTACATTCATCTTAGTTAGATCACAAACTCTATCAAAGTTGTCAATGTGATCTAATGGGTCTTCTACTGCCAAGCCATGGAACCTGTTTGATTGCACCATGTTGATCAAGCCAGACTTGATCTCAAAATCTTTTTCAGGTGTTGGAGCTTGAATCCCATGTCTCTGACCCTGAGAATTGGCCTCATCACCAGCTCCCACAACTTGTCTTGGACGTGGAGGTGGTGGCTCTTGCTGATTCTGGTGGTTTCCATTACCACCATGAGCCTGTTGCCCTTGATCCATACCCAACCTCTTAATGTGCTCAGCTCTTTCCCTGTGTCTCCTTGCTTGGCTTCTTGTGTTCATACACCTGAAAACAAAGACAGCACTTGAAAGGTAATTAGTAAAAAAAAAAAAGACTGATCTCAAGAAGATCCAAAGTCGTAATGCTATATAAAACTCTCCAATTGGCAACGGCGCCAAATTGATAGTAGGTTTTTAGCCTACTAAGGTCAATTAACCTCTTGTGTTGTAGGACTTGAGGGTCAATCATAATGGAGGTTATCTAGGCACTAAGACTATGAGGATCAATTCTTAATCCAAGTCTAAAGAAACAGGTTGGTGATTAAGTGATTTAAAATCATAAAACAAACAAGAAACAAGCAATACTTAAGAACTAAACAAACGAGACAACAAAGAAAAGACTCAAATTCAAATAAAGATAAATCTAAACCTCTAGATGTGATCATTGATCAGGGTGCTTTCAATGCTTAATTCATGATGCTAACAAAACAATGCAACACTTATAATTCTTAAGTCTAGACTTCCAAAGCAGATTAATTCATTCCCATGGCAGAAATCTCTTTGAAAATCACTTAATCAAGACTAATTCCCATTAGTGAACAAGCAATTAACAAGCATAAGGTTCCAACTCTAACATGACCAAACAGCCTCTTTGTGCATCAAAATAAGAGCTAAAAACACTGAATCTTATACAGAAAGATAAAGCAAGCATCACATGATCTCAAATTCTAGTCAACTTAGAACTCAAAGCAAGATCATTTTTTTCCCAAGACAATGATCACTATACTAATAAGCATTCAAACCTAACTCTCATTAGTGGTAATGATGATCAATATGCATTAATAAACAGTTCTAATATGTCATTTATGCTTCAAACAAACATTCCCATGGCATTTAAAACATAATCCCTTAAGTTAGCTCATTCAGGCATTACATCAAACACCTTGTACTGGGTGGAGAAATGCCTAAGTTCTAGATCAAGCTTATAATGAGAGATCTAGCATTAGGATCAGCTAAAGCACCCTAATCTACACACCTAGAAGCTTAAAAGAAGACTACTCACTAATTATGATTAACACACCTAATCTTTTGCAAGAAGTGATGTTAATCATGATTAGATGCAAAGATAAGAAGATGAGATGATAAGAAACAGCTTTAAGATGATTAAATCCCTTAGATATCTCTTGATCAAACTTGTTTTTACACTGAAAAGGAAGTAAAACTAAGAGAGAATAAAAGGTTATTTAGGGTTTTCCCAAAAAAAACTATATATAGCAAGGGTTTTCGGCCGGGTCAGCCCAGACAAACTGGGTACTGACCCGGCTCAGTTGGGTATTTTGGATGATGTGCGAGATGGTCACTTCCCTTCCTAAGTCGTACGCCCAAGTCGGTCGCATCTGCAAACACATGTGCTAGCATTACAAGAAATATGAATATTGATAGCACTCTCGGATAGCACGATTTACCAAACTGCTATGGAAGATGAGTTCGTAAGTTCTAATACTTATAATAGTACTTAACCAGCGCTAACATACAATTATAATAAGTGGGAATCTAAAATCATGAAATTCGCCAACACTTAGACTAAAAAACCCTTAAGCGCCAACACTTAGTCATTTCCCCCCTTTATCGAAATTTTCTCTTTGACTTAACACACTCTCAAATTGACTCTCAGAATCGACTCTCACACTCTCAAATTTTGACTCACCGACCCAGTAACCTCACCAGCCGCTGCCTCCATTGAAGATAGCCGCAGCCTGTTATCCTTTGCCAACACCAATTTCGTTCGTCTCTGTCAAAACACATGTCTTTCTTATGCTAATTCATTTCTTCTTCGCACTCGTTTCTTATTTTCGAACTTAATTAGTTTGCTTTTGACCAATTTCTGTCTGAATGCTGTTTCAGGAAGTCTCGATTGAGATAGGGTTTGTTAGAATCGATAAATCTGGTTTTGATTTAAAGTTGTTGTTCTTTTTCTTTGCATGCCTCTGTTCTTCGTGTTGGGCGAACAATTCTTTCATATTAGGGTTAGTAGCATCTAATTTAGGTGTAGCTGGAGATAATCTATGAACAATTTTGATAAAGCTGCAGAATTCAACACATTCTTTCAGTTGCAATTTTGATAAAACTGTGATTTTGACACATTCTTTTAGTATATCTTAGTAGCACTGTTTAAAGTCATTCAGTCGCAATTGATCTCTTAAACTTGCAAAAGCTGAAGAATTCTACACATTTCTCTTGAATTCCGTTTCTACAAAGCTCAATATCTATTCTACAGTTTTGTTTCTATGTGACTGCAATTTCAGGAAGTTTCTTTGTTAGATAGATGTTTCTTTGGATGTTTCTATACGTTTCTGTTAACTCTCTCATATCTGCTATGCTTGGTGCATGTTAAATGATTATGTCTAAACTTATAATAATCATGTTATCTGTTTTGCAAGTGCTTGTACGAATGCAATATTTCTGGAATTAAAGCTTTCCCTTTGCTATAATCACAGGACCACAGGTATGTTTCGTGTATACCAATTTGTAGTATTGAATGATTTAATTTTCTGGTTGTTCTTTTTTTTTTGTCTTTATGGTTTTATTATGATTGTTGGAACAAGTTCATTTTTCTGCTTTAGTTTGCGAACTTCAGATATTGGCTGAAAATGAGGTTGACTTCAGATATTGTTATGCAATTGAGTTATTTTTCAGCTATTCACTTTTTAGTTAATTGTTAATTATGACATTGATTTATTGGTTAAATGGTTTGAGATTTATTTGCATTCGGCTATTGTTGTATTTGTCAATTGATATGAGACTCATTTTTTATTTGTTGTTGTACCACACTGAACTGCTTTAATTAACGTAGTACATGAAATGGTGGAGAAGGCTTGGGTTCAACTTAGGATGTATTAATCTGAATCAATATAAGTTTGGATACCGTGAGAGTTTGTAGATTTTAAGTTGTTCTTTCTGCCGTGAAGAGCTGATCCTTCTTACAAAAGAGGGGCTTCGTATTTTGTACGGTCTGTGGCTGATGCATTAGGTGGATGTGATCTGATAATATGTCCTTGCATTGATTGTCGGAATATAGTTCGTTAATCAGCTAGTATTGTAGTTGATCATGTTTCACAGCAAATTGAAGAGTCTAAACATTTGGAAGAAACACAACATTTAGAGGAAACACAGCCTGGAAGAACATCTGAAGATGCTGAACAGCCTGAAGATGAGATTGAATTGTCTGAAGATGCTGAAAACGCAAATGCACCTAAGCGGAAGAGACATAGAGGCCCAACATTGATGAAAAACATAGCAAAGGATCCAAATATCAGAGAGCGAGTTGATTTCATAGCCTTAGGCGAACCTTGCGGTCCTGGTTCGGTTAAGCTGTCATCCTACTTAGGTCCATTGGTACGAGAACATGTGCCTGTGACAGTTGAGGGTTGGTTGAAAACTAGCAAAGAAGTCAAAACTGTGATGTGGAGATCTATCCAGGTGACTAATTCTATGCATTTACGTATTTCATTATGACTAAGATTAGTATCAATATTTAATTTGTAAGTTTATTATTTGTTTGATGAATGTAGGCAAGGTTCGAACTTGATCATGAGTATCAAAAGAAAGCTATTTTCAAGCAGATGGGTTGTCTATGGAAGTCATCCAAGTCAAGCTAAGTAAATAAGATTAACAAAGCCTCAACTAACCAACAAAGGATGAATCTGCGACCCGGCAATGTTTCTCCAACTGGATTTTCATACAAAAGATGATGTGGTTGTTGCTGAAGGTCGTTGGCATACAACTGAAGAAGAAGCATTGGTGAATGGAGTTCCACTAGGACCAAATGCATTTAAATTATTTGTGGATGAAATAATTCAACCTAGATCATTTATATGGCGGCCTATGAAGGGTATCGCATACCTAGAGGACTGCTTTAAGTTGTATGTGTCATGGCCTGCCGCAAAAGTTGTCTTAGAAGGCACCACAGATGCAAGAGGTCATAAATCTCCAGTTGATATTGCTCAAGGAACATGTGGAAAAGGTGCTGCAAAAGGTTCTACATCTCCTACTGAGAAGTCTCTAGCCTCAAAAGATCCAAAAGATGCAGTAAAAGGTTCTACATCGCCTTCTAGGAAGTGTCTACCCTCAAAAGGTCAAAAAGCTGCAACAAATGGTTCTACATCTTCTACTGAGAAGTCTCGAGCATCCAAAGGTCTAAAGGCTTCAGGAAAAGGTTCTATATCTCGTGTTGAGAAGTCTCCAGCGCAAAAGGTACTCAGGGGTCCCCTCTTCGAAGATCCCATGTAATTATGAATGAAGTTGCTTCTGGTAATTATGAATGAAGTTGCTTCTGGTACTTGTTAGTGTTAAGGTAATGAACAGTTTATAATGTTGACATGGCAACGTAAGGAAAATTCCAATACAGTGTTCAAGGAAAATCAGATGTGCAAGTTGGTGGAACTTGCAAATGGAAAGCGGATTGTCGCTCAAGCACTCTGGATTTCAAATGACCCAGACCAAAATATACACTGTGTTCGCTTGGGGTATAATGGAGTTAAAGTTCTGGTTAAGACAGTAGACATATCTGATGCAGCAGTTTGGAAGCCATCTTCTGCAATCGAGTGTATGGACAATGAACTTGGGACATATATTGCATGGCCAGAGGATAAAGTTGTCATGGTTTGAGTTCAACAAACTAAGGTTAGTGTTGTGATAAGTGCATGCTACTTTGTTTTAAAATTTGCTCTTGTCTAGGAAACTGATGTATACATGGGTGATTGTTGCAGGGAATGAAGAAAACTTGGTCCAGATTAGCTAGTTTTACTTAATTTAAAACTGAGCTAACTTTGCCTTTATGGCTTCTTTAGTGTAGTATTCAGACCTGTCTTTTGGATTGATAGTTAGTCTACTTATGTGACTTGGATTGAGATTTAGACTTCTGTTATGTGTGTTGTATTAGAAGGATTGAAACTTAAGTTCTGTCCTGAAAGCACACATCATAACAAAATGAAAGTGCCATTACTAATCAGGATACCACATATCATTACAAAACGGAAATGCTATTACTTACTAGGAAAGCACATATCATAAGAAGACGAAAGTGCTATAACTTATCAAGAAAGCACGTATTATAGCAAAAATTTAAATGATATTGCCCTTTTACATAGCACGATAATTTTTGTTCTAAATAATGTATTACATGAATTTATCATGTTATAATAAACTTATTTATGACAAAAAATTAAATGCTATTACCCTTTTTCATAGCACGAAAATTTTGTGACTAAATGATGTGTGACAGGAATTTACAATGCTATAATAAAATTTTTTATGGCTAGAATTATGAGTTGTTAAAAAAGAATATAGATGATTCGAAAATAGCATCTGGATATTGTCATTGTATACAAAGCTACTATAAGAAACAAAACGTGCTATTGTATAGGTGGTACCTACCATAGCTGCTGATATCACGGTGATAACACCGTATTTTGACCACTTTTATGGATTGTTTTGAAATACTTTTTCTATGTTTTTAATTGCTTTTAAGTAATTTTATTATTTTTTTCTAGTATTTGTAGTTCCAAAACTCTTTTCAGGTAACTTATGGAAAAGCTTAACAAAATGGATAGAAAACCAGATTTCAGCTCAGAGTCAAACCGTCAGCAGTTCACCCATGATTGAAGGCCTTCTCACCGTCTGATCCAGCTCAAATTTGGAGACCTTAAAGATGGAAGTATCAGCTTTCCAGTGCACTTTACAGCTTGGCAATCCAACGGTTCAATCAAAAGATACGCGAAGAGCAAGATGTCCCGTAAACCAGCCGGCAAGCACTTCCACCCGCGGCCAACAAGCAATTTCCCGCGGTCAGGAGCATCCCGATCGCGGCAAATCACTCATCCACCGCGGTCACACTTGTCCCGACCGCGGCCATCAACCTCCGAGCCCAAAAAGTCCATTTCTGAAGCCCACATTTGGAGAAACCCTAAGTGACGTCCAGATAGGTCTTGAGTACTATAAATACATGTATTAGGAACCCTAATAGATATCAATCATCACCACCGAAATATTTACTTCATATTCTTATTGTTTTTGCTTTAGCTTTTAGGGAGAGAGAGATTTGTTCTCTTGAACCCTTGTTCTTTCTTTTTCAATTTCGGTTTCTATTCTACTTCTTAATATTATGTCTTTGATTTCGTTCATTATGTCTGAGTAGTTTAATTGTTGGGATTAAGGGATTTTCGATGGGGATTTATATGTTCGATGAGGATTCCATGAGCTTTTGAGCCGAATCTTAGAACTTTTTCTTCTGAATTCGTTTTGACTGCATGAGAGTAGCGTCATGAATTACAATCTGATCCAGATGCTTGGTGACACGAACGTGTTCATCAGGTATCAGATCTAGTTTGGAGAGCAAAATAAACATAGGAGTGGAAACCTACCTATGGGCGATTTGTGAATTAGGACGAGTCTTAAACATAATGCATCTCTTCTCTTCCAGGGCCAGAGTGGAAACCTACTGGTCAGGGTTGAGAGAGATAGTTGTCTACGATCACGACAGTGGCGTATTCATACGTCCGTGACTCCAGTTCGAAAAGTTTAAGCTAAGATCTTATCAATTTTACTTTCTAGCAATGTTTTGAATCGTTCGTACCCCTGAGAAAACTTCCCTGAAGCCCAACGTTTTCTTCCTTATTGATTTACACCGATTTTCTTTAAAGCTTTAGTTCAATATTGTCTTTCCTTTTTAGTTCATTTTCATTTAAGCATTAGAATTTCCGTTTTTATCATTTTTAGTTATTTTCGTTAAGTTTAGATATTACGTCATTTAATTCCCGTATTCTCTTTTAATATTTCGTTTTTAGATTTTAAACACACTACCAAACCCCCACTAAACCGTTTTTGTTCTAGACTTCCTTACTTTAACTTATTTCAAAGGCTTTTTGCAGCAAAAGATCCTCCTTCCCTGTGGATTCGATCCCTAAGTACTACAATCGATCAGCTGTGCACTTGCGGCTATTGATTTCAATTAGGGTAAAACTTGACACATCCTCTCAACACACGACAGCACACATCAAGTTTTTGGCGCCGTTGCCGGGGAGGGCACGCATTTTCTTTTCTGCAAAACCCTGAGAAAGGTTAGTAAATCGACTCTAGAACCCCCTTTTCTGCAACTTTCCATTTTTCGGTTATTTTGTTTCCATTTCAGAAGATATGGATCCTATAAATCGAAATATACACTATGAAGAAGGTTTCTATAACACTCCTCAAGCCATAAGACGCAGAGAAGAACCCCAAGTCCGAAATTTTAGCCACATGGATCGATACAGCCAGCAAAACCACCCTTACCACCAGCGCAGAGAGACTGTTCGACGCCGGGAAGATCCTTATGGTCCTCCTCCGACCTACTTCGAGCCACACGCCTATAATCCTACACTTCAGAACCCTAGTCAGCAAGAGGACAACTTGAGGATCAGCAGACGTTTGGGACGCCTCGAAAGAATGATAAACCAGTTCCTTGATCAGCAGATTCTCACCGAGAACACCCTGCTCAAGAAAATTGATTCAATCTCTGAAGAGTTCAACAAAAAACTCGATGATATGGCCAATCATGTTCGAGTTTTGGAAGAGCAAAACCACAAGGACTCACAAACACTAGCTGGGATGATCCACCAAGTCGCAACAGAGCAGACAAGACAAGGGTATGACATCATACAAAACTCAAGTGATATTGCTGAATCAAAACAGGAGATTAAAGAAGTCAAAGAGTCCACCTCCTGGTATAGAGAGAAGACAGACGAAGAGTTGCAAGATATTGAGCACAGGCTGAACAAACTCGAGCTCAAAGCACGGGAGATTGATGCAAGAATGGAGCAGATGCCCAACATTGAGCAGATTGAGAGATTTTCTAAGAAATCTCCCAAAGATCCTGATGAAGATGCACAACAACGCCCTGGTATGAGTTCATATGATGCTAGTCTACCCAATAAAGAAGCTGGAGAGGTCCGTATCAAGTACAAGAAGGAAGAGACGGACTATGAGCAGATTTCATCCGGAGCCGCGGGTCCAAGCTTTCCGACCGCGGCCAAAGCCCTGTTTCCCACGGTCGCGACTCCTCTGACCGCGGGAGTTGGTCGTTCAGATGTTCCTCCGGGTTTTGAGAGGAAAATAATACACCTTCTGTCCCAACTTCAGCCTCCAGCACCTAAAAAAGCAACTCAGGAAGAAGAAAACCAAGTTTCAGATGAAGAACCAGATTGGCATGAATCATTACCTTGTATGATGGCAAAGGAATGTGTTGAAGATTTAGCTGACTCTTCAATCCAAGAAGACCAGACGTGCAGCGAGATAAAGATGCCATACATTGATTCAATCATTGAATATGACGCTGCAGCTTTCTTTTGTGAATCTTATTCTGCGTTTGAGACACCAGCCAACACCTACAGAGAAAGGCAAGTTCGAATTCTCCATAAGGTCAAGACTGCAGGTCAGTTTCTTATCTCTTGTTCTATTAGAGGAGAGATGTTTAAAAACGTGCTATGTGATTCTGGAGCTTGTCTTAACATGATGTCCAAGGCAATTGCTTTGAGACTTGGTATTAGACACCTGCGCAGGACTAGAGCAAAGATCAGCCTAGCTGATGATTCTAATGCAACACCTCAAGGAATAGCTCATGAAATTCCTTTGAGAATAGGAGATTGCATAGTGCCTGTCGACTTCTACATTGTCGAGACGAGAGATGCAACATATCCAGTGATTCTGGGATGGTCTTTTCTAGCAACTTCCGGAGCTATAATGGACTGGCCAAACCGGAGGATTTCATTTGCTAGTATCGACAAAAATGTCTTCACAGAAGCTGTTCCATACAACAGCAAAGCAGGAAAACATTCTGCAGCAGAAGAGTTTGAAGAAGAGCTTTGGAGTGACGGAGAACCTGCTAGGCAAAGCAAGGAGATGTCGAAAAAGACTTGTCTCTGGACAAGGTCTTCTTCATTGGAATAAGTCACGTCCAACACCAAAAGTCGAGCTAAACGACTTAAAATAGAAGCGCTTAATGGGAGGCAACCCATTTAGGTATTGTTTTCTTTAGGACTTTTCTTTCTTTTTCTTTTGATCTTTTTCTTTTTCTTAGTTTCAGGTGTTTCTTATAAAACCAAAAAAAAAGCCAAAAAAAAAATCAAAAAACCAGAAAAAAACCAAAAAGAAGGATAGTACCTGACTGCTCGGCCCAGCAGGAACCGAGGAGAAGCAGGAAGAGGCCGCGATATAAGCCCCCGCGGTCGCAGATGCTCTGACCGCGGGAAACTACTCATCGACCGCGGTCGCGTAGTCCTGACCGCGGCCAAGCAATAGTTCGCCGGGGTCGTGCAGCCCCTGACCGCAGCACTTGGTCGTTGACAGCAAACCCGACCCCAAACCACCCCTTTCACCCCATTCCACCTCACCAATCACCCTCCACCTCATTCATCACCTTCCACCACCTTCATCACCACCTAATCACCTTCCCAAACCCCTTCGAATGAATCCGGTTCATCTCCACCAGCATCCCGGATCCAGGTAAGTTCTCTTTGTCCTTACCAGTTCGATTATCTATGCATTTTTCTCATCCAATCTCGACTTGTTTCACACTGAGGACAGTGTGATTTAAGTCTGGGGGAGGATTTCATCCTTTTCTAACCACCTTTCTTTCATGAGTCTTGCATTATCTACACTTTTTGCATTTTTCTTAAAGTTTTTCAAAATCGGTTTTCAAAACAAAAATACGTTTTAAAGGGAATGGTGAACATGAATCAATGATAGTTGACTGTGTGCTTTAGACTGTTCCTAGTGACTTGCTCATTCATGATTTAGGACTAGACTAGGCGGTAGCTAAGCACATTTAAAACGAAGTACCCCAGAGGAATTTGAATGATTTCGATTTAGACTTGAGGGATACACTAGCTCTGTTTTATTTGGACTTAATTTGGACTTAATTTTCTCATTGAAGCATTAGACCAGGGAAACGAATCATACATTCAGGACTCCTTTATCCTTTTACCACTCTCTGTTGATCCTGAATGGCTAGTTCATCTTTAACTAGTTCCCCACCTTAACCAATCCTCTTTCAAACCACATGCACTCTTGTTTTCTATTGTCTTATATGCAGATAAGTGCAAAAACGTTGGAGAGAAAGAGGAACGACGCAGTTTTCAGTCACCAAGGACAGAGACCTGCGATTTGCCGGAAAAGTTCCCGGAAGGATTCAACACAAGAGGAAGCTCAGTTTGCCTTAGAAAAATCTCAAATTTTGGTACAATCTCGTCCTCTAGTCTCTATCTCCTTAAAAGGCATTTACTTCTCAAAAAAAAAAAAAAATCCAAAAATAAGAAAAGAAAGGAAATAGAAGCCTTAGAGAGTCTAGAGAGGTCGAATTTTAAGTCCCAAGGCAACTGGAGATTGATTTTATGGAGTTTTTGAGATTGTTCTCTGATTCCCGGAAAGAATCTAAGTCTGTGGCAATAGCTGTTTACAACAAAGGAGGAAAGATTATGCAACAACATTTGGCAAGAAGAAGTGACTGAAAACTGTGGTCATCACCAGGTCCTTATCTCTCTTGCTGTTTTGCATATTATCTTGCATCCTCCAGATCTTCAGGTAACCCGAAACACTTTAACTCCACCACTTAAACAGCCTTTTAATGCCAAACGCCGTCTACCCTGGATGATGTCTTTAATGAGAACTCACTATTGAACTTAATGAATGTAGAGAGCTAGTTGACTGAATCAAGATTTAAATTGTTTAAGTTTTGCATGACGGAAAAAGTCGACTAGTATCTCTTGTGCATTAGTGAGAATTTTCTAGACTAAGTTGTGGATTGATGCACTATCTTTGGTCCTAGTTTTAGAGTTCATGTCTATGAGATTTGTGCATTTCCTATTTTTGTTTTCACTTAACCAGTTTAGGCTTTTGCTTTGTTTGAGAACAAACAAAGGTTTAAGTCTGGGGAGTTGATAACACCGTATTTTGACTACTTTTATGGATCGTTTTGAAATACTTTTTCTATGTTTTTAATTGCTTTTAAGTACTTTTATTATGTTTTTCTAGTATTTGTAGTTCCAAGACTCTTTTCAGGTAACTTAGGGAAAATCTTAACAAAATGGATAGAAAACCAGATTTCAGCTCAGAGTCAAACCGTCAGAAGTTCACCCATGATTGAAGGCCTTCTCACCGTCTGATCCAGCTCAAATTTGGATACCTTAAAGATGGAAGTATCAGCTTTCCAGTGCACTTTACAGCTTGGCAATCCAACGGTTCAATCAAAAGATACGCGAAGAGCAAGATGTACCGTAAACCAGCCGGCAAGCACTTCCACCCGCGGCCAACAAGCAATTTCCCGTGGTCAGGAGCATCCCGATCGCGGAAAACCACTCATCCACCGTGGTCACACTTGTCCCGACCGCGGCCATCAACCTCCGAGCCCAAAAAGCCCATTTCTGAAGCCCACATTTGGAGAAACCCTAAGTGACGTCCAGAGAGGTCTTGAGTACTATAAATACATGTATTAGGAACCCTAATCGATATCAATCATCACCACCGAAATATTTACTTCATATTCTTATTGTTTTTGCTTTAGCTTTTAGGGAGAGAGAGATTTGTTCTCTTGAACCCTTGTTCTTTCTTTTTCAATTTCGGTTTCTATTCTACTTCTTAATATTATGTCTTTGATTTCGTTCATTATGTCTGAGTAGTTTAATTGTTGGGATTAAGGGATTTTCGATGGGGATTTATATGTTCGATGAGGATTCCATGAGCTTTTGAGCCGAATCTTAGAACTTTTTCTTCTGAATTCGTTTTGACTGCATGAGAGTAGCGTCATGAACTACAATCTGATCCAGATGCTTGGTGACACGAAAGTGTTCATCAGGTATCAGATCTAGTTTGGAGAGCAAAACAAACATAGAAGTGGAAACCTACCTATGGGCGATTTGTGAATTAGGACGAGTCTTAAACATAATGCATCTCTTCTCTTCCAGGGCCAGAGTGGAAACCTACTGGTCAGGGTTGAGAGAGATAGTTGTCTATGATCATGACAGTGGCGTATTCATACGTCCGTGACTCCAGTTCGAAAAGTTTAAGCTAAGATCTTATCAATTTTACTTTCTAGCAATGTTTTGAATCGTTCGTACCCTTGAGAAAACTTCCCTGAAACCCAACGTTTTCTTCCTTATTGATTTACACCGATTTTCTTTAAAGCTTTAGTTCAATATTGTCTTTCCTTTTTAGTTCATTTTCATATAAGCATTAGAATTTCCGTTTTTATCATTTTTAGTTATTTTCGTTAAGTTTAGATATTACGTCTTTTAATTCCCGTATTCTCTTTTAATATTTCGTTTTTAGATTTTAAACACACTACCAAACCCCCAATAAACCGTTTTTGTTCTAGACTTCCTTACTTTAACTTATTTCAAAGGCTTTTTGCAGCAAAAGATCTTCTTTCCCTGTGGATTCGATCCCTAAGTACTACAATCGATCAGCTGTACATTTGCGGCTATTGATTTCAATTAGGGTAAAACTTGACACACCCTCTCAACACACGACAGCACACATCACACGGCACGACTGAAAATACTATCAATAACATATAATAACATTTTTTCCATGCTAGTAATGTGCATATTTGTTGTAGTGTAGATGGTTCCACTTCATGTCCAACTCGCACACCCAAGTTGCACAGCAATTTGGACTTAGCCAAATTTGATTCTGTAAGTCTCTACCCTGCTCAGAGTTAATCGCAGCTTGCTCCCAGAGTATGAACATTCATGGGTGCGAGTTTACTAAGTCGCACACCCAAGTCGCAGCATTTCTCATTTTCTCGGACCACTCCGCGTTTGAGGCAGCATAACTCATAGAATACTGGTCCAAATGACTTGATTAAAACTCCAGTGGCAAGGAAGTCAATTATCTAGAATGTTGATGAAGATTGAAAGTGCATCGAGGGAATGGAAGGGTTCCCGGATGGTTGATCTTTGACGTGCACCAGAACGATCCGGAAAAGGCTTCTACACCAGTGTTCATTCAGGAAACGTTATCTTCCAGCCCAGAGTTCCAAATCGTGCGATCTCAACTGTTCTGGAAAGAAGACTCGAATCCCTTAAATCTCGATGAAGATCCAGGCAATGTTTCAGATGTATCAGATAGCTCTAGAATGGATGCGAGAGAGGCCTGTCTTCTGGTGGCCATATCTTTCATCTTGCTGCTACAAATGCATTTATTACAACTGTTATAGAACCTTAATTCAATTATCTTGATCTTTAGTGAAGACCCCGGAAGCTGAATCGGCCGGCAAGACCTTCCTGTAACATGATTTCTGAGATGTATCTGCACCCGAGATTTTTGGACGAGAAGCTTAAGCAGCCAGTACGTGTTTTGGCCAAGAATCCTACCCGCAGTATGGGTTTTAGCCGAGAAACACTGACCAGCAGTACAGCCTTTTACCGAGAAGCTCCATAATGCCCTTTTCACCATTTTTGATCATATCAACTCCATTTCTTCATCTCGGTCATATTTTCCACTCCAAATAAGCTCCATAATCACATGTTTAACACTCCAAACCATGCAAAACTCTCTTGGACCTAATGCAATCTCCTAAGTCCTAAAACATTGCCTAAAGACCTAAAAATGTATGCAAATGAGACATGATTTGGACTTAAATATGTACACTAAATGATGCATTTATGAATGTATCAGTGTCTGCAACATAACTAATTGTGTGAGCCAAAACTAAACTCGCATAACCAAAAACTTGTAAAGAAATTCAAAGGGATCCGAAATCTGTAGGGTTTTCTCGCAAGTACACAAGATCAAAGGAAAGTTTTATTGCTGTGAAAGTGTTTTGTCTTATTGCTTAGGGTTGCAAAAGTTACATAATGAATAGGATACATAGACTATTTATACACAAACCGCCTAGCCGAGTATCTCGAGAGAGATCCTCGGAAAATTTCTTTATCTTTGCATGCGGCCACTGCCTTGACCTATTGCGACGGATAGCATCGAGGTGGTTTTTATGCGAATTATGCTGATGCGTTTATTGTGAGCGATTATGCCGAAGCGTTCTTCTGTGAAAGATCATAACGAGATGTCGAGGTGTTTCAACACCAAGGAGTCTTGCCACCGAGGCGTTTCCAAGGGCTTCTATATGCCGAGGTGTGCTCCGATTATGCCAAGGCTCGTTCGGGTCAAACAGCAACGAGGCATTTTGCTTGAGATGATGTCAAGCCGTGTGAGCAATAACGACAAGGCATCTTTATTAGAGATATCACCGAGCCGTTTTTTAGATAATAACGACGAGACTTTTTTCGTTAGAGAAATTGCTAAGCTGTTTAAGCAATAACGGCAAGGCATTTTGTTCGAGATTGTGTTGAGCCGTTTTAAGCAATAACGACAAGGCGTTTTTGGTAGCGATAATGCCGAGCCGTTTTAAGCAATAACGACAAGGCGTTTTCGAAGGTTGAACGCCACGGCGTGTTATCCAGGAGATGATGCAAAGGCTTTTTTTTCGCAAAATACGATGTTAGAGTTTCCTTTGTTCAAGAGAATTTTAGACCGAGGCGCGCAAAAGAATAACAACGAGGTGCACATTCCAAGGATAACGCCAGTGCGTGTAATAAGATGTTAATCCCGAGGCATTTTACCTATGAGATAACGCCGAGGCGTGTGTTCTTGTTCCTAGTCATTTGTTTTAGGGAGAATTTTCAGCCCAAGGTGCGTGAGCAGGACGCGTTTTGCGAATGATTCTTTCCCAAATAAGCAACCTTTCCGGACCCCACGCGCCATAATTAATATTTTGCTATTTCTTGATGTTCATGCAGACCGCATGAGCCTCAAAATTTCTATATAAGGGGGATTTACCCTTCACTTCTCCTCATAACTTCAGATCTCCAAATTCACAAAAGATAGCTCTTATTTCTCTCTTCTTTCTCTCTCTAGTTTATTTATATTCCAGATAATGTTTTTGCCATCGCTGCCGCGTTTCTTCCGCACCACTGATCTTTCGCGGCGAGCTGTTAAACATTGCCAACCTTTTTTCTGACGATCTCTGACCTAAGAGTTCTAGCCGAGCTGTAATTCCTGTACCTATTGTATCTGTGTATAACTTATGGAGAGTCGATCTGACAGCTTGCTGGATACCCTACTTAATTACAAGGTGCACCTTCAAGGGGACGAGGCGTCCGAGTCGACGAGCCCCCGCAACGATTCCTCCGAGCCTGACAAGGCATCAACTTCGGCAAGCCCATCCCGTGTTCTTTCTATAAATGACGAGGCGCCTGCTTTGACGAATTCCGCCCGAGGTCCAATCTCTCACCAAGACGAGGACATAGATTATGCCGAGGTCCAATCTCTCACCAAGACGAGGACATAGATTATGTTTCATATGGTTTGGAATCCCCGAGGTGATCCTTTAATATTTATGGAAACATGGGATTTGATTGGGCAGATTATGCCGAGGGGATTACATTATATAATTGGCATTCTGGTCCGGAGCTTTGAATGTTGGGTTGACATCGGGCTCGATCATATGCTGAATTTTTAGAGATCTGCAAGGCTCTAGGGGGGAGAGATTTTATATCTCGAATAAAGCGAAGCGCCGTATTATCAGTGGTTCCCGAGTAGGAACAACTTCTGGACTGAACGCTTCTTTTATATCCTGGTGAACGAGGCGTTGGTGGGCGATTATTTTGTCCATATGACCAAGACCGACTGGGGACCACTTGGTAGCCGATCCAAAGTTTTGCCTTGGCTCGGAATCTTTCATACTTTTCCTTCGGTTTTTGACTTAAGTTTATTTTATCCTTAGAGGATGTTGGTTGCACCCTCGTCCTAGGAAAGGTGGTAAAAGTCCATTTAGAGAAATTTAAATGTGTTGTATCGTTGTGGTCAGCAAGGAGCCGAGGTGTATAGTCTGTAAGTGTTTAGACGTTGAAAAGTGAGATACAATTCCCTTTTTGTCGAAGCCAAGTTTTTGCTTGGAGTATGGAATTTTTTGCCGAAGCGAGATGATAACGAAATTTGAAGTAACATGGTAGATAAGTAAAAACCGTGCCAAAGCAAAAATAAAGCTAGAAACAGCTAGGTAAACGAGCCAAAATCTAATGAATAAGGTGTAAGTATATGTATACGTACCCACTCCCCCCTTTTCTTAGGAGGAGGGACAGCTGAACCCATCCGAAGATGGGCTCCCTACGTACCCTTTGCAGGGATCAAGTCGTCCAGTAGTTCATGTTTGTCTCGATATATCCTTAGTGATAGTACTTCTTCAAGTGCATGGCATTCCACGATCTTGGGATTGCTTCGTCCGCCATTGTTGCAAGTTTGTAGACCCCTGGGCGAACCACCTTAGTGACTTTGTAAGGTCCTTCCCATTTTGCTCCAAGCTTCCCTGCATTCCTTAAGGCAGTGTTTTGGAATACTTTCCTAAGAACGAGCTTTCTTTCATGGAATCTTCAGCTCTGAACATTCTTGTTATTATATCTAGTCGTAGCCTGCTGATAATTTTGAATCCGAATCAAGGCTTGGTTGCACTTCTCATTGATTAAGTCGAGCTCGTCCAGCATCACCAAGTGGTTCAAGCCTTCCTGTCCGGGTAAAAGTCTTAGTCCTATTACGGGAAAGTCCACTTCAGGAGGGATTACACATTCAGTTTCGTAAACAAGGGAGAACGACGTTTCTCCGGTGGTTCATCGTTGAGTTGTTTAGTGTGACGAGAGGACTCCTTCTAGCTCCTCTGCCCATAATCCCTTCTTAGCATCCAGCCATTTCTCTAACCCGTCTAAAATTATCTTGTTGGCCGCCTCAGCCTGCCCGTTCTCTTGGGATATCTTGACGTTGACTTACTTAGGCGAATTTTCCACTTTTCGCAGAAAGCTTCGAACGGGTAGAGATGAATTGAGATTCATTGTCAGTGACTATCTCATAGGGAATCTCATGCCAGCAGATGATGTTCTTCCAGACCAAGTGTTCGACCTAAACGTCCTTTATGCTTGCATAAGAATCTGCTTCCACCCACTTTGAGAAGTAATCAGTAAGCACTAATAAGAATCGCTTCTGCTTCGATCTTGGGAGGGATCCGATGATATCCATCGACCATCTCATGAAGAGATAAGGTGATGAGATTGATGACAACAGCTCGGTCGTTTGGTGTATGATCGGCACGTGTCGCTGTCACTTTTCGCACTTCATGGTGAACTTCTCGCAATCCTTTACCATCGTTGGCCAGTAGTAGCCATGTCGTTTTATCTTGATTGCTAGGGATCTTCCGCTGGTGTGATTTCCACACACGCCTCTATGCACTTAATGCATTATTTTCCTCGCCTAGCCTCCTTCTACGCATGTCATCAGTGGTCCTGAGAACCTCCACTTGAAGACTTCGCCTCCGATGAGGATGTATCTCGCGACTTGGACCTTTAGTTTTTGAGCTTCCCGCTTATTCGATGGGACTTTGCTGTCGGTAATATAGACATGGATTGCCCTAAGCCATTCCTTATCGCATCTATACTCTGGCTCTGTTGACAAAGCCAGACTCAAATAGTAAGGTTTGTAATTCAAGATACTAGGCACAAGCTGCCTGTCTGAGCCTATATAAGGCTTTTCAAAGCTCACAAACGAAGTCGGACCTATACTTTTCTACAAAGCCAATCGGTTGACCCATAAACGTATTCCTTGAGTGTACTTTGAAAAAATTCATTATTCACGTCAAGCTCACAAAGAATCCAACCATTAGTAACCACCAATTCAAGTACAATGCGTACAGTTATCAGTTTAACAACCGGAGTAAAAGTCTTTGGAAACTAAGTCTTCTTTGAATTTATCAATGGACCATCTGCATTGCGTTTAATATGAAATATGATAATAGGTTTTTAGCCTACTAAGGTCAATTAACCTATTGTGTTGTAGCACTTGAGAGTCAATCCAAATGGAGAGATTATAGACACCAAAACTATATGAATCTATCCTAATCCAAGTCAAACAAGTGGGGTTATGATCAAACAAGACTAAACTAATGATTAATATACAGCAAGCAATGATTAACAATCAAACTAGTAACCTAAACAAGATTAAGCAATGGTAAAAAGATAAGCCTCTAGATGTGATCATTGATCAGGGTGCTTTAAATGTGAACTGATGATGCTAAGAAAACAATGCAACACTTGCAAATATTTAGTCTAGACTTCCAAAGCAGATTAATTCATTCTCATGATAGTATTCCCTTTGCAAATTACTTAATAAAGACTAATTCCCATTAGTGAATAAGCAATCACAAAGCATAAAGGTTCCAAGTCTAATATGACCAAACAACCTCTTTGAGCATCAAAATAAGAGCTAAGATAGACTAAATCTTACACAGAAAGATATAGCAAGCAATCACATGATCTCTAAATCCAATTAACTTAGAACTCAAAATTAGATCAATCCTCTCATGAAACTCATAATCTTTATACTAATCCACTTTCAAATCTAATTCCCATTAGTGAAATATGAATCAGTAAGCATTATTAACCAGTTCTAAAATGTCATTTATGCATATAACAAACATTCCCATGGCATTAATGCATAAACCCTTAAGTTAGCTCTTTCAGACATTTCATCAAACACCTTGTGGGTGGAAAAATGTCTAAGTTCTAGATCATGCTTATAATAAGAGATCTAGCATTAAGAGCAGCTAACTAAGGAAAGGAAATGAGAATCTAGAACCTAAACATCATAAATCAAACATCTAATCACCCTAATCCACACACCTAGAAGCTTAAAATAAGACTACTCACTAATCATGATGAACACACCATTTCCTTTGCAAGAGGTGATGTTAAACATTATTAGAAGTAAAGATAAGATGATGAGTGATGCGATTGTAAACGGGGTGTGGGTCGGTTTTACTAAGCTTCATGTTTTAATTTTATAACCCTTAAATGTCTGCAAGTGCACAGATGTTCGCTGTAGTAAACGGGGTGTTGGTCGGTTTTACTAAGTTTCAGGTTTTAAATTTATAACCCCTAAATGTCTGCAAGTGCACAGATGTTCGCTGTAGTACTTAAAGTATCGATCCACAGAAACTTAGTTATTTCAGTATGAATTCACGCTAATGCTTAAATCAGACTAGAACTAAACAGGTTTTGGTTTTGGTTTTGGGTTTTGGTTGTCACTAAATCTAAACTAGAAAGCAAGTAGAAGCAATTGAAAATTAAAGAAAGTGAAAGCAAATTAAAAGCAATTAAAATCGAAGGCAAATGAAAGCAAGGAAAAATCGAATGAAAAGCAAAGGCTGTAAACAATGGAAAACTAACGCTGGGCTTAGGGTTTAGCAGGGATTCATGGACTAAACCTATGTCGAATTTAAGCATATGATAAAGGTAATCAACTACGTATGTTCTAGAACTCGAGGCATGGAAGTATGAATAGTCTACTTTCGCAGCACTAAAAAAGTATCTCTCGCTACCCTGATCAGTAGGTTTCCACTCTGATCCTGGAAGGGAGTAGATGCAATAATTGAACAATACTCATCAATATTCACAACTCAACTATAGGTAGGTTTCCACTTTTATAGAATCATTGCTCGTTTCACCCTAGGTCAGATAATCAATGAAAGCTTTCACAACAAATTATATGAGATCGGCTTCTAAGTGGCCAATAGAGAATCACACAGTAAAATCAAAGGCAAACAAAGAACATCGAGAGGATTATAAATCCTAAATCTATCGATTCATAGATAAGACACGAAATTCCTTCTGAAATAATCCCTTTAACCCCAACTGGAAAACTACTCAAACATATTGTAAACAATCATCACGAAGTATTGAAAATTGAGGAAAATTAAAGAAAACAGGGAAGAAGAAATAAGAACAAAGTCGCAGATGGAGGCGCGATGATGCTCTCCTTGACGGCTCCTCTTCGAAGATGGTGCATCCTAGGTTTTGTGAGGCACGAAAATCTCTCTCTCTCTCTCTCTCTCTCTCTCTCTCTCTAAGTCTGTCTCTCCTTCGATCTCCATCTTTAGAATGACCTAAAGCGGGTATTTATAGCTTATGGAGTTGTCCCGGACACTTAGGGCTTCAAAAATAATAAAAGGAATCGACTTGGGATTTAATTGGGTCGTCTGGGAAGTGACCGTTGTCTGGCCACGGTCGCGGTGCTTCTACCCGGGGGGAAATAGCCTTCGGCCGCGGTCCAGGCTCATGCTCTCTTCCGGAACTGCACTTCTGTCTTTATTGCATCGGGGGTATTTGAAGATCTAACCGTTAGATTGTCTTCAAACCAAGTGCATTCGAAATCTGCTTGTATCCTCTATGTTGTCACAAATTTTGGGGGCGTGATCAGACGGTGAGAAGGTCTTCATCGCTTGTCATACTTCTGACAGTCTGCATTTATCCCAAATTGCTCATTTGTTCCAAATTGCATATCTTTTGCCCAAGTTTCCTGAAAAGACTTGAAACTCTAAAATATTGAAAACACTTTAAAAACCTTTAAAAACAGAGTTAAAACACATGCATAAGACATCATTATGATCCATAAAAGTGGTCAAAATACGGTGTTATCAACTCCCCCAGACTTACCTTTTTGTTTGTCCTCAAACAAACTCGGATCAAGTCAGGAAAGAATTTTAAAAATTCGCATGAACTAAAAAATATCTCAGTGACCGTCCTTCTAAACCATAACTTATCGTGAAACATCTATTTGGATCTAGTCTAGAAAATTCTGACCAAACTACAAGCAAAACTAGTACGTTAATCCGTCATGCAAAAATCTACACAACTAGCTCTCTACATTCATTTAGTGTAATAGAGAATTCTCATCAAAGTCATTACTCAGGGTAGACGGGTTGGGCACTAAGGGCTATTTAAGTGGTTGAGTTAAAGTATTTCGGGTTACCTGAAGATCAAGAGGATGCAAGATATTATGCAAAACCGCAAGAGAAAGTGGATCTATGATGTCCGCAAATTTTCAGTCACTTCTCCTTGTCATATGTTGTTGCATAATCCTTCCTCCTTTGTTGTAAACAGTTGTTCCCCCAGACTTAGATCTTTTTCGGGAATTAGAAAGATAATCTCCAAAACTCCATATAATCAAAATCAGGCTTGCCTCAAGGATAAATTTGATCCTCCTAGACTCTCTAAGGTTTTTTATTTTTTTTTCTTTCTTATTTTCGGATTTTTTTTTTCTTTTGAAAGGGGAAGCACCTTTTATAGAGACGGAGTCTAAAGGACGAAAATTTACCAAGATTTTAAAGTTTTTCCAAGGCAAACGGATTTTTCTCCTTTTGTTGAATTGTTCCGGTAAAATCCCAGGTCTCTGTCTTCAGTGACTGAAAACCGCGTTGATCCTCTTTCTCTCCGACGTTTTTGCACATATCTGCATATAGGACAATGAAAAACAAGAGTGCATGTGGTTTGAAAGAGGTTAAGTTTGGTGGAGAACTAGCTAAAGATGAACTAGCCATTCAGGATCAACAAAGAGTGGTAAAACGGTAAAAGAGTCCTGAATGTATGATTCGTTTCCCTGATCTAATGTTTTAATGAGAAAATTAAGTCAAAATTATTTCCAGATAAAATAAGCTAGTATATCCTGTCAGAAAGAATCTCCATGAATAGAAGTCCTCTGGTGGGAGTTCGTAGTGCAAGTATTCTAGCAACCGCCTAGTCTAGGCCTAAATCACAAAAGAGCTAAAAACGAGAAAATAGCATAGAAGCACACTGGTCTAAATCATCATAGTAATGTTTACTGTGTTCCTGGTTTGAAAACTTTTTGAAAAACTTTTTGAAAACTTTTTTTTTTGAAAAAAATTTATGTGTCCAAAACAAACTCAAATCAAATCAAATTTCGTTAGCAACGGATGAACATCCTCCCCCAGACTTATTTCACATTGTCCTCAGTGTGATAAATCTCGGAAGGAATTGTAAAGAAAATAGAAAATTGAAATGTCGAAGTCTACTTATCGTGCTGGAGAATGCTGCTCGTCTTTTGTATTTTTTCTTCCTTATTAAAAACCTGAAATTAAATGAAACAAAAACAAAGCAGTAAAATAGAAAATAAAGGTCAAAGGTAAATAAATAAAATACCAAGTGGATTTCCAGTGTTGCTTGATTAGACTTATCTGGGGTTGTGACACTCCTTGATCTCTTTCTTGGCCGATGATGGATCAATCAAAAGAATCACTTCTCTCTCGTCTTCTCTTTCTTCAGCCAGAGAAAATGGGTTTCCGGTTTTGTCCCATAGGACAATGGCTCCGTATGGTTTGACTTCCTTTATCTTGAAAGGTCCAAGCCATCTTGAAAGTAATTTTTCTGGAAAAATCTTAAGACGAGAATTGAAAAGAAGAACTTTATCGTTAGGAGCAAAAGTTCTATGAATAATGTTCTTATCATGATATGCTTTAGTCTTCTGTTTGTAGATCTTCGAGTTTTCGTAAGCATTGTGTCGGATTTCTTCTAACTCGTGAAGTTGAAGTAGTCTTCTTTCTCCGGATGTTTTCAAGTTCATGTTCATCTCCTTGATAGTCCATTGCGCTTTATACTCAAGTTTTACTGGAAGGTGACATGTTTTTCCGTAAACTAGGTTGAATGGTGTTTTTCCTACGGCGTCTTGAATGCTGTCCGATATACTCAAAATGCATCGTCAAGCTTGGTAGACCAATTCTTGCGATGGACTGCAGTTGTTTTCTGCAAAAACAACTTGATTTCTCTATTCGAGATTTCTACTTGACTGCTAGTTTGGGAATGGTATGTGGAACCAACTTTATGCGTAACTCCATTCTTTCTTAGAAGATTTTCGAAAACCTTGTTGATGAAATGCGATCCTCCGTCGCTTATCACAACTCTAGAAATTCCAAAATGCGGGAAGATTACAGATTTAAACATCTTCATGACGACTTTCGTATCATTGGTGGGACTAGTGACTGCTTCCACCCACTTAGAGACATAGTCTACTGCTACTAAGATGTATTGGTTTCCAAAAGTAGTAGGAAATGGTCCCATAAAATTTATTCCCTTACATCAAAAATTTCGACTTCGAGAATAAAAATTTGAGGCATCTCATTCTTTTTGCTTATGTTTCCCACCCTTTGACATTTATCGCATCGCGATATATAAGCTTGAGTATCTTTGAACAAGGTAGGCCACCAAAAACCTGCTTGTAAGATTTTTGAAGCGGTTTTGAAGGTTGCAAAATGTCCTGCGTGAGACGAGCCATGGCATCCGAATAAAATTCCTTCCATCTCTTCTTCAGCCACACATCTTTGGAATAAACCATCAGCACATCTCTTGTAGAGATAGGGTTCATCCCAAATATAATGTCTTATGTCTCGCAGAAACTGCTTCTTCTTATATCCGAAAAATTATGGTGGTTCTACATCAGCTGCTAGGTAATTCGCTATGTGCCTAAACCATGGTGTGTTAAAAGCATCTGATCCTCGCATGAGTTGCCTTGGTGCTGCCGAATAAGCATTGGTGGGAGTTGTATCTATTGCATAGATGTTTTCTTCTGACAAACTATCATTTAAAGGTATTCTTTCTTCAACTCGAATTCGTGAAAGATGGTCTGCAACTCCATTATCTGCTCTTTTCCGATCTCGAATTTTGATGTGGAATTCTTGTAGTAGGAGGATCCATCTTATCAACCGAGGTTTAGCGTCTTTCTTAGACATCAAATACTTAATTGCAGCATATCAGTATGAACTATAACCTTAGATCCTACAAGATAAGAACGGAATTTCTTAACTGCAAATACGACAGCTAGAAGTTCCTTTTCTGTTGTAGCATAATTGCACTGAGCTTCGTCTAGAGTTCTGCTTGCGTAGTAGTTTACGTGCAATTTCTTATCTTTTCATTGGCCAAGAACTGCTTCGACTGCATAGTCACTTGCATCGCACATGATTTCGAATGGGAATTCCCAATTAGGTGCTTGCACGACTGAAGCGGAGACAAGGGCTTCTTTGATATTATGAAGCGAGGCTAAGCACTCATCAACGAACTCGAAGTTCGTTTCTTTGCAAAGCAAACGCGTAATAGGTCTAGCTATTTGAGAAAAAACTTTTATGAAACGCCTATAGAATCCTGCGTGTCCTAAGAAACTACGAATTCCTTTCACATTTGTTGGGGGTTGTAGGCTTGTCATGACTTTAATTTTTGCTTTGTCAACTTCAATTCTTTTTCCCGAAATCCTGTGCCCAAGCACGATACCGTCTCGTACCATGAAGTGACATTTTTCCCAATTTAATACTAAGTGCTTATCTCCACATCTTTGCTGAACTTTACCAAGGTTGGCTAGGCATTTTTCAAAACAAGATCCATAGACCAAGAAATCGTCCATGAATACTTCCATGAATCTTCGATAAAGTCTGTGAAGATCGACATCATGCAACGCTGGAAGGTAGCAGGTGCATTACAAAATGCAAAAGGCATACGTCGGTAAGCGATGTGCCATATGAACAAGTGAATGTCGTTTTTTCTTGATCCTCCGGTCGAATAGGAATTTGGAAAAATCTGGAGTATCCATCAAGGAAACAATAGTAGGGGTGATTAGCTAACCTTTCTAGCATTTGATCTATGATGTAAAGTGGAAAATGATCTTTCCTAGTTGCCGCATTCAGTTTTCGGTAATCGATACACATACGATGTCCAGTGACTGTTCTTCTAGCGATCATCTCATCTTTAACGACAGTGTGATAACACCTGATTTTGACCATTTTTCATCATTGATTTCGAATGCTGACACCTGATTTTGACAGTGGCATAACACCTGATTTTACTTAGTTTTATGAACTTTTATTATGATTTCCATGTATTTGTAGTTTCAAGGCTCTTTTCAAGAAACTTAGGGAATATGATGGCAAAATGGAAGAAATCCACATTTTTATCTCAGAGTCAGAATGTCAGAAGTTCAGCTTCAAATGAAAACTTTCTCACCGTCCGATCCAGCTCAAATTTGGAGACAATCAAGAGGAGACAACAGCTTTCCATAGCACTTTACATCACAAAGATCCAACAGTGCAATCAAAAGATACATGGAGAACAAGTTGACTTAGTTCACCAGTCCCAGAAGACTCTCACCCGCGGGAAACACATGTTTAATCTGCCCTGGAAGACTCTCACCCCCGGTGGACCTTAGGACAAGCCAAAAGGCCCAACATCAAAGCCCACTTCGCCATTTCTCTTCAGAGAAGTCCTAAATGAGACCTGGAATACCTTAGGACCTATAAATACATTGTTTAGCAGCCATAAACGGGTGTGTGCTCCTGTAATAAGATTATGAGCCACCAAACTTTGTTTTTCTAGGGTTAGACGATGGAGATGGGGATTCTTCCCCAGATCCATTGTTCTTCCTCCTTTTTATCTTAATAACTTTTCTGTTTCATTCTATTTCATTTTTATATGTCTTTTATCATTCATTGCATCATGTAGATTAGTCCTAGAGAGTCAAGTTGTTATATCGATTAGGATTTCTATTGTTCTTAGCCATATTCTGGATCTCATCTCTTCTAATTTATTCGTAAAGCATGACAGTAGATTCATGACCTATTCTCTGAGCCTAGGATCAATCAGAGCCACGAGAGTGTTGTATCAGATCATCCATACCTAGCTTCAGAAGAACATAGTCGCTATAGGAGTCGAGAGCTACCTATAGAGAAGTTGTGAGCAGATGAATTCAATGTCCAATGCATGATCTTAAGTTTAGCATGAGAGCGAGAGTTAATTGCTAGATCTAAGAGATTAGTTGATTAAGGTGACGGCAGTTGGTTAATCATACATGTGTCTATTCTAGTTCAATGCAGATTCCCAGAAACAGATGAAGATAAATCGCCCGGAAGCTAATTGGAATTGCCATCATACATCGATTAGAGTAAACCGGAGAAGTCTAAATCGCCACCTATGAGTTCAAGAGTCTTTAGTTTGAATCGATATGCTTTAGATGTTCTTTTAACAGTTCATCCTGCATTGCATCTCTTGTGAATACTAGATTAGGTTTATTACACTGGTTTCCCTCCTTGTATCAATACAGCTCCTATGCCGATGCCTGATGCATCGCACTCCACTTCAAACGTTTTGTTGAAATCTGGTAACACTAGAACCGGTGCAGTGGTAAGCTTCTCCTTGAGAGTATCAAACGCCTTTTTTGAGCTTCTCCCCAGGTGAAACCAACACTTTTCTTCACCACAGCAGTGAGAGGTGTGGCTATACTACTGAAATCCTTGACAATGCGCTGATAGAAGCTTGCTAACCCATGAAAGCTCCTCACTTGACTGATGTTTGTTGGGGCCGGCCAGTCTTTGATCGCTTTAATCTTCTCCTCATCCACCTGTAAACCCTGCGAGCTCACAACAAAACCTAAGAAAACCAACTTATCAGTGCAGAATGCGCACTTCTTTAAGTTTGCATAAAAGCCTTCTTGTCGAAGAGTCTTAAAACAAGCTCAAGATGTGACACATGATCAGATAAACATTTGCTGTAAACTAAAATATCATCAAAATAAACAACAATAAACTTACTGATGTATGCTCTAGAACTTGGTTCATTAGACGCATAAAGGTACTTGGTGCATTGGTCAGGCCGAAGGGCATCACCATCCACTCATAGAGACCTTGCTTGGTCTTGAAGGCAGTCTTCCATTCATTACCTTCTTTCATCCTCACTTGATGGTATCTACTCTTGAGATCGATCTTTGAGAACAAGGTGGCTCCACTAAGCTCATCAAGCATGTCATCGAGTCTTGGAATTGGGTGTCTATACTTGATGGTGATGTTGTTGATAGCTCGGCAATCTACACACATGCGCCAGGAGCCATCTTTCTTTGGCACCAACAAAACAGGAACGGCACAAGGGCTGAGGCTCTCCCTCACATATCCTTTGTCTAACAGCTCTTTGACTTGCCTCTCCAACTCCTTGGACTCCTCACGGCTCATTTGGTAAGCCGGTTTGTTTGGTAAAGCTGCTCCCGGTATGAAGTCTATTTGGTGTTCGATGCCTCGAATTGGTGGCAATCCTTCAGGCATTTCTTCAGGGAACACATCTTTAAAACTGTCAAGTAAGTCAGTGATCTCCAGTGGTAGTTCAAGTTCACCTAAACCTGCGCTCAAATGCTCCTTAAAGATCATTAGTAGCATTGTGTGTTTAGCAGCAAAAACTTTTCTAACATAGCTAGGCTGAGCAAGAAAATTTGACTTAGAGATACTTTCTTTTTCTTTAAGCATTTGCATTTGTAGTTCATGCACTTGTGATGGTGTATGAGGTGCTAAACTAACTTTTCTTTTGTTATGCATAAGAGTATACATACTTAGTTTCTCTATCAAATTGCCATGGCCTACCTAACAATAAATGACCAGCTTGCATAGGAACTACATCGCATAAAACTTGATCTTGATATTTTCCTATGCTAAATGGAATGGTGACTTGATCAGTAATCTTAAGCTCTACCTTATCATCGAGCCATCTCAGCATATAGGGCCGTGGATGTTTAGTTCTCTCAAGGCCTAGCTTATCAACCATGTGAGCACTTGCAACATTAGTACAAGACCCACCATCAATAATTAGGTTACATACCTTTCCTTTTATAGTGCAACGGCTGTGAAAGATGTTCTCTCTTTGTATGGCCTCGGCTGGTTCCACCATTACACTTAGTACACGTCTAGTGACAAGGAACTCTCCTGTGTCTGGGTAAGCTATGTCACCATACTCATCATCTTGATCTTCTTGAACATCAGCTTCATCATATGACTCATAGTCTCCAGCCTCGGTCATGAGCATCACTCGATTGTTTGGGCATTCACGAGACATGTGACCTCTTCCCCTGCATTTGAAACAAGTAATATCTCTTGCACGCTGAGGGTTATTAGTCTTAACTGCCTCTGGTCTGGTGTCTTTGCTTGTTTCAACTGCCTTGCCTTTGAATCGTGAATCAATTTCCACACCTTTGCCTTTGTCGAGTGGTTTGTTGAAGTTTGAGTTCCAAGTGGTTTGTGGCTTGCTTCTGGTGTTGGTGATCTTCTTCTTGATGTGTTGTTCTGCCTGTATAGACAAATGGAAAAGATCTTTGAAGTTTTGATATACCTGTCTCTCCACTTTGCGGCTGATCCTCTCTTGTAAGCCATCAAGGAATTGCGCCATTAGAGCTTCTTCATCATCATTGAGCTCCAATCGGTTCCTCAAGCGCTCAAACTCCTCATAGTATTCTTCTACGGTCCTGGTTCCCTGTTTAAGAGTTCGAAAACGACGCTGTAAGTCTCGGTAAAAATGAGGAGGGACAAACCTTTGCCTCATTAGGTCTTTCATGTCGACCCATATATCAATAGCTCTCAAGTGGCTTCTCTTTCGGTCTGATACTTCTCTGTCCCACCATGTAAGTGCACCGTCGGTGAGCTGAGCCATTACTAGTGCTACTCTCTTTGGACCAGGGTGATTGTAATAGTCGAAGATGTGATCCATCCTCTTCTCCCAATCTAGATAAGCCTCCAGATCAACTTTTCCAGCAAAGTTTGGTGTGGTCAGCTTGATGTGGTTCTTGTTCTTTCTAGAGTAAGGTGTATACTCTTCATCATCGACATCTCCATAATCATCTTGTGGCACACGTCGCCTTTGCCCGCGGTGTCTTTGACATCTAGGGTTTGGTTCTTCATCTTGGGAAGAATCATCTTCGGTCAAGGCTGCATTGAGAGGCTCGTTGATGTGCACTCCATTGTGCCTTGGGTTAGTTCTGGTGTTCTGAGTGGTGTTGAGTCCGGTTCCTACTCCTCCAAGGTTGAGTGTCGGCTGTAAAGTTACCTGTGGTGCTTGTTCCACACGGCTGAGCCGATCTCCTAAGTCTTGCCTCAAAGCCTTGATCTCATCTCTCATGGAGATGATCAACTGGTGAAGGGGATCTTGTGCATTACTACTTTCTTCTCCCATGGCAGATTAATGAGGTTTGTTTCTTGCAAACAAAGACAAGAGAAAAGGAAATAGCTTAGTTCTGACCAAAAGAAGAAATAGGAAATTTTCAAAATGTTTTTTTTTTTTGGACTTTGAATTAAAAGACAATGATTGACAAGAAATAAGGGAACTATGTCTGTCTCAAAAATTCAAACGTGATTGATCCTAAATATGGAAAATTTTAAATGCATTCAGAGACAATGTAATCTTTCTTCTTCTTTTTCTTTTTAACAAAACGAAAACTACAAATGAGACTAGATGCAATGATAATGGATTTTTTTTTTATATGGTGCAAGGAAGCAAATGATTAAACAGAAATGAAAAGATTTAAATAGATAGATAAAACTTGGGCTGAAGGAACTTTAGCTCTGATACCAAAAATGATACAAGCACCAAGCTGTCAAGGGCTTGTAGTATCTCGGAAGCAAAGCCTGGTCGATGGCCAAGGGGTTGATTCAAGTGAATGAGCAACTCTAGACAATTGAATCGGCTGGTGGAAGTGAAGGATGTGAAATGGATCGAAGTGCACCACACAAGTTGTGAAAGACTTGTGATACAACACAGATTCTCGACTCTAGGAGGTACTAGTCTCAACTAGAGAAAAGAAGAATAAGTTTTACACAGAAAACTCAATGAAATAAAATTCTTGTTTTATTAATATCAAAGGTGAAAAATTAAAAGGCTGTAATGGAACCTTATATAATGGTCGTATCAGCTTAGACTCAAAAAAATAAAAGACTCAAAACAATAGAACTTTTAAAAGTAAAGACTCAAAACAACAGGACTTGTAAATTAAAAATACTAAATTAAAGGACTCTAAAAAAGGAAATAAAAGACTAACTAAATTATCTCTGTATAAGATCAAAGACAAGAGAAACTCATTAGTCAAAAAATTGAAATTTGATTGAACATTTACCTTATTTGGTGGCTGAGACATCTGTGGCTTTGACCGAGTTTAAATCATCCCTCCTTAAGACTCTGATTTTTCAATTATTTTGTACCATTGTAGCCTCCTCCATCTCGAATTTCTCCGAAAAAGATGATAGAAGCTCCCTTGAATCGCCAAAATAGACCCAATGAAAACTTTGAAGGATTTGACAGCTAAAAAGCCTTAACAAAATTCTCAAACAGATCGAACTCACAATTCTAAAATTTGAAAGAGAAACTCTAACCTATCTCAAGAGGTAGAGATTGACTCAAATAGAAGAATTGAAAAACGATAAAAGAAAGCATCTGAATTTCAATATAACAGATCGGAGAAAGAGGAGAAGGTGAAAATCCAAAATCGGAAATCTTTAGATTCATTGCTGGAAAAACCGAAGAAAACTTCAATTAGAATAGAAACTCGCTCCAGTAAGGATTAGCGATATTAATTATTCCTATAACATGAAGAATCGATCGATTCCAGCAGAAAAGAGAACCAAGTCTTTCAAACCAAGTATCTCCATCTCTTTCTAAAAGAAAACTGGTAATCGGAAAGCAAAATCCTAAATCTGGACACTGCCGGAAAGTTATTGTCCAATAAATGGAAAAGAAAAGCCGGATTAAACCGGAAAACATCAAAATAGGAGAAAAAACTCTCTCTCTGAAGGATAGAGATGAGAGAAAAGAGAGAGAAAAAACTCCTCATATTATTATAGAAATATTTATTTTCCATTTTGTTTAGTTACACTGTGTTCCATTTCAGATTTTATATATATAGAAAGGGATATGTCGTCATTAAAAAAAAAAAGGGATTATATTAATTTTAAACAAAAAATTGGTCATAATTTTGTTTCGATTATTTTATGATTCAAATTCTATTTAAAAAAAATGAACTGGCCTCCAAATGTTTTTTATTATAGAAAAAAATACATCAATCTAAACAAGATTTTTAGTTGAATCTCATATATCGCTCCTCTCTTTCAAATTATTTTTTCTGTTCCACGATTTCTCTTGTTCTTTAACTCGTTTGTTTTTAATAGGTAACTAGATATTACTCCGTGCATCCGTATGGAAATTTCTTTTTTAATCAAAATTTATAATGTAGTTTATATTTCCTTTATAGATATATGTTTTTAATAATGACAAAACTTTATATTTGTGTTTAGATATAATTTGATTTTAAATTCTTTTTAGTATTATTATGACCACGATCATAAAAATAAAATTCTAACCCGGTCAGTATATTAATCAAAAAATGACTGTTATTGTAAAAACATAATTCTAACCCGCCTATTCATATTACTATATAATATAAATATTTACTATTTTTAAAATAATTTTTAGCTTAATATCTAGCATGTTTTAATAACCTAACCAACATAAAACAACAATTATTAAAAAAAAAAACCTAACACGCCACATCAAATTACCATATAATATTAATATATATCAGTTTACAATATGTAAAATTTTAGTATGATTAAATATGGTTAACAAATACAATAAGTTATTCATTAATCATATGTATTATTCTGTAAATTTTATTTAAATTTTAAATATTAAATTAAATCAGACCTATAACTAAGGAAGTATACAGAATTTAAATTAATATCTATTTTTCACCACTAAATTTAATTACAAAAAAAAACTTTTGGATTTTTAATCAAATATAACCTTTATTTAAGGAAATTATTAGTTATCTAAATTAATATCTAATTGTTGGAATTAAATTTACATATTGAAAAAATGTGTTTTTTAATAATATTACAATTTATTAGAATAATTTAAAAACTGTTTCCAAAAAAAATTAGGAGTGTTTGGAGGCAAGCAGTAAAAGTGTTTCTGTTTTAATATAATAGATCTATTTTTCAGAATTAAATTTAATTACAAAAAAAAAATTTGAATTTTAAATTAAATATAATCTATATTTAAGGAAATCTTTGACTATCTAAATTAATATCTTAATTTTTAGAATTAATATATATATATATATATATATATATATATAAGAAACTGTATTTTCAAATGATATTGCAATAAATTGGGATAATTTTAAAGATATTAATTTAGATAATTTTAAAATGTTTCCAACCAATTTTTTTTAAAAAAAATTGGGAGTGTTTGGAAGCAAGAAATAAAAGTGCTTCTGTTTTAATATAATAGATTATTGAATTGAGTGGTGTCTTAAACATTCTTATTAGAAAATTAAGGTGTTGATCGGTTCACCCGCTGTCACCCGCAATGCTACGTTTGCGGTTGGTAACGGTTAGTAGTATTTAATAATAATCATAAAAATGCTTCAATCCGCTTTGTATCGTTGAAATCCAAAAAATGCTTCCCGCAAGCATTTGCGGTTGCGGGTGGTAGTGAGTGGGTAAACAAAACTTATTTAAGGAAAAATAAAACATGTTAAAAAAAATATATGAAACTCTAAACATACTGTATTGTCTTCTATATATAGTAAAGACAAATCCTACCATTTTTTCTATTAAGTTGTAGTTTTTGTATCTTAATCATGGCTTCCATACAAGTTGAAGAAAGTAAAGACACAAACGTAAGTACCATAATATTTTGGAGATATTGAATCTATTGAAATATCACATCATGCATAGGACAAATCCTAAAAATCTATGTATTGGAGCAAATTATTTCTAGTTTGTTCCATTACTTGACACAATTTTGGGTGATGTTCCCAACAATTGAAATAAAACATGTCATTATAAAATTTATTAGTCTTTTGTATATTTATCCAGTATTTATTTATGATTTTTTTATTAATTATTTTGAACTAGAGTGACTTTGATATTTAGCATAATAATATAGTTTTTTAATGTTTTTTTTAATTGTATATTACGTTTATTTTGGTAATTTAATGTTAAACCGTTAATACATCTCTTGGTTAACCAGTCAAAAATGTTCTGCAAATGGACCCATTTTTAACAGTTAAATCGTCGTTCAAACCACTAAATAACGCTTGAAACTGCAATTGTCTGTTTCCGTAAACTCTCACACTCGTAACCGCAATAGCTGCGTTTAAACTTGACCCTAAATTGAGGTAGAGATTAGATGAAACTTTTAGGATCATGTAATCGACATTTTTTTTTTTGTAAAAGATGTAATCGATATGTTTGTCTCCAAATCAAAACATATTCCCTCAGAATTTCAGGAAATTTTCCTTATTAAGCTTTGTATTTTATTAAGATTTTCTAAAATGGAATAATTATAAGTTGTGGTTAGAGTAGTCCAACTTTAAGAAAGATGATGAACAATTTTTTAGTTATTGAAAAGGTTTGGTATCAAAGGATAAGCACTTTTCTAGGATATTATGTTCTGTCCCGCTAAATCACATGCCAAATTTTTAAAGAAGAAAAATCAATTTTTTTGGTGAAAAGGAAAAAAAACAAATTTTCTTTTCACTCTAAAAATGAAACAAGCGAAAATTAAGTTTACAGTTTCCTTCCCTTTCGCATTATCCTTCAACATCTTTGGAGTCAATTTGAAGGCGATAGAGAATCTCTGATGATCGTGATGGACGTAGATGAAGAAGTCACAGGAGATGTAGAGAACATTGAAGAACTCGTCACTGTAGAAGAATCGATCGATGGTGAACATGCGGTGGAGATTGACGAGGAAGAAGAACGGATTGGTGATGTGAAAGATGATTTGGTGAGGGAGATCATAACCATAGTTGAGTTTTTGGATCAGATTAACGACTATAGACGAACACAACAAAAAGAATGTTTCAACCTCGTTAGAAGATTGAAAATTCTTGTTCCATTTATGGATGAGATTCGAGGTTTTGAATATCCTTCGCCAGAAAGTTGCATGCACTTTCTCTATCGTTTGAGGAAAGTGATTCTAGTTGCTAGAAAATTGTTGGAAACTTGCAACAATGGCAGCAAAATATATTTGGTAAATTCAATTATTTTTGTTTTTTATGAAAATTTTTTTGGATATCCCCTGTGAATGTTTTAATTGTTTCTAGTTATGATGCAGGCATTGGATAGCGAATCGATAATGACAAGATTTCATTCAATTTATGAAAAGCTGAATCGTGTTCTAGTTAAAACTCCTTTTGATGAGTTGAGGATTTCTGATGAAGTAAAAGATGAGGTAAATTCTTCTTCTGTGGCCATAATCCAGACTAATTCCCGACTCCCGAGACATGTAATGAGACTGCTATGATTGCCGTTTAAGGCATCTATATTGACCAAGAGGAAAATAAAATGGATTTTGTTGATAGTGGAACTTGATCACTGACCTTGAAACACATGATGAATTCTCTATTTACTTGACAAACCATTGTACCACACGCTCTTGATTAATGTATTGTAGTTTCTAAAATAAGCTCTCTTTTTATTAATTTTGTAGATTGATTCATTATGTAAGCAATTAAAAAGAGCAAAGAGAAGGACAGACACACAAGACATAGAGCTCGCAGTAGACATGATGGTGGTCTTCTCAAAAACTGATCCTCGAAATTCGGATAGCGCTATTATAGAAAGGCTTGCAAAAAAACTTGAGCTACAAACAATGGAGGATTTAAAGACAGAAGCCATAGCCATAAAAAAACTAATCCAAGAAAAAGGTGGGTTAAGCATAGAGACTAAACAACATATCATTGAGCTGCTTTACAAGTTCAAGAAGCTTCAAGGTGTTGAAGCTACCGACATTCTCTACGAACCAGTTATCAATAAATCATTCACCAAGTCCACATCTCTAATACTACCTCACGAGTTTTTGTGTCCAATCACATTGGAAATAATGCTAGACCCGGTTATCATCGCTACAGGACAGGTAGTATTTATTAAAGTGATTCTTGGTTGGTTCAAAATGTATTAAAGTAACTAACATAACAATATGTTGTTATACAGACATATGAAAAGGATAGTATACAGAAGTGGTTTGATGCGGGGCATAAGACTTGTCCAAAAACCAGACAGACGTTAGATCATCTCTCTCTTGCGCCAAATTATGCCTTGAAGAACTTAATTTTGCAGTGGTGTGAGAAGAACAAGTTCAAGCTTCCAGGAAAAGAAATATCTTCACATTCGGAATATGACTTGGAAAAACAGAAAGATGAGGTACCTTTGCTGGTGGAAGCATTATCGTCAAGCCAATTGGAAGAACAAAGAAAATCTGTGAAGCAGATGCGTTTGCTTGCTAGAGAAAATCCAGAGAACCGAGTTTTAATAGCTAATGCAGGAGGTATCCCTTTATTAGTTCAACTCCTTTCTTACCCTGATTCGGGGATCCAAGAGAATGCGGTTACAACTTTGTTGAATCTATCTATTGATGAGGTCAACAAGAAACTCATCTCAAATGAAGGAGCCATTCCAAGTATTATTGAAATTCTTCAAAACGGAAACAGAGAGGCAAGAGAAAACTCTGCTGCAGCATTGTTTAGTTTATCGATGCTTGACGAGAACAAAGTAACAATCGGATTATCAAATGGGATCCCACCATTGGTCGAATTACTACAAAATGGGACATTAAGAGGGAAGAAAGATGCTCTCACTGCACTCTTTAACTTATCCCTTAATTCAGCTAATAAAGGGAGAGCCATTGATGCTGGTATCGTTCAACCGTTGCTACAACTTTTGAAAGACAGAAACTTAGGAATGATCGATGAAGCACTTTCGATTCTGTTGCTTCTTGCATCACACCCTGAGGGACGTCAAACCATTGGACAACTGTCGTTCATTGAAACTCTAGTGGAATTCATCAGAGAAGGCACACCAAAGAATAAAGAGTGTGCAACCTCGGTGCTACTTGAACTAGGCTCTAACAACTCATCTTTTATTCTGGCTGCACTTCAGTTTGGAGTCTATGAACATCTTGTAGAAATAGCCAGCTCAGGAACAAACAGAGCTCAAAGGAAAGCAAATGCACTTATACAACTCATAAGCAAATCCGAACAAATTTAGAGACGTTCTGAACATTTTCATCTTGTACTCTAATTTAAGTTTCTTCCCTTTTTCCTTTCGCTTAGGTTTCATAATTTTTCTTTTATTTTCCTATTTGATTATGTATTAATCCTTTGTTGTATACTTGTACATGCTCTTTTAGTCATATACTTTCATTTCTTTTTCGTGTTCAATATTATTCTCAGTGCACGTTCTAATTCTTATGTAAAGGAAGTACAATAACTCCACAACATTTCCCAGTTAAAACTAAACTTATCTCGCTGAAGTTAGGATTTAAGCTTGTCTGATGTAGCTATGTATTCGGTTTGATTTGAATTTTCAGAAATAGAGAGTCAGAGAAAACAGAAAGAGAAGATAGAGTAAGGAGCACACGCAAGAATTATCGAGTTCAGCTTAACCAGTCCGATTAAGGCACATCTTGCCAGAAATCTATTCTGGGAATCCACTAGAATACATGTTCTTGAGGTATACAAAGATCTTGTACTTACACTCAACTCTCTCTCACGCCTTAAGTCAACTACAACAACAATCTAACTCTTTCCTATATGCATTATGCTTTCATTGGAAACATTTTGAACCATAGCTCGCAATCAGTCCAAAATCTGAACCATTTTGTTGTCTCATCATGTCAAAAGAGCGCTTGCAAATCCCATTTGTCGCTAAGTCATCTAGCCTGATGCAGAAATCAACCCGAGCCAAGTACCAATGGTCCAAGAAGGACCCATGAGAGGCTCAAATGCCAAGCAGCTCAAAAAGAGGTTCAACCTATTTGTTCAAGCCTTTATCCGATATTTGGAGCCGGAAAAAATTCCCTTACCGGAGCCAGATCAAGAGATTGATAGAATAGGAAACTCAATAATAGAATTATTATACTGTATATTATGTATTTACTCTGATTGATCTTGATTGATTCATTTGTAACACTATATATTGATAATGAAAGACACAGAGAAGGGCACGGTTTGTGCTTCTTACCAATTAACATGGTATCAGAGCTTTGCCTCTAACCTAAATCTTTCTCCTATAGCCGCCGCTCTCTATTTTCTCGATCTTCTTCCATTGTTTCTCCTTAATCTTTCTCTACTTGTTGCTCTTCTCTATCTCTGATCTACCTCTATTCTCCTCTTTCTCTGCATTCTCTCTGCAACCTTTCTGCAATTTCTCTGCAACTTCTCTGCAATTCTTCATCGACATTAGACGAACCATCAATGGCGGCCGCTGCAACACCCACCACTGCAACACCAACCGTTGCAACACCAACCGCTGCAAGTCTCACTCAGATCCGTGCTCACATACCAATCATTCTTGACATGAACAAGATGAACTACGATTCATGGCGCATCCTTTTGGAAACTCACTGTTTGAGTTTCTCTCTCACAGGCCATATCGATGGATCTGCTGTTCCCACCGGACCGACCGACACCACATGGAAGCAACTCGATAACACAGTTAAGATGTGGATATATGGTACCATCTCTGAATCGCTTCTCACCTCTGTTTTGAAAACACAGTGCTTTGCCCATGAACTCTGGCTGATGCTGGAGAATTTATTTCGCGACAACAAAGAGGCTCGTGCAATCACCCTGGAAAATGAACTCCGCACTCTCACAATTGGTGATCTTTCGGTTCACGACTATTGTCAAAAGCTGAAATCAATTTCAGACACGCTAGCCAATGTTGATTCTCCAATTTCAGATTGGGCCTTAGTCATGCACCTTCTCAACGGTCTCAGCTCTAAATTTGATAACATTATCAATGTTATCAAACATCGATCACCCCCCTGCACTTTTGGAACCGCCAGATCGATGCTTATCGATGAAGAATCCAGGCTTAAAACCAAACGACAATCTACTCCCAACAATGACGATAGCGCCTCCTCCCATCAACTTCTCATTGCCGCAACTCCTCATCAACAGTCAAATCCACCTGATTTCTCCAATTCCCGTGGTTACAACAACAACAACAACAATAACTACAAAGGAGGCAATCGCAACAACAAAGGAAATCGAGGTCGTCAGGGTCGAGGACGCAACAATTACAATCCAACTTGGAATCCTCGCCAACCTTCTCAGCCTCCATGGTATTGGCAGCAACAACAACAGCCCATCTGGCAACAACAAAATTCTTCACCGCAACAATTTCATCCTCAATACTCTTCTGCTCAACCTGGTATTCTTGGATCTATGCCTCAGCAACAACGTGGTGCTGTCTATCTCACTCAGACTACTCAGCCACAAATGCAAGGAGCAATGAATCAAGAGTTCATACCAACTGCCCTCGCAAGTGCATTCAACAAATGACATTGCAGGACCCCGCTGATTCTGGATGGTACATGGATACTGGTGCCACTGCACACCTCACGTCACACCCAGGTATGATTTCTCTATCTTCCCCTTCATCCTCCGTCTCTTCTCTTCCCTTAGTCACGGTGGGTAATGGGTCCAATTTACCTGCCACAGCAATGGGAAAATCTACAATTTCAACATCTTCTCGGCCTTTACATCTTCAAAACGTCCTTCTTTGCCCTGGAATTTTAAAAAATCTTGTTTCTGTCCGTCAGTTTACTAAAGATAATTTTTGCTCTGTTGAATTTGACCCTTTCGGTTTTCTTATTAAGGACCTTCAAACTCGAGCTCCTCTACTCCGATGTGATAGTGATGGCCCTCTCTACTCCGTCACTCAAACCACATCTCCTTTCCCTCAAGCTTTTGTTTCAACATCTCCTTCCGCTTCAGTTTGGCATCGACGACTCGGTCATCCCGGGAACTCGACGCTTCGTTTTTTAGTGTCTTCTGGATTTCTTAAATGTTCAAAACTGGATACGTCTCCCTTGTGCCACCCGTGTCAGCTAGGGAAGCATATTCGGCAACCGTTTTTATCTTCTTCATCGCAAGTTTTTTCTGCTTTCGATATTGTACACTCTGATATTTGGACATCTCCAATTCCAAGTGTCAGTGGAATACGATATTACGTTATTTTCTTAGATCAATACAGCCACTTTCTTTGGGTTTATCCTTTACGTCAAAAGAGTGAAGTTTTCAATAAATTTCTACATTTTTTTCGCTATGTTCAAACACAATTTCACAAAACAATTAAAGCTTTTCATTGTGATAATGGTGGTGAATACACCAGTCGTGAATTTCAAAATTTTATCTCCTCCAATGGCATCCAATCTCGATTCTCTTGCCCTCATACCTCCCAGCAAAATGGTCGTGCTGAACGTACTCTTCGAACTCTCAACAATCTTATTCGTGTTCTTCTTCTTCAAGCCCATATGCCTCCTTCTTATTGGGTCGAAGCTCTCCATATGGCAGCTCACCTTTTCAACATTCTTCCTTCTTTCTCAATAAACAATGAAATCCCCTTTACTCGTCTCTTTCAAAAAGCCGTCTCCTATGATCACCTTCGAATTTTTGGATGCCTTTGTTATCCAAATCTTCTCCCAACTTCTATCCATAAACTTGCTCCTCGCTCTTCTAAATGTGTTTTTCTGGGTTATCCCTCTAATCATCGGGGCTATCGATGCTTAGATATTGCCACAAAACAAATAATATTGTCTCGTCATGTCATTTTTGATGAAAACTCATTCCCCTTTCAAAACTCTGCTTCTGAAACTAATCCATCGACACCAACTTCCCCACACTCTTATCATCCCCTTCTCCAATCTCTTCCTGCTACGAATTTTTCTACACCACGAGCTCCACCCTCTGTTTTGCCATCACCACAAGCTCCACAAGCACCACCGCCAGCTCCGCCAGCTCCGCCGGCACCGTCGACGGTCCTGCGAGTGATGTAATAACGCAAGCTCCACCTTCTCTTCCTCCTTCTCACGGGATGCAAACACGGAGCCGTAGTGGAATTACTAAAAAGAAGCAGATTTTCTCCCTTCATACAGATACAATTTCTCCTCTCCCTATATCTCATATCCAAGCTTTAAAAGACAAGTATTGGAACGATGCAATGCATGTTGAATATGATGCTCTTAAAAAGAGTGGCACGTTTATAATTGTCCCACGGCCCTTAAACACTAACGTTGTGCGTTCTATGTGGCTCTTTAGACATAAATTTGATGCAGGTGGACGACTTTCTCGATACAAAGCTCGCCTTGTCGCAAATGGAAAATCTCAACAAATTGGCATCGATTGCGATGAAACTTTCAGCCCTGTCGTCAAACCCGCGACAATACGCACCGTTCTCCATCTCGCTGTTTCTCTTAATTGGCCTTTGCGTCAACTCGACGTTAAAAACGCATTCTTATACGGAGACCTTGACGAAACAGTGTATATGCATCAACCCCCAGGATTTGTTGATCCCACCCAGCCTACGCATGTATGTCTTCTCAAAAACTCTCTCTACGGACTTAAACAAGCGCCTCGCGCTTGGTATCAACGTTTCGCCACCTTCGCCACCAAAATCGGCTTCAAACAAAGCAAATGCGATGCATCACTGTTTGTTTTATGTCGCGGGAAAGATTTGGCATATCTTCTTCTCTACGTAGATGATATTGGACTCACGGCATCCTCCACTTCACTATTACGGTCGATCATAACATCCCTTAACTCTGAATTTTCTATGACTGATTTAGGCGAACTTCACTATTTTTTGGGCATTGCTATTAACAGGGACAAAAATGGGATGTTCTTAAGTCAACAAAATTATGCTGCAGACATCATACATCGTGCAGGAATGACGTACTGCAACACTTGCTCCACCCCAGTTGATACATCCTCCAAACTTGCTGCTGATGCTGGACCACCAGTCGCCGACCCAACTCTCTATCGCAGCCTTGCTGGTGCCCTCCAATACCTTACGTTCACGCGTCCGGACATAGCATATGCCGTCCAACAAGTTTGCCTTCACATGCATGACCCACGAGAGCCACATCTCAATGCTCTCAAACGGATAATACGCTACATTAAAGGCACCATCACACACGGTCTTCAGTTGAAACCAACCACTATCTCTAAGATCACAGCTTATACCGATGCTGATTGGGCAGGCTGTACCACCACTCGTCGATCTACTTCTGGGTATTGTGTATTTCTCGGTGACAACCTTGTATCTTGGTCGTCGAAACGACAGCCCACTGTCTCTCGTTCTAGCGCTGAAGCCGAGTATCGTGGTGTTGCGAATGCGGTAGCTGAGACAACTTGGCTCCGAAACCTTCTCCTTGAACTTCATTGCCCTATTACCACTGCAACGATTGTTTACTGTGACAACGTCAGCGCGGTCTACCTTTCCACAAACCCAGTTCAACACCAACGCACCAAACACGTGGAGATCGATATTCATTTTGTACGAGAGCGTGTTGCTCTTGGCAGTGTTCGTGTTCTTCATGTCCCTTCCGCTCATCAGTATGCAGATATTTTCACTAAGGGACTTCCATCATCCCTTTTTACTAGTTTCCGATCCAGTCTAAACGTTCAACCATCCAACGCTACGACTGCAGGAGAGTGATAGAATAGGAAACTCAATAATAGAATTATTATACCGTATATTATGTATTTACTCTGATTGATCTTGATTGATTCATTTGTAACACTATATATTGATAATGAAAGACACAGAGAAGGGCACGGTTTGTGCTTCTTACCAATTAACAGAGATCACCCGTACCAGCAATGTTTGGTTGAAGCAGGCGCACAAACCTTGTTTAGAGTACACTGACCAAACCACTGGCGCCAATGACGTGAGTTTGAAAACAAAATCACCAACCAAGTGACCCCTCTGAAACTAATGTTTGAGGCAGAACTTATTTTGCTAGAGCAGATCTTGAGTTGCCCATTTCCAAGCAACCTAGAGAATGTACCTAGCCGAGAAGGACCTTGTAGCAGAATTTGATCGACTGAGCACGAACCGAACATCCTTTAATGATCCTAATTGTATGACTAATCTTTTAGCAAGTCAGTGAGCTCAATAAACCAAGAAATGCTCGAATGGAAATCAAGATCCCCCATGATTGAAGATTAAATCACTCTTACTTTGATGACTCACGAGAAGACTTCTCCAGCAAGCTTCAAGTCCAGAACGTACCAAGACAAGAGGCGTCTTCAATGCAATCTCTTGCACCATTTCGATTGTCTATGCGTTAAGGTAAGACATTTATTTTATATATTTTCTTTGTCGGTGACACGTCTCAACAACGACTAAGGAGCAGCTGAAAACGACATCCAGTCAATAGCTTAAGTTTAGTTGGTTCTGAGACCATAGTTTCCTTTTCTAGATTAAGTGAAACAATGAGGTTTTTTTTTTATTTTCTTTGGTATTCTTTCTATTGTGTTTTCCTTGGTTTTGTTTTTTGTTTTACACCTAACAGTCCAGCTGATGAACAAGTTTATAAGGTCCCCCCTGCAGCTTTGTAATTTCCACGTTTTGACATGTATCAGTAAAGAGCTGTACTTTCTTCATGAGTGTTCTTGACAGCGAATCTGTCTCTGTTTGATCTTGTATGTTTGATTCATAAAAAAGAGAGCCGGTGATTCATAATTAGCTGCAATCCAGACTTCCAGCTAATTATTATTCCATCAGTAATTAAGGCATAGCCGGTGATTTATCTTCTTTTGTTGCTCTCTGCAGCATAATCATACTCAGAAAATTATTTTAGTTAAACTTGTTATTAAATATAGTTTTTTCCTTTTGTCTCTTTGATATATATGAGCACCCATTTGAAAACTGGCCAATGTTTTTTATTGGTTTTTAATATGTATTTTTTTATCACTCCAACATGATATGCTAAATCAGCTATCTATAATTACGTACATAATTGATTCCACTGCACTGGTGTAAGGAACTGTCTTCATATATTCAGCTTGGTCCTCAAGTTCCTTATTTATGGCAATCTTGAGCCTAAAATGAACTCCCATTGGTGTAGTAGTAACTCCTTTTTAATGACTAGTTGGAATATTTCAGAATCTTGTCCAAATTCTCTTGAGATATTTCGAGAACCCATTTCTGATCTCCATACCAAAAATCTTCTTGGCTTCTCTCATATCTTCATCTCAAACTAAGACTTCAATAGCTCCTTTAATGTCTGAACTTTTTTCGTTGTTTTTGCAGGAGCATATCATCTACATATAAAAAAAAAGTATGAATCATTATCAAGTAGACATATGAATGATTATTGAGCTTCTGATAGTAGATAAAGTGATCATGTATTTGCTTTTTAAGAATCTTGCATAGAGCATAAATGAATCAAATCTTTGATTACATTGTCTAGGATATTCCTTCAGGACGTATAGGGATTTCTTCAGAAAACACACAACGTTAGATCCTTTCTCTGCTTCATAACCTTCACGTTGCTTTATCATAATATGTTCTTCTATGTTTCGTGAATGAATGCTGTTTTAACATCCACCTGCTCTATTTTTATGTTAAAGTCATGCTCTACCACATATGACGTAATTAATCTGATAAAGACATGTTTGACTACATGAAATAATACTTCATGATAATCAACCCCTTCTTCATCAGAATACCCCTTTGCAAAGCCTTGATTTAAATCCTGGTCCCTTTTTCAAAACCTCATATCACTGTAAATCTCTTGCAAACCCATTTGCAGCCAATTACTCTCTTGTTTGTTTGCCTCTTAACCAGCTCAAAAGTTTGGTTTTTGATCTCAGACTTCATTCCTTCATCCATTGCTGAGATCCACTTCGCCCAATCTCAATCCTTTTTGGCCTCTTGGGAACAATTTGGCTTAGGATATCCTCCATCTGCTACCATATACAAAACCAACTATACTTGAATCATGATACTCTGGAGGAGGTCTGATGTTATATGTGGCCTATCTGTTGCAAGTAGATAATTTCCAAAGGATCAAGATATACATGATATATTCATATCTTTGCATATTTAGCATGCATATTAGTCCATGTTTAGAGTTTCATGGATGCATATTAGATAGATTTCTTTGTGTTTATTCTTTTTTTTAGCTTTTGTAGGAATGTGCATTAGGTCCAAGAGAGTCTTGCATTTTGGAGTGTTTCTAGCTACTAAAAGAGCAACTATTGGACTTGGAGGCATTGAGGAGTTGATCCAAGGAATATTGAGACAAGGAGATGGAGCAAAAGACAAGGAGTCTCGGAGGCATTCACACCAGACTGAGCACCAGTCATATCATGTCCAATGTAGGACTTCTTTCTACAAGCTTCTCCACTCTGAAGGTTCTCCAGTCTACACTCCGGTAACGGATTTTTTTTTTTTTTGTCTCGAATCAGTAACATATACTATGTTTTAATTGTGTAATTTGTGAAGGAATAAGCTTCAGATGCCATGGGCCTGAGCGAGATCGAACAATACCAACAAAATATAGATGTGGTGCAGTGTATATAATTATAACTATAGAGATATATCAAAATTCAGGTTGACTATTTTATTTTTGTTCGTATGGATCAAATGAGGTAATGTCGAGTCTGAGTTATGCTTAAATGTTCTTTAATTTGATGTGAGTTTTCATACAACTTGATTTGCTTGTATTGTTAATAGGATAAGAACCATTTGTTAACGTAGATATTTGTATGGTAGAAGAGATGAAAAATGTTGAAAACGTAGTTGAGAAGATGCAAATGGATGTTGAAAGCCCCCAAATCAACAATCCCCAAATTATAGACACTGCAATGCATCTACATTTTGTTGGTATTCCTATATATCGCTCAAGCCCATGGTGTCTGAAGCTTATTCCTTTACAAATTACACAATCAAAACATAGTATTTTTTACTGATTCAAGACAAAAAGAAACATCTATTAACGAAAATTGGAGACTCACAATTTCAGAAGAAAACAAAAATCTAAAATCACTAACCTGAACTACTCGAAGAAGACATTGATATTGGAGATTCAGTAACAACCTAAAGCCTGAATTTTGAGATCCCCATATAGTGTCTGTGTGAGAGTCATAGCTCGAGAGGTTGAAGGAAAGAGAGAGAAAGAGTACAAAACAGTGTAGTTTAATTTCCAGGGAAAAAACGACGTCGTTTTGTTGGATAAAACAAATCAGATTTAAAAAAAACATAGATGACGTCGTTGCTTAGTTGGCAGCCACGAAGACATAACTTAACGTATGTTAACACCGTTTAGTATAACATAGGTTTAGACTTTTAGCACAAAAAAAAATTCAAATATGAAATTTGAAATATTATGAACTTGAGATATGTTTTAGCACCAGATACAAATTCAGGTATGAAATTAACATTTTTGAATTCTACAAGTCTAAAAAGGCCAATTATACTTGCTTAGGTGGAAGCCACGTAGACACGACTTGACGGATTAATAACATTGTTTAGTTTAATGTAGGTTTTAGCACAAAAAAAGTTCAAGTATAAAAATTGAAATATTATGAACTTGACGTATGTTTTAGCACAAGATACAAATTCGGGTATGACATTAACATTTTTAAATACTTCAAGTCTGAAAAAACCAATTTTCCCATATCAATATGATCTAGATTATCATTTCTGCTTGATAAGTCAAATATGATAGCATATTTTTCAACAATTTCTTTTGGAATTTATTTGAGATGTTTGTACATGTGTCCTTCATAAATATCACATCTCTACTTATAATACACTTTTTTTTTCAAGTACCCAAAATTTTAACTTTTTTTCAAGTGCCCCAAAAGCTCTTTGCAAGACCTGATTCACTCAGAAAAATTCTGACCTTCTCCATGATCATTATGTTCATCCTTAGTGCAATTCTATTCTGTTGTGGTGTGTAAGCACAAGTTTTTGTTTGTCTCACTACTCCTTTGCAAAAATCTTGAAATTATTTATTGAAGCATTCAGGTCATTCTCAGTTCTGAGAGTCTTTATCTTCTTTCCTTCATGATTATCTGACATTCTAAACCATTCCATGAACTTTCTCAAAGCTTCATCTTTCTTTTTTAGAAAGTATATCTATGTCATTCTAGAGAAATCATCAATGAAGGATATAAAATATTGTTACCAAGTTAAGGGAACATTTTGGGATCCCCACAGGTTTGAATGGATGTAGTCCAGTTTCCTTTTGGTATTGAGTTTTGGGGGTGTTGAGTTTTGAGGTCCCAAAACTCACTCTATGTGCCTTTCCATAGACACAATATTCACAAAAATCCATGTCTAAAACTTTCTTATTTTCAAGATAGCCTTTTCTGAGTAAAGCTTGAACCCTTTCTAACTTATATATCCCCAATTCTTCTGTGCCACAACTTATTTTCATCTTTAGGCTCCTCTGAGAGGTTCACCTCTCCTGCAATAACAGTTCCATTCAGGACATAAGGTATTTTTATTCTAACCTTTGAGAAGATTTAAACATCATTGGTTTACTCTTAGAAAGCCATTTCTTAACTGGAACCAGCAACTTTTATCTTCTAAGGTACAAAGAGTAATCAGTATTTGACATTGGTGGTACATATCTGACATTTGTAAGAAGAACAATTGTACCATCATCATTATTGATTCTTATGCTGCCAACATTTTAAATTTTGGATGGATGTCGTTTGCCATTTATGTAAGAACCGGTGGCGGCTCTTACGGTAAGATTCTGATGGGAATTAAGGCAGGCGGTCGCCTTCTCCTCGTTTCAAAAATGGTCGAAGATGGATGATCTGACATGCAGGCATTCACCCTCTCGTGTGGGATCTATGAGTGGTGTGATAGTGGCGTGAGTTCACAACACAGAGGGATGGTGAGTCTCTGATACGGTGAGGGATCCAAACTGGTTTGAATCGCACAAACAAACCAAGAACAAGAGAAGAAGCTTCTCGGATAAACTTTGAAGAAAGTTCGTTATTTTATTGGTATGGGGAAAAAGCTGCAAAGGAACCTTGTAAACTGGTTCTTCAGCTTGAAATTTCTAGGGTTTGACTCCAGACTCAAAACGACATAACTAATAATGTAAAACTAGAAAGAAACAAAACCTAGTCTAAGAGACAAAGCTCATCGTTTCATTTATTACAAAAATGGAAAGTTCAAAATAAAATTTTTAAAACTACATGACAAGAGTCGTTTAACCATAACACTTAGTCGCTGGAGAAGTCTTTTCCACCTGAAAGCACAATAGAATAATTGAAACACTTACATTGATGCGGCATGATCCACTTGATGTCTTGCATGGCCTTCATCGTTATGGGTGCATCTGATCCTAGCTTAATGTGGCTTGAGTCTCTTTGGAGGCCTTCAAGTCCTTGGGGATCTTTGTCTTCAAGTTCCATAAACTCTAAGACACTTGTTTCTTGTACGGCAGTTTGCTCGGCTCCGGTTAGATCTTTATCGGCCAAGAAGTTGATAACACCGTATTTTGACCACTTTTATGGATCGTTTTGAAATACTTTTTCTATGTTTTTAATTGCTTTCAAGTACTTTTATTACGTTTTTCTAGAATTTATAGTTCCAAGACTCTTTTCAGGTAACTTAGGGAAAAGCTTAACAAAATGGATAGAAAACTAGATTTCAGCTCAGAGTCAAACCGTCAGAAGTTCACCCCTGATTGAAGGCCTTCTCACCGTCCGATCCAACTCAAATTTGGAGATCTTAAAGATGGAAGTATCAGCTTTCTAGCACACTTTACAGCTTGGCAATCCAACGGTTCAATCAAAAGATATGCAAAGAGCAAGATGTCCCGTAAACCAGCCGGCAAGCGTTTCCACCGGCGGCCAACAGGTCATTTCCCACGGTCAGAAGCACCGCGACCACGGTCAGCCACCCATTTCCCGCGGTCACACTCATCCCGACCGCGGCCAGCTAACTCCGACCCCGAAGGCCCATTCCTGAAGCCCATATCATTTTCCCAGCCTTGATTCCGGAACCCTAGACCCTAGAGATGTCTTGAGCACTATAAATACATGTTTACGAACCCTAATTCATATGCCTTCATATGTTCTTATTGTTTTAGAATACTTTTTAAGTTTTAGGTTTTAGGGAGAGAGAGATTTGTCTCTTGAACCCTTGTTCTTTCTTTTTCAATTTCGGTTTCTATTCTACTTTTTTAATACAATGTTTTTGATTTCGTTCATCATGTCTGAGTAGTTTTATTGTTGGGACTAAGGGATTTTCGATAGGGATTTATATGTTCGGTGAGGATTCTATGAGCTTTTGAGCCGAATCTTAGAACTTTTTCTTCTGAATTCGTTTTTACTGCATGAGAGTAGCGTCGTGAACTACAATCTGATCCAGATGCTTGGTGACACGAAAGTGTTCATCCGGTGTCAGATCTAGTTTGTGAGAGCAAAACAAACATAGGAGTGGAAACCTACCTATGGGCGATTTGTGAATGCTGACGAGTCTTAAACATAATGCATCTCTTCTTTTCTAGGGCCAGAGTGGAAACCTACTGGTCAGGGTTGAGACAGATAATTGTCTATGATCACGACAGTGGCGTATTCATACGTCCGTGACTCCAGTTCGAAAAGTTTAAGCTAAGATCTTATCAAATTTACTCTCTAGCAATGTTTTGAATCGTTCGTACCCCTGAGAAAACTTCCCTGAACCCCAGCGCCTCTTTTCTTATAGATTTACACCGATTTTCATTCAAGCTTTAGTGTAGTTTATTTACTCTTTCAATCGATTTTTATTAAAGCAATTAGGTTTAGCCGTTTTTCTCATTTTTACTCGTTTTCGCTAAGTTTAGTTATTAGGTCATTTTAATTCCCGTATTTTCTCTTTAAGATTCGTTTTTACATTTTAAACACACCACCAAAACCCCCACAAAACTGTTTGGCTCTAGACTTCCTTAATTTAAATTTCTTTTGAAGGCTTTTGCAGGAAAGATCCTACTTCCCTGTGGATTCGATCCCTAAGTACTACAATCGATCAGCTGTGCACTTGCGGCTATTAATTTCATTAAGGGTAAAACTTGACAACCCTCGACACACGACCGCATCAAGTTTTTGGCGCCGTTGCCGGGGAAGGCACGCGTTTTGTTTTCTGAAAACCCCAAGAAAGGTTGGTAAATCGACTCTAGAACCCCTTTTTCTGCATATTTCCATTTTTCGGTTATTTTGTTTCCATTTCAGAAGATATGGATCCTATAAATCGAAATACACACTATGAGGAATGTTTTTACAACACTCCTGAAGCCACCAGACGCAGAGAAGAACACCAAGCCCGAAATCTTAGCTACATGGATCGATATAGCCAGCCAAATCACCCATACCACCGTCGCAGAGAGCCTGTTCGGCGCCGGGAAGATCCTTATGGTCCTCCTCCAACCTACTTCGAGCCACACGCCTATAATCCTCCACCGCAGAACCCTAATCAGTAAGAGGACAACTTGGGGATCAGCAGACGTCTGGGACGCCACGAAGGAATGATAAACCAGTTCCTTGATCAGCAGATTCTCACCGAAAACACCCTACTCAAGAAAATTGATTCAATCACTGAAGAGTTCAACAGAAAATTCGATGTCTGGCCAATCATGTTCGAGTTCTGGAAGAACAAACCCACAAGGACGCACAAACATTAGCTGGGATGATCCACCAAGTCGCAACAGAGCAGACAAGACAAGGGTATGACATCATACAGAATTCAAGTGATATTGTCGAATCAAAGCAGGAGATTAAAGAAGTTAGAGAATCCATCTCCTGGTATAGAGAGAAGACAGACGAAGAGTTTCAAGAGATCGAGCACAGGCTGAACAAAATCGAGCTCAAAGCACGGGAGATTGATGCAAGAATGGAACAGATGCCCAACATTGAGCAAATTGAGAGATTTTCTAAGAAATCTCCCAAAAATCCTGATGAAGATGCTTAACAACGCCCTGGTATGAGTTCATATGATGCTGGTCTACCCAATAAAGAAGCTGGAGAGGTTCGTATCAAGTATAAAAAGGAAGAGACAGACTATGAGCAAATTACATCCGGAGCCGCCGGTCCGAGTGTTCCGACCGCGGCCAAGGCTCTATTTCCCGCAGTCGCGACGCCTCTGACCGCGGGAGTTGGTCGTTCATATGCACCTCCGGGTTTTGAGAGAAAATAATACATCTTCTGTCCCAACTTCAACCTCCAGCACCTAAACAAAGCAACTCAGGGAGAAGAAAACCAAGTTTCAGATGAAGAGACAGATTGGCAGGAATCATTGCCTTGTATGATGGCAAGGGAATGTGTTGAAGATTCAGCTGACTCTTCAATCCAAGAAGACCCGATATGCAGCAAGATAAAGATGCCATACATCGATTCAATCATTGAATACGATGCTGCAGCTTTCTTTTGTGAATCATATTCTGCATTTGAAACACCAGCCAACACCTACAGAGAAAGGCAAGTTCGAATTCTCCATAAGGTCAAGACTACAGGTCAGTTTCTTATCTCTTGTTCTATTAGAGGAGAAATGTTTAAAAACGTCCTTTTGTGATTCTGGAGCTTGTCTTAACATGATGTCCAAGGCAATTGGTTTGAGACTTGGTATTAAACACCTGCGCAGGACTAGAGCAAAGATTAGTCTAGCTGATGATTCCAATGCAACCTCAAGGAATAGCTCATGAAATTCCTTTGAGAATAGGAGATTGCATAGTGCCTGTTGACTTCTACATTGTCGAGACGAGAGATGCAACATATCCAGTGATTCTCAGATGGTCTTTTCTAGCAACTTCCGGAGCTATAATGGACTGGCCAAACATGAGGATTTCATTTGCTAATATCGACAAAGATGTCTTCACAGAAGCTGTCCCATACAACAGCAAAGCAGGAAAACGTTCTGCAGCAGAAGAGTTTGAAGAAGAACTTTGGAGTGACGAAGAACCTGCTAGGCAAAGCAAGGAGATGTCGAAAAAGACTTGTCTCAGGACAAGGTCTTCTTCATTGGACTAAGCCACGTCCAACACCAAAAGTTGAGCTAAACGACTTAAAACAGAAGCGCTTAATGGGAGGCAATCCATTTAGGTATTGTTTTCTTTAGGATTTTTCTTTCTTTTTCTATTAATCTTTTTTTTTTCTTAGTTTCAGATGTTTCTTATAAAAAAAAAAAAAAAAACAAAAAAACCGAAAAGACCAAAAATAAGGATGGTCCCTGACTGCTCGGCCCAGCAGGAACCAAGGAGAAGCAGGAAGAGGCCGCGAGATAAGCCCCCGCGGTTGCAGGTGTTATGACCGCGGGAAACACCCCTTCGACCGCGGTCGCGTCTTTCTGACCGCGGCCGAGAAATGGTTTGCCGCAGTCGCGTGGCTACTGACCGCGGCAAATGGTCGTTGAGATCAAACCCGACCCCAAGCCACCCACTTCACCTCATTCCACCTCACCAATCCCCACTCCACCTCATTCATCACTTTCCACCACCTTCATCACCACCTATCACCTTCCCAAACCTCTTCGAATGAATCCGGTCCATCACCACCAGCATCCCGGATCCAGGTAAATTCTCTTTGGCCTTACCAATTCGATTACCTATGCATTTTTCACATCCAATCTCGACTTGTTTCACACTGAGGACAGTGTGATTTAAGTCTGGGGGAGGATTTCATCCCTTTCTAACCACTTTTCTGTCATGAGTCTTGCATTATCTACACTTTTTGCATTTTCCTTAAAGTTTTTCAAAATCGGTTTTCAAAACAAAATACGTTTTAAAAGGGAATGGTGAACATGAATCAATGATAGTTGACTATGTGCTTTTAGACTGTTCCTAGTGACATGCTCTTTCATGATTTAGGACTAGATTAGGCGGTAGCTAAGCACAGTTGAAACGAAGTACCCCAGAGGAATTTGAATGATTTCGATTTAGATGAAGGGATACACTAACTCTGTTTTATTTGGACTTAAGTTGGACTTAACTTTCTCATTGAAGCATTAGACCAGGGAAACGAATCATACATTCAGGACTCCTTTATCCTTTTACCACTCTCAGTTGATCCTGAATGGCTAGTTCATCTTTTGCTAATTCCCCACCTTAACCAATCCTCTTTCAAACCACATGCACTCTTGTTTTCTATTGTCTTATATGCAGATAAGTGCAAAAACGTTGGAGAGAAAGAGGAATGACGCAGTTTTCAGTCATCAAGGACAGAGACCTGCGATTTGCCGGAAAAGTTCCCGGAAGGATTCAACACAAGAGGAAGCTCAGTTTGCCTTAGAAAACTCTCAAATTTTGGTACAATCTCGTCCTCTAGTCTCTCTCTCTTTAAAAGGCATTTCTTATTCTTAAAAAAAAAAAGGAAATAAAAGCCTTAGAGAGTCTAGAGAGGTCGAATTTTAAGTCACAAGGCAACTGGAGTCTGATTTTATGGAGTTTTGGAGATCATTTTCTGATTCCCGGAAAGAATATAAGTCTGGGGGAATAGTTGTTCACTGATAACTAAGAGTTTTCAAGGCTCTTTGTAGAGGTTATCAATCCCCTGTCTTGTAGTACAAGGGGTTTATCAATCCAGATGTGGTGTTAGACACTAAATTATGTGATCAGGTTCTTAATATAAGCAAACAAGAGTGGTTTTGATTATCTAAAGACAACTACAAACTTAAACAGGATTAAAGACTAATGAAATGATTAAACAAAAACTAAACAATGACAAATGATGAGAATGTATGAATGATGATGAGAAAGGTCTTAGACATGATAGTGGATTAGGGTGCCTTCAGTGATAAACTAATGAACTAATGAATCATATGATCAAGCAAATCATTCAACATAAACATTTTTAATTAAGTTAATCCTCTCATGAAGGTATTAACTCCTATGCTAACAGTTTCTAACCCAATCATCATCAGTGAAACATGAGTTAACAAGCATTAAGAATCAGTTTAATCTGTCATTTAAGCATATAAACAATCATTCCCATGATGAATAACACTTAAACCTCTAACAACCTTGGTTCAGGCATTTCATCAAACACTTTTGGTGCATGAAATGCCCAGAATCTAGACCACATATGATTTGTCTGGATCTAGCATAGAGAACAAGTTGTAGAGAATGGAATATGCATGATCTAACCCCTAAGCTCACTAATCTACCACTTAAGCACCCTAATCTACATATCTAAGACCTTAATATGGAGATTACTCACTAATCATGATCAACACACTAGATCCTTTGCAAGATGTGTTGTTAATCATGATTAGAAGTGTGATTTGATGATAAGGAATGATAAAACAAGATGAAAAAGACTCTTCAAATCGATATTAAGCTCAAAAGCAAAGTGTAACAAGTGATCTTTCACAAAAAGGGAAAAGAGACTAAAAATGGATAAAAGGTTCTCTCCAAATTAGGTCTAAAAACTATATATAGATGTCTTGGGCGAACTGGGTCAACCCGGAACAAACCGGGTACTGACTTGGTCTTGATGGGTAAATATGAGTTTACCACGGTCAAGTGTGTTCTTGGTGTGGCCGTGGCAACTTGACCGTGTCAAAGTCTTGTTCGCGTGTTCTTGGTTGCATCATGGTGCCGCGGTCTAACAAGTCTCGTCCAAAACCCGTGACAAGTAGTCGTGTCAAACGCCGAAGGTTTGTAAAAAGTTGCCACGGTCAAGCCCTAGACCGTGGCATTCAGACCGTGTCAATCGCCGAAGGTGTGTAAAAGTTGCCACGGTCAAGTCCTAGACCGTGGCATTCAAACCGTGGCATTCAAACCGTGTCAAATGCCGAATGCTTGTAAAGTCCTTCCCAGCCAAATGTCTCTTTGCCACGGTCAAGTGTAGACCGTGGCATGAAGATCGTGTCAATCGCCGAAGGATTGCAATTAATTGCCACAGCCAAGTGTGGACCGTGGCATTCCATCGCGGCATGTTTCACTTAGCTCGCATCATTCAGGGCTGTTTGGACCATTTCGCATTCCGGAGAGTGTAACTTCTACGATACTTGTCCGAATCGAGTGATTCCGGTTGCAGAGGACCGATGACTCATATATCTCCAACTTTGGTGAAGGAAGCTTTGGTCCTTGGGAAGTGGAAAGCTTCCTGGAGGGCTCATCGTCGTAGTGCATTCACACGATCAGAGAGAAGCGTCTAGACATGTGTCCATTCCGGAAACCGTATCTTCCTGCTCATAGCTCCGAATTGAATGATCTCGGTCGTTATAGAAAGAAGACTCAAATATCTCTGATTCGCATGAAGGCCCCGAAAACTGAATCGGCTTGGAAGTGCACCGTCCTTCGCATTCTTCAGAGCTCATCGGCTTGGTCCAAAACAGCAGCGAGACAGGGGTTTCTTCAGACGAGCTTAACTCTCTGCTCACGCGTCCGAATTCCATGATTCTACTTTCTATGGAACCGTGATCCAATTCTCTCCAACTTTGATGAAGCACCCGCCAACTGAATCGAACCGGAAGGTTCCCCGGACAGGCGATTTCGGAAACGTGTCTGCACCTGGAGATTTTGACCGATACAATCCACTCGCGGTACGTGAGAATGGCCGATAAAATCCACCCGCGGTACGCGTTTTGGCCGAGAAAAACCTTTCTGGTAAGCGAGAATGACCGATAACCTCCAAAGACCCAATTTCACCGTTTTTCAAGCTTTGATCACCATTCCACCTCCTGGATTCATCTTTTCAGCTCCAAATACACCTGATAAACACTCAAAATATGCAAAGACTCATTGGGACCTAATGCATCTCCTAAGTTCTAAAACAAACCCTAAAGACCTAAAATGCATGGAATAAAACATGATTTGGAATGAATTATGCAACCTAAATGATGCAAATTATGAACATATCAACTCCTCCACACTTGTCCTTTGCTTGTCCTCAAGCAAACAAGAACAAATGAGAGAGAGAGGTTGAATGCATGGGAGTTCACATTTCCTTTTTGAGAGAAGTGATCACAATGAGAATTCAAGTTCATGCTCAATTATGCAATGCAAAGCCATACTCAGATATATATCAACTCAGCAAGGAATCTCCACAAGTTCTTCTCTCTCTCTCAACTCTTTCACATTCATTAAGTTTTTATCAGGTGAATCTCATGATGCAATGTTTAAACAAGCTGGCTTGGCTAGGGAGAGGCTATGAGATTAAAATGATCTCATTAGTGTTCAAGTGGGTTTAATGCAGCAAAGGGATCTCTCTATGAATGATCAAACTTTGGCAGAATGCTAAAGGTAAAAAGCAACCTATGCATACAAGGGCAAAGACTCATCACACCCCACCCTCTACTCAAAGCTTTCTCACTTGCTCACTCTCTCAAGAACCTCACTTTTCACACTTATCTTCCTCTCACTAGGGGACTTACTTTTCACTTTCACTCTCAAGTCTTGGAGTTCAAACTTTACACAGCTCTTTTTTCTTTTGCAACCTCTAGCCTCTTTTTTTCTTTCTTTTCAAAACATTTGAGCTCTTTGGCTTCTTTTCTTTTCTTTTTACTTAAAGGCTAGACTCTTTCTTTTCAACACACCAGAGCTTACTTTCTTTAACTCAAAACTCCAAGACTGATTTCTTTTCTTTCATTCCCCTAGCTATTTCCACTCTCTCTTTTCCACTCATCTCACCTTTTTCAACTCACCAACAAGTCTTTTTTCCCCACACTTATTCCTCGCCAAAACTCTCAGTTCCTTGATGTTGGAACACAGCACTCAATGAGACCTGCCCGTGTCGCTCTAAACCTAACACTTTCTGCTAAGTTTGATCCAAGGTGGCCTTTCAATTCACACACAAACATTGGCTTGAAAGAAGGATGGGTTCAAGGTGAGGGAACTGATCCATGATGTGGATTCAGCTACTTGAGCTAAGGAAAAAGGGTGGTAAAAACAATAGTTCTAGCTCAAGTATGTATATCGGTATCCACAAGCTTTTTCAAACAATGCATCACAAGATATTTTCAAGTCAAGTTCAAGGTTTCCACTTAATTAGAGTTGAGTTCAATTCAAATTTGCTTCTCAGATTCAGATCATTTCAGACTTGCAAGCACAGAAAAAGATTCACAAGCATATTCCGTTCAAGTTCTCAAAGTGATGTACTCTCTAGAAAACCTATCATTACTCCCTGCAAGATGCAACCTACATGAACATGCAATCTAGACTCAATCCTAAAAATGAGAATGCAACTACATGATCATTTTTTTTTGTGAAATTTTTCAGATTTTTCCATTTTTTTGGTTTTTATATGCACTTAGATGAGACTACATGAATATGCATCTAGAATGTGACTCAAGACTCAAAGTATAAAATAAGAACAGAGAAAACATGGTGAGTAAAAGATGAAACTCCTCCCCCACACTTAAATAACACAGTCCCTTGTGTTATAAAAGCATGAGAAAGGAGTGAAAACAAAACAAACAAGTAAAATGCAAAAAGAAAAAGAAATCTACATGCATATATACAGAGTTTTGAGTGTTTACCTCACTGAGCTCTGATCCCAGGTAGTGGGATGGGTTGGAGGTGGAACATGATGGAGTTGAGTATCTAGGTGGGCTGCTCTCAGATGAGTCTGGTTGGAAGGCTGTGGCCGGGTTCACCCAATCTTCTTTTCCTGGTGGTAACACAAGGTCATGAGTAGCTGAGCTTTCTCCCACATCTTCTCTTGTATCATGTTTGGGTGAGGTGGTTGGAGCTGTGAGTTTCTTCACCTTCTTCTTTAGCTGCCTAACACAGTCAACTAGCTTGTTGATCGTTTTGTCTTGCCATTTGCACCATTTCTGAAGGGTGTTAACTCTGGAATACAGCTTCCTTGTGTGATAATCAGGCTCACCCCAAAAGTAAGGATCAAAGTGGTACCTCCCTGCTCCCATCCTTCTTTCAAAATCTCTTGGCTCCTCATTCTCACAACCGGCTGTTGTGCTCTGCTCTTCAACTGGCTCTTTACCCTTAGAACTAGCGGTTCTCTTGCATTTGGGAATTGGAGGGTGAATGGCTGGGTTGTAGAGCTGATCTTTTAGGACAATAAAGGAGACATTGTGCCTTTCTGTGAGAGTGGTGATGGCTGGGTGTGGCAACAGAACATGAACCTTTTCATTTTGCAAGAGCTTGAAGGTGTACAAGAGGTTTTCACCATTGCTTTCTTTTAGAAACCCAACCTTGGTGAGGGTAGCTTCATCAATCAACTCAGGCCTGACCTCAACATCATCAAAGAGAAAACCTCTTGCTTTCAGAATCTTTGTCACTAGCCATCCATTGTGCAACTTAGTGAGCTTCTTTTTTTTACCCTCACTCCAAGCAATATCCTTGTATATCAGCATTTGGCGTGCCAAAAATGCACCACTAGATGGGATGTAATGTGGGAGTTGAAACTCTCTCTTGCTCTTCAAGTGACTGATGAGAGGATGAAGACCCATACCCAGTAGCTCCATGTCAGCTAGATGCACCACTCCATCATTGTGCTTGGTAAAGAACATTTGGCAAAGCACCTTGTGAGCATAGCGTATTGCTGGGTTTCTTATCCATGAACTCTTGCATCTTCCCCCTCTGAAGCTCCCAAAAGCAATTGTATCCCACAAGTCAGTAATCATGTGATCAGGGTATGTGAACTTCACTGTTTGTTCTTGTGCAGGTCTTGGAAAAGCAAAGATCTCATCTAGTTCCTTGAAGCTTACATGGTATTGTGTACCATTTATTGTGAACTCTATGTGCCCAAGACCATTTCCCTCATTGATTCTTTCATCTCTTGCGCCATATCCACAAACTTGAAGGGATGCAAGGAACTCTTGTGTGACACCGTCATGAGCCACATCTCTCATCTCAAAGAATCCACCAAATCCCATGTTGTTGAAAATGAGCTGAACCTCTTCAAGAATCCCCATCTTTCTCAGCAGCTCCATATCAGGGAACTTGGTTTGCAACACTTTAACACCCTTGAACATAGCAAAATATTCATCAAAAGTTGGTTCTTTGTCCTCAGAACTTGTCTTTGCTTTCTTAACCCGCTTCAATGCTGTTTCTGGATCACTCTCTGATTCTTCTTCATCCTCAGCCACAGCCACCGCTTTTCCTGCCCTGTGAACAACCTCAACCAATGCCAGTTCTTTACCAGAAGTCTTTGAAGTAGAGGTTTTTGTTTTCTTTGGTGCCGCCACACTCTTTGCCTTCTTCTCAGCTGGATCCTTTGGTTTCCTCTATTTCTTTTGTTTCTTGAAAACCTTATGCCCAAAAGGCATAAACTGATCCTCTGAAGCTCCAGCTTTCTCTTTTTTTGATTTCTCCATGGCTGCTGTTCTTTTTGTTCCTGCCATCTTCATTTTCTCAAACAGTTGTAAGCACCAAAGCAAGAGAACACAAAAGTTTTCCAAAAATTCACCAAGTTCATGTGTGGCACAAATCGATTTCTCTTGAAAAGAATGTAGTTTAAGCTGATTAAAATCTCAATAAACTCAAAGCAATGGCAAGAAGCAATGCACACAAAGAGTTCAGCTTGAAACACAATTCTTAAAAAAAAATCGAAACACATGATGAATTTCAAGAAATAAATTCTCAAAAATTTTAAGAACAGGTTATTCTCAAGCAAGATCCATGAAATTCCTATCCATTCTACTTGCACAATACTCACAAAATGATTCCAAGGTATCAAGAGGCCTATTAAAATCGATTCCATTTGTTTTCCTATTCATGAACAGTACACTAAAGCATGGAAAAGGTGAGTTTTAACAGACTAAATACCTTGGAATCTTCAAGTTTCGAGTGAAAAACGAATGTGCAGCAAGAAACTAGACAGGATTAAGAGTTCAATGCAGTTGGAATTTCTCAATTTGATGCAGGAACGAGAGAGATATGAAAGTTTAAAGCTCAAGAATGGTGAGAAAGGAGCAAACTCGCGATGAAGAAGAAGGAGAGGTGGGGAACAACTGTCTTGGCGCATCCTTTGACTGGTCAACGTCCGTACGGTCAACTTTTTTTTCAAAATTTGGTCGCGCCTGGTTGACCGTGTCACGTGACCGCGTCAAGAAGCGTGTGTATGCTTCTTCTTTGTCGCGGCCTTGGTGCGTCCGTGTCTTCAGACCGTGGCAAACCCCGAGTGTTGGCCTCTTTTCCTTTCTCTTGCCACGGTCAAATGTTCTCCCCGTGGCAATCTCACCGTGGCAGTGTTCAAACCTCGGTCAATCCTTCTTATTCCTTGCCACGGCCAAACCTTTAGCCCGTGTCCTCTAGACCGTGTCAATCACCGCACCAAATCACCGAACATCGGCCATCTGTTCTTTTTTTGCCACGGCCTGGCTTCTTCCCGTGGCAAACTCCTCGTGTCAAAATCCGAACATTGACCATTTCTTCTTGCTTTGCCACGGCCTTAGCTTCTTCCCGTGGCAATATCCGAACCATCGTCTTTCCAAGCATATTTTGCCATGGCCAGCCTGCGATCCCGTGTCTTATGGCCGTGTCATGCACCGAATGAATGCTCAGTCTTCATTTCTTTGCTGCGGTCACCTCGTCTTCCCGTGGCAATATCCTCGTGGCAAGCACCGAATCAAAGTTTTGCACTATTTTCTTTGCCTCGGCCAGGTTCTTTACTCGTGTCTGCCAGCCCGTGTCAATCACCGAACGTTGGACACTTCTCCCTGCTTTGCCACGGCCTGGCCACTTCTCGTGGCAGTCTTACCATGGCAAAACCCGAGCCTTGTTCATTCCTTTTTTTTCTTCTTGCCACAGTTGCCTGCGGTCCGTGTCTTGTAACCGTGGCAATCTCCGAATCATTGCATCTTTTGCCACGGCCACCTTCTGAGACCGTGATTCATCCTCGTGGCATAGCTAAAACGTTTGCCACGCCCTGGTATCTGACCGTGGCTGGTGACCATGCTCAAGGCCGAGCATAAGCTTGTCTCCATTCCTTCATCCCTTTTCATCTTTCATTCACTTTCCAAGGGTTCAGACTCAAACCTGTAACCTGTAGACACTAAACAAACTCATCAAAACATCCTAAAGCATAAAAAGAAAGGAATCAAAAGATCAAAAGCATATTTACAAAAGATAAGCTTGGGGTGTCTCCCAAGAGCACTTTGTTTAAAGTCTCTAAGTTTGACTTTGGAAACCTGTTTAACAGGCTGGTGGATCAAGAAGGGGAACTGATGTAGTTTCCTCCTTCTTTTGTGAAACCAGATAGTGCTTGATCCTTTGGCCATTTACCACAAACTCTTGCCCATTATTTCCTTCTAACACAACAGCTCCATATGGCCTCACCTCAAGAATTTTAAAGGGACCAGACCATCTAGACTTAAGTTTTCCTGGAAACAACTTAAGCCTAGAGTTGAACAGCAACACTAGATCTCCTTCCTTGAACTCCCTTTTCAGAATCTTTTGGTCATGCAGAGCCTTGGTCTTCTCCTTATAGATCTTTGAGCTCTCAAAAGCCCCAAGCCTTATCTCTTCAAGTTCATGAAGTTGAATGACCCTTTTCTCTTGAGCTGTCTTGATATCAAAGTTCAGCAACTTAACAGCCCACAAAGCCTTGTATTCCAACTCAACAGGAAGGTGGCAGCTCTTCCCATACAGCAGATTGAAAGGTGATGTCCCAATAGGAGTTTTAAAGGCAGTCCTATAAGCCCACAATGCATCATCTAGCCTCTTGCTCCAATCTTTTCTGCTTGAGCTAACAGTCCTCTCAAGAATGGCTTTGATCCGTCTATTAGATACTTTAACCTGGCCACTAGTTTGAGGATGATAAGGAGTAGCTACTTTGTGTTTCACTCCATGCTTTCTCAACAAACCCTCCAAAGTCTTGTTCACAAAATGAGATCCTCCATCAGAGATAACAACCCTTGGAACTCCAAATCTTGGGAAGATAATGCTCTTGAACAGCTTCACTACAACCTTGGAATCATTGGTAGGGGAAGCAATGGCCTCAACCCATTTGGACACATAATCCACAGCAACAAGTATATACTGATTCCCATAGGATGAAATGAAGGGCCCCATGAAGTCAATCCCCCAGCAATCAAAGATCTCAACTTCTAGAATTGGGTTTTGAGGCATCTCACTCCTATTTGATATGTTCCCATGCCTCTGGCAGGCATCACATGCTGAAACAACCAACTGAGCATCTTTGAACATTGTGGGCCACCAAAACCCACTCTGAAGAACCTTTGCCACAGTCTTGAATGCTCCCATGTGACCTCCAAAAGCTGAACCATGACACTCTTGCAACACAGGTTGCATCTCCTCCTCAGCAAGACACCTTCTATACAGCTGATCTTTGTTCAGGACATAGAGGTGGGGCTCATCCAAATGGTATCTTTGAACTTCTCTGAAGAATTTCTTCCTGTGGTAAGCATCTAATTCAGGTGGTTCCACTCCACAAGCAAGATAGTTCACAATGTCTGCAAACCAAGGCATCCTCCTCTCTTGAATGTTGTCCACTTCTTCAAACTCCAAATAAGAATGGAGCACCATCAGTGATTCCTCAGGAAGACTGTCATTAAGAGGCACTTCAGAGTCAATTCTCAGCCTAGAGAGATGGTCTGCAGCTCCATTCTCTATACCTTTTTTATCTTGTACTTCCATATCAAACTCCTGAAGTAGAAGAACCCATCTCAATAGTCTTGGCTTAGCATCCTTCTTGGTCATCAGATACCTGAGGGCTGCATGATCAGTATATACAATGACTTTTGATCCCACCAGGTAGCTTCTGAATTTATCAAAGGCAAAGACTATTGCCAACATTTCCTTCTCAGTAGTAGCATACTTCTCTTGTGGAGAGTCAAGTGTTCTACTAGCATAGTAGATGACATGAAGTTTCTTATCTTTCTTCTGGCCAAGTACTGCTCCAACTGCAAAATCAGATGCATCTGTCATAACCTCAAAAGGAAGGGACCAGTCTGGGGCTTGGACAATTGGTGCACAGACTAATGCATCCTTGATCATCTTGAAGGCCTCTTCACATTCAGCATCAAAGATGAAATCCACTTCTTTACACAACAGCCTTTTCAAGGGCCTGGCAATTCTTGAGAAGTCTTTGATGAATCTTCTATAAAACCTTGCGTGCCCAAGGAAACTCCTTATCCCTTTGACTGAAGTGGGGGTTTGCAGATTCACCATTACTTCCACTTTCGCTCTGTCAACCTCTATGCCCTTCTCAGATATCTTGTGCCCAAGAACTATTCCTTCCTGCACCATGAAATGGCATTTCTCCCAGTTCAACACCAAGTTATGCTGCTCACATCTCTTCAAGACCTGTGACAAATTAGAGAGACAATCCGAGAAGGAGGAGCCATAGACACTAAAGTCATCCATGAACACCTCCACCTTCTCTTCAATTATGTCAGAGAATATATGCATCATGCAACTTTGAAATGTGGCAGGGGCATTACAGAGACCAAAAGGCATTCGCCTGTATGCAAATGTGCCATAAAGGCATGTGAATGTTGTTTTCTCTTGATCTCGGGGATCTATGGGAATTTGGAAGAACCCCGAGTACCCATCGAGAAAACAAAAGAAGGGGTGGTTTGCAAGCCTCTCTAACATCTGATCAATGAAAGGTAAAGGAAAATGATCCTTCCTAGAGGCTGCATTGAGCTTTCTATAGTCTATACACATTATGTGTCCTGTGACAGTCCTAGTAGCTATAAGCTCATCCTTCTCGTTTTTAACCACTGTGATCCCACCCTTCTTGGGCACAACATGAACAGGAGACATCCATCTTGAGTCAGAGATTGGGTAAATTATCCCTGCCTCAAGAAGTTTTAGTATCTCCTTCTTAACCACTTCCTTAAGGTTGGGGTTAAGTCGTCGTTGATGCTCAATAGAGGACATAGATTGGTCCTCTAGGTGGATCCTGTGGGTGCAAATGTCAAGAGAGATCCCTCTAATATCAGCCAAAGAATACCTTATGGCTCTCCTGAACTTTCTTATCTCACTAAGCAATGCACTCTCTTGATCCTCTAATAGGCTATCATTGATGATTACTGGATATGTGGAGTTTAAGACCAAGAAAGCATACCTGAGCCCTGTTGGTAGAGGCTTGAGCTCAACAGAGGGTGCATCAACCTCATTCCAATCCTGGTCCAAGCTATTTTGGCTGGTGTCTGATCCCTTTATAACAAAAACCTCAGAGCCACTTTGTTCCAGCTCCAAAAACCTTGTCTCAGGACCCAGCTCTCTAGCATTGTCCAAATACAACTTGTACCCTTCACTTGCTTCAGCTAGGAGCCCATTGTCTCCTTGTTCTTGAGTTAGAGCAGCTTGAAGAGGATCTTCAGTGTTCAGCTCCTCAAGCAACTCATCAGCCAACTGATCCATTGTCTCCACATAGAAACATTGACCTTCAATGGTGGGTTTCTTCATCATCTCATTCACATCAAACTTGAGTTTTTCAGACCCAAGTTGAAGCTCTATTATCCCACCTCTCACATCAATTATAGCTCCTGCAGTTGCCAAGAATGGTCTGCCCAAGATTAAAGGATCAACTGGTTCTTCATCCATTTCCAGCACAACAAAATCTGTTGGAACCTCAAAACCACCAATCTTGACAGGGAGATCCTCCAACATACCAACAGGCAATCTAACAGATCTATCTGCAAGGATAAGAGAGATCCTTGCAGGTTTGAAGACTCTAAAGCCCAGCTTCTTTGCTATGGACAATGGCATCAAGCTGACTGATGCTCCTAGATCACAAAGACATCCAGAGAATAGAAGAGGTCCAATGGTACAAGGGAGTGTGAAACTCTCTGGATCAGTTAACTTTTTTGGAATGGACTTCTTCTGAATGATAGCACTGCATTCATGACTAGTACCACCATGCCTTGAAGCTCTTTTGTCTTGTTCAGAATGGCATCCTTCAAGAACTTCCCCATCCTTGACATCATTAAGAATGCATCAATGAGAGGCATAGTGAGTGGTGTCTCATTGAGTGCCTTCTCAAATACAGCTCTTGCCTTGTCTACAAGCTGCTTCTTAAACCTCCCTGGAAATGGGAGCTTGGGTTGGTATGGAGGTGGTGGCACATATGTCTTCTCTGGTTCAGGTTCCTTTGCTACCTCTTTACCCTTTTCTGTCCTTGGTTTCTCAGCAACCTGATCATCTTTTAAGGCTACCTCCCCCTCAGGTTGATCATTGTCCCCAATGATCACATTGTTGTTCTCAATACCAGGTAACTCCTTTCCACTCCTCAGTGTAATGGCCTTAGCATATTCCTTGGGGTTGGGTTCTGGTTTTCCAGGTAGGTGACATTGGTTCCTTGAGCTTGATGCCTGGTTTTGCTTCAGTTCTTTGATTTCCTGCTGCATAGCTGCATTCTGACTTGCAAAGATCTGTTGACACTGAAGTAGTTGTTGCAGAATACCAACCATATCTGTCCCCATCTGTGGCCGCTGCTGAACCATTGGTGGCTGAAACTGTTGTTGAACCGGCGCCTGCTGTTGGAACTGTGGTGGACCAAACCCTGGTGGTGCCTTTTGCTGCTGTGTACTGAAACTAGGACCCTGAAATGGTTACTGTTGCTGTCCAAAACCTTGATTCTGAGCAAACTGATTATTTGGTTGAAAAGATCCCTGAAAGTTGTTCTTGGGAACAAAGTTCTGTGGAGCTTGAGAATTGGGATAGACCTGGTCTTGTGGGTTAGCTACATTGGTGTTCCTGTAAGAAAGGTTTGGATTGGCATTACCATACTGATATCTCTGGAACCTCTGATTCCCAATGTAGTTTAGCTCCTCCTGGGTAAGACCTTCTTCACTTATGTTCTCAAAGATTTGAGAAGGTTCCTCATACTCTCCAACAAAATGCATTGGCTTGTGAGTTACCAGCTTCAACTTGACCAATTCACTCCTCAACTCCTTGACTTCTCTGGTGAGCCTCTGTTCTGAGATTGAACCTTCAGACCTATTTGATATGTCATAGTCTTCACCATAAGTATCATTGCTCAATGCTAAGTTCTCCACTAGCTCTAAAGCAGCATGAATTTCTTTACCCAGAAAGTTCCCATTGGAAGCAGTATCCAACTGGTTTCTAATCTTGGGAAGAGCTCCTCTATAAAGTGTGCTGAGAAGAGAAGCCTCACTAAACCCATGGTGTGGGCATTGGTTTGTGTAGCTCCTGAATCTCTCATATGCTTCACCAAAACTCTCATTGCTGTGCTGAGTGAAGCTAGAGATTTGGTTCCTCAGTTTTGCAGTTCTTGAATTTGAGAAGAACTTAGACAGGAAAGCTTGCTTGCATTGCTCCCAGGTTTGGATGGAGCCTCTTGGAAGATTCTTTTCCCATTGGTGAGCTTTGTCACCAAGACTGAATGGGAATAGTCTTAGCTTGAAGCTGTCTTCTGAAACTCCATTAATCTTAGTCAGGTCACACACCTTATCATCCAAGTGTTCCAAGGGATCTTCCATTGCTAATCCATGGAACTTGGAGTTCTGAACCATATTCAGCAATGATGCCTTCACTTCAAAGTTGTTGTTTTGCACAGGTGGTGCCTGAATTCCAGCTCCATACTGATGAGCATTGGCCCTGTCATTCTCTCCAACATAGACTTGGGGTTGCTCATATCTTCTTTGCTGGTGTTGGAAGGGTTGGTGTTGGTGGTGCACCTGTTGTCTTTGCTGTGCATTGGCCTGATGCCTCTGTTGATGAGCTTTAGCTTGTCCCTGGTGGACATAAGCTTGTTGTTGATGCACCTGTTCCTGATGAACATTACCCTGATGTAACCCTTGACCAACTCCATTACCAGCTCCATTACCCTGAGCCTGTTGCTCCTGAACAGGTTGTTCTATATCCACCACATGCTCTCTTTGATCTTCCATATCAGCCTGATCAACCTGTCTTCCATGTCTGTCCCTTCTCCTCCTTGGTACCAAAAGATTGATGTTGTCGTTGAGAGGGAAAGGTGGACCACAACTTCTTGATCTAGACCTGGTGTTCATACACCTGAAATCACAAACAGAACTTGAAAGTAATCAGTAAAAACAAGAAAGTAAGCACTTGATCTCAAGAACAGATCAAAGCTTAATGCTAAACAACCACAATTTGGCAACGGCGCCAATTGATAACTAAGAGTTTTCAAGGCTCTTTGTAGAGGTTATCAATCCCCTGTCTTGTAGTACAAGGGGTTTATCAATCCAGATGTGGTGTTAGACACTAAACTATGTGATCAGGTTCTTAATATAAGCAAACATGAGTGGTTTTGATTATCTAAAGACAACTACAAACTTAAACAGGATTAAAGACTAATGAAATGATTAAACAAAAACTAAACAATGACAAATGATGAGAATGTATGAATGATGATGAGAAAGGTCTTAGACATGATAGTGGATTAGGGTGCCTTCAGTGATAAACTAATGAACTAATGAATCATATGATCAAGCAAACCATTCAACATAAACATCTTTAATTAAGTTAATCCTCTCATGAAGGTATTAACTCCTATGCTAAAACAGTTTCTAACCCAATCATCATCAGTGAAACATGAGTTAACAAGCATTAAGAATCAGTTTAATCTGTCATTTAAGCATATGAACAATCATTCCCATGATGAATAACACTTAAACCTCTAACAACCTTGGTTCAGGCATTTCATCAAACACTTTTGGTGCATGAAATGCCCAGAATCTAGACCACATATGATTTGTCTGGATCTAGCATAGAGAACAAGTTGTAGAGAATGGAATATGCATGATCTAACCCCTAAGCTCACTAATCTACCACTTAAGCACCCTAATCTACATATCTAAGACCTTAATATGGAGATTACTCACTAATCATGATCAACACACTAGATCCTTTGCAAGATGTGTTGTTAATCATGATTAGAAGTGTGATTTGATGATAAGTAATGATAAAACAAGATGAAAAAGACTCTTCAAATCGATATTAAGCTCAAAAGCAAAGTGTAACAAGTGATCTTTCACAAAAAGGGAAAAGAGACTAAAAATGGATAAAAGGTTCTCTCCAAATTAGGTCTAAAAACTATATATAGATGTCTTGGGCGAACTGGGTCAACCCGGAACAAACCGGGTACTGACTTGGTCTTGGTGGGTAAAGATGAGTTTACCACGGTCAAGTGTGTTCTTGGTGTGACCGTGGCAACTTGACCGTGTCAAAGTCTTGTTCGCGTGTTCTTGGTTGCATCTTGGTGCCGCGGTCTAACAAGTCTCGTCCAAAACCTGTGGCAAGTGGTCGTGTCAAACGCCGAAGGTTTGTGAAAAGTTGCCACGGTCAAGCCCTAGACCGTGGCATTCAGACCGTGTCAATCGCCGAAGGTGTGTAAAAGTTGCCACGGTCAAGTCCTAGACCGTGGCATTCAAACCGTGTCAAATGCCGAATGCTTGTAAAGTCCTTCCCAGCCAAATGTCTCTTTGCCACGGTCAAGTGTAGACCGTGGCATGAAGATCGTGTCAATCGCCGAAGGATTGCAATTAAGTGCCACGGCCAAGTGTGGACCGTGGCATTCCATCGCGGCATGTTTCACTTAGCTCGCATCATTCAGGGCTGTTTGGACCACTTTGCATTCCGGAGAGTGTAACTTCTACGATACTTGTCCGAATCGAGTGATTCCGGTTGCAGAGAACATAGGACTCATATATCTCCAACTTTGGTGAAGGAAGCTTCGATCCTTGTGATATGTCTATATTTTACATCATTTAGAGTGCATTTTAGAGTCCTCATCATGTGTTTTCCCATGTAAATTGAGTCTTTAGGCATGAAAATAGGATTTAGGGCTTGCATTAGGTCCCAAAGAGTTTTGCATGTTTTGAGGTCTTTATCAGGTGCTTTGGGAGTCATTTGGAGCTTAAGAAGAGGAGCAGAGAAGAAGACGGTGAAGAAAACGGTCAAAAATGGTGAAAACCTCTTGGAGGAATTTCTCGGCCAAATCGCGTACCGGACGGACAGAAACCCTTACCGATCGCTCATTACCGGCCAAAATCCTTACCGATCGTCCAACCTCGACCAAAGTCCGTACCGATCGACCAAAGTCAGCCTGGGTCGAAGATCAGGCGTTAATACCGCGGGTCGAGTTTGGGCCGAGGCGAAAGAATTTTTACGACCAAAAAGCTCACCGCGGTACACAGCCCTCGGTCATTTTTCTTACCGCGGGAAGCTTTTCTCGACCAAAATCTGTCTTTGTCTGCGCAATTCAAAGATCAGAAATCCGGGGAACCTTCCGGTCCGAATCAGTTGGCGGGGTCTTCAGCAAAGTTGGAGATAATAAAACAAAGATCCCAGAACAGTTAGAATCATCCAATTCGGACCAGTAGGGAGAAAGATACAGCTTCCGGAAGATACATCAACATTACGCGCATCCGAGAACTGAACGGCGAAGTACAAAGGTCACGGCGGACGGAGCCTTTCCGGACCAAATCAGCTTACCCGGTCTTCATCAAAATTTGAGATCTGTGAAAGACCTTTTCAGAACAGTAGGGATCGCTCAACTCGGACGAGTGGTTTGAAAGATAAAGTCTCCGGAGTTCACATCGGTCCGAACAGCTTATTTTCCGGTGATTTCGATGCGGTTCAAAGATGTGAAGTCCAGGAAGACTTCCACTACCCAAGCTCCGACGGTTTCTTCACCAAAGTTCGAGTTTATTGAGTCACCTTGACTATGAAACTGGTCTCAGAGCATTCGGAGTCGTGGGTCGAAAGTTACTGCCGCCGGAAGGCGACATGGTCGATACGGGCCCAAATATGTTGTGATACGCGCTAAGTGTTTCTTCAGGGCTCGGCATCATTACCTCGACATCGGCCAAGTCAAGGCTCATATTTTGGAAGTATCCTGAGCTAGGCCTCGTACAGATACCTCGGCACGTTGGGATCAAGGCATGCACACGTAAGAAAGGAGCTGGAAACGACTAAGTGTTGAACATGCACCTGGGTGTAGCGACCTCGGCGTGCATGCCGGACCCTGTTCTCCCGAACCCCTCGACGTCCAAGCGCCTCAGCATTTTATCCCGAGGTCCATTGTCACAAGCCCAGAATCAAGAACAAAGCTGCTCAAAAACACACACGTGAAGATGGATCAAAGACTAGGGTTCATGCATGTTCTTGACGTGTTCTTCACGAGATCTTCATTTGGATCTGGACTCACGTGCGCTCCTCGACATGAAGACCTCGGCTTCACTCTCCGACACACCGTGGCACTCACCCATCAGCCCAAGAACGCGGTTCAGTACCCGGTTTGTTCCGGGCTGACCCGCGACACTTTACCTTTGCTATATATACATTTTGAGACTAAAAACCTAATCATCTTATCTCTTATCTGTTTTTAGCTTTAAGAACTTGCCTCTTTGGGTGAACCTTGATCATTCTAATCCGATATCTCGTTTTTGCATGAAAAATCTTGTTCTTTCTTTATTTCTTTTATCATCTAACATTAAACTCCTCATCATGACCAGCTACACGTCTTGCAAAGGACTTAGTGAGCTCGTTATGATTAGTGAGTAGTCGTTTAAGCGGCTTTAGATGAGTAGATTAGGGTGCTTTCAAGGTAGATTAGTGGGTTTAGGTGTCTAGTCTTGCATGTTTCATTCTTTAACCGACGAGATCTCTAGGCTGGATCCAAGCACATCACTTGAGGTTCAGATCTGAGACATATCTCGCATCAAAAGTGTTTGTAGAAATGTCTGAACCACTCGGTTAAGGGTTTAAGAGTCTTTCATCGCGAGAGTGATAGTTTGTTCTCTTAAATGACATTTTTGAACTGATTCTTATTGCTGATTGATTCGATGCTTCTCAAAAGACATTTTTGGTATGAAGGAGAATCAGTTTAGATGCTTAATACTTTCATGAGAAGATTAAGATGCCTTGAGTTCAAAGTTAAATGAAACCGCTTGATGTTTTGATTCATTAACCAACTAGTTGAACTTGGAAGCACCCGAGTCAAGTATCTCGTCTAAAGTCCCTTGCTTTATTGCATATTATCATCATCTGAATCGTTTAGTTATTATTTGCATCCTGTCTCTGTTTAGATCTAATCATTTGCTTTACCTTTCATGCTTAGTCGTTTGTTACTTAGCTTAGTTCGAAACCTTCACCTTTTGTCTTGACTTAAATGAACAAACATCATAGTCTAGTGTCTCGTTGACTTGTCTGGATTGATACCTCTTTGTGCTACTTCGACAAAGGGGATTGATAGCCCTGAGACCTAAAATGTTTTATCTATCAATTGGCGCCGTTGCCAACTTGTCGGAGCATTAGTCTTTTGTTTGTTCTTGAGTTCAAGATTTTACCTTTCTTTGTTTTACTCACTTCTTTGCAAGTTCTTGTGTTGCTTTCAGGTGCATGAAAACCAGGTCTCGGAGCACAGAACCGCCTCTACCGTACGACGACAACATCAACCGGATTGAGAGGCGAGCTCGCGAGAGGGAACGGCATTTTGAACGACTTGGAATGGCAGAACAGCAAAGGATCGAGCAACAGGCTCACGAAGCCGAACACCAGGCTCATGCTAATCAGGCGCAGGCAGGCAGGGATGAACAACAAGCTTATGTTAACCAACAACATGCTCAGAGGAACGAAAGGCTTGCTCAGCAAAACCAACAACAAGCTAATAGAAACGAGCAACAAGCCCACCATGTTCATCCGCCACCGCCACAAGCTCAGAGACAACCTCCTCCGGTCTTTGTTGGAGAGAACGACCGAGCTAATGCGCACCAATACCGAGCTGGGATTCAAGCTCCACCGGTTCAAAACAACAACTTTGAAGTTAAAGCTTCCCTACTCAACATGGTGCAGAACTCAAAGTTCCACGGTCTAGCCGGAGAAGACCCTCTTGAGCATCTAGATCAGTTTGATCGGGTTTGCGACCTAACTAAGATCAATGGTGTCTCGGAAGATAGCTTCAAGCTACGCTTGTTCCCATTCAGCCTCGGTGATAAAGCTCACCAGTGGGAAAAGAACCTCCCGAGGGGTTCTATACAAACCTGGGAGCAGTGTAAACTGGCGTTCTTATCAAAGTTCTTTTCCACATCACGCACGGCTAAGCTCAGAAACCAAATCTCAAGCTTCACGCAGCACAACAACGAGAGCTTTAGCGAAGCTTGGGAACGGTTTAGAAGCTATACTAACCAATGCCCACACCACGGCTTCTCAGAGGCATCCCTCTTGAGTACTTTATACCGAGGTGCACTCCCCAAGATCAGAAACCAACTCGATACAGCTTCAAATGGAAATTTTCTTGGGAAGGAGATCAATGCGGCAATGGAACTAGTCGAGAACCTAGCCATGTCTAATGATACTTATGGCGACGACTTTGATAGAGCAAACCGTACAGAGGGCTCTGGTGAAGAACAGCGTATGAAAAAGGATATCAGAGAGCTTCAGAGCAAGCTTGACAAAGTTCTGATGGCGACTCAAAAGCCAATACACTTTGTAGGCGAGTTTGATGAGCAAGGGCCAAGTTTTGATAATGTAAACGAAGATGGTCTAACTCAAGAGGAGCTGAACTACATAGGGAACCAGCAGAGGTATCAGCGGTTCAACAACTACAACAGTAACCCAAACCTCTCATACAGAAACCCAAATGTAGCTAACCCTCACGATCAAGTCTACCCTGCTCCGCAACAACAACAAAGCTACGCTCAAAAGGCTCCTTATCAGAATACCTTCCAGCCCAAGCAACAGTTTAGTGGGCAACAGCACGGCTACACTCAACAGAATCAAGCAGCTCAGGGTAACAACTTCACCAGCCAACCGCAGCATCACAAGTTTCCACCAGGGTTCAATCCGCAGCCGATGGGTAATCAGCGACAGCATCAGGGAACGGGTCAGAATCAGATGGGAAACGACGTCTGTGGGATATTACAGCAACTGTTACAGGGTCAACAGAGAGTTGAGAGCCAGCACGCGACAATGCAGCAAGATATCAGAGAGCTTAAGCAGAATCAAGCCTCTACATCATCCCGAGGCCCGGCTTTACCAGGTAAACCGGAGCCAAACCCCAAGGAGTATGTGAACGCCATTACATTGAGAAGTGGTAAAGAACTACAAGCTCCAACGCCTAAGACTACGCTCATTGAGGCCAATGAGCAATCAGAGGGGGAGGCAGCCTCAGGTGATGCGTGTAAAGAAGCGGATTTTGAGAAAGAACCGATCAAGGACAAAGGAAAAGAGGTGGAAAAGACAACTGAGCCTGAAAAGCCATACGTTCCACCACCACCTTACCAACCCAAGATACCGTTCCCAGGGCGTTTCAAAAAGAAAATCTTAGACAAAGCCAAAGCGGTCTTTGAGAAACACTTGGAGAACACGCAACTCACCTTACCCATTATAGATGCTTTCTTAGCTATACCACAGCTTGGGAAGTTTCTAAAAGATGCGATCCTCAACAAGACAAAGGAGCTCCAGGGTATGGTAATACTGAGCCATGAATGCAGCGCCATAATACAAAGGAGGTCTATACCAAGGAAGCTATCCGATCCGGGCAGCTTTACCTTACCGTGTGCTTTAGGTCACTTGAAGTTCTCAAACTGCTTGTGTGATCTAGGAGCTTCTGTGAGCTTAATGCCATACACGGTGGCGAAGAGATTGGGATACAAAAGTTACAAGCCGGCCAAGATCTCTCTTATACTAGCTGATAGATCGGTTCGCTTACCGGTGGGTTTGCTTGAGGATTTACCTTTAAGGATCGGTGAGATAGAAATCCCCACGGACTTCATAGTTCTTGAGATGGACGAGGAACCATTGGACCCTATCATCTTGGGCCGACCGTTCCTAGCGACCGCAGGAGCCATTATAGATGTGAGAGGAGGAATGATTGAACTACACATCGGTTCCGAGCATATGAAGTTCAATGTGAAAGAGATGATGAAGAAACCGACTATTGGAGGTCAGGTTTTCTATGTGGAAGTGATGGAGGAGCTAGCTGATGAGCTCCTGGAAGAGTTGAACGCAGAGGATCCGTTACAAGTGGTCCTTACACGTGAACAAAGCGAGCACGGGTACTTGAACGAGGAAAGCGAGGTGTACAAGCAACTTTTGGACCAACCGAAGGAACTTGGAGCTGAGGCTAGGTTTTTGGAGCTCAGGAAGAGTGGCCTCGACATCTTAGACAGCGAGGGGTCCATGGGAACAGAGGAGACACCTCGGGATATCATGGCCGTGGCAACTCATATCGAGGCCGATGGTAATCCGCGCAAGAACAAAGAAAAGGCCGAGGAAGCTGTTCCGGGCCAATGTAGCTTTGATACCGATTGGAATGAGGCAGACGCTCCCCCTGTTGAGCTCAAGCCTCTACCAACAGGGCTCAGGTATGCTTTCTTAGGCTTGAATTCCACTTTCCCTGTGATCATAAACGATAGTTTGCTTGAACATGAAGAACGTGCATTGCTTAACGAAATCAAGAAATTTAGGAGAGCAATAGGGTATTCCTTGGCCGACATAAGAGGAATCTCTCCTGATATATGCACTCACCGAATCCACCTGGAGGACCAAGCCATGTCCTCTATTGAGCACCAACGTCGCCTTAACCCGAACCTCAAGGAGGTGGTTAAGAAGGAGATACTAAAACTCCTTGAGGCAGGGATCATATATCCAATCTCTGACTCTCGGTGGGTATCTCCTGTGCACGTTGTGCCCAAGAAAGGTGGTATCACGGTGGTAAAAAATGATAAGGATGAACTCATAGCCCAAAGAACTATAACCGGCCATCGCATGTGCATTGACTATAGGAAATTGAATTCTGCATCAAGAAAAGATCATTTCCCTTTACCATTCATTGATCAAATGCTTGAACGATTAGCCAATCATCCTTACTTCTGTTTTCTCGATGGATACTATGGATTCTTCCAAATACCAATAGATCCAAGAGACCAAGAGAAAACGACATTCACTTGCCCTTATGGCACTTATGCTTATAGGAGAATGCCTTTCGGTTTGTGTAATGCACCGGCCACTTTTCAAAGATGCATGATGCACATTTTCTCTGATCTAATTGAAGAGAAAGTTGAGGTGTTTATGGATGATTTCTCCGTATACTTCCTCTTTCTCCGAATGTCTTGCTAATCTTTCTCAGGTTCTAAAGAGATGTGAGGAGCATAGGCTTGTATTGAACTGGGAGAAGTGTCATTTCATGGTACAAGAAGGCATTGTCTTGGGGCACAAGGTATCAGAGAAGGGAATTGAGGTGGACAAGGCCAAAATCGAGGTAATGGTGAACCTACAAGCTCCGAATTCTGTAAAAGGGATAAGAAGCTTTCTTGGGCACGCTGGGTTCTATAGGCGGTTCATTAAGGATTTCTCCAAGATAGCTAGGCCTTTAACTAGGCTATTGTGCAAAGAGGTGGAGTTTATCTTTGATGAAGAGTGTGAGGAAGCGTTTAAGAGGATCAAGGAGGCTTTGATCAGTGCACCAATTGTACAAGCTCCCGATTGGTCTTTACCTTTCGAAGTGATGACTGATGCATCTGACTATGCCGTGGGAGCTATCTTGGGGCAGAAGAAAGATAAGAAACTCCATGTGATTTATTATGCCAGCCGCACCTTGGACTCAGCTCAAGAAAAGTATGCAACCACCGAGAAGCAAATGCTTGCCATTGTGTTTGCATTTGACAAATTCAGGAGTTATCTAGTGGGATCAAAGGTCACGGTCTACACTGATCACGCGGCCTTGAGGTACTTGATGTCTAAGAAAGACGCTAAGCCGAGGCTTTTGAGATGGGTCCTATTGCTCCAAGAGTTCGACATGGAAATACTTGACAAGAAGGGCATTGAAAACGGGGCCGCAGATCATCTCTCAAGGCTGAGGATTGAAGAAAAGGTCCCCATAAACGATGCTTTACCTGAGGAACATCTCATGTTGGTACGGTCTTACTTAGAGGTGGAAGAGGCCAACACGATCAAGGAAAGAAGCCTCCCATGGTTCACGGATCTTGTGAACTACCTATCTTGCGGTTTAGAGCCACCGGATCTTGATGCCTATCAGAGGAAAAAGTTCTTTAGAGATGTGATGAGATATCATTGGGATGAGCCGTATCTTTACGTGCTTAACAAGGACCATCTCTATAGGCGATGCTTGGCCGAAGAAGAGATCCATCCGGTGCTACAAGAATGCCACGGTTCAGCGTACGGTGGTCACTTAGGTGCATTCAAGACGGTTGCCAAGATTTTGCAAAGCGGCTTCTGGTGGCCGACTATGTTCAAGGACGCTCAAGATGTGGTATCGAGATGCGAGGCTTGTCAAAGGCACGGTAACATATCCAAGAGGAATGAGATGCCCCAAAACCCAATCCTTGAGGTCGAGGTCTTCGACTGTTGGGGCATTGACTTCATGGGTCCCTTTGTGAGTTCAAACGGAAACCAGTACATCCTTGTCGCGGTGGACTATGTGAGTAAGTGGGTCGAGGCTGTTGCATCCCCAACCAACGATTCAAAAGTGGTGGTAAAGCTTTTCAAAAGTATCATTTTCCCACGGTTTGGAGTTCCAAGAGTAGTAATCAGTGATGGGGGAAGCCACTTTATCAATAAGACTCTTGAGAGTCTTTTAAGGAAGCATGGGGTAAGGCACAAGGTGGCCACACCTTATCATCCGCAGACTAGTGGTCAAGTGGAGGTCTCTAACCGACAGATAAAGGCTATTTTAGAAAGAACCGTGAGCTCATCTAGGAAGGATTGGAGCAAGAAACTTGATGATGCTTTGTGGGCTTACAGAACCGCGTACAAGACCCCCATTGGAACCTCACCGTTTAACTTGCTCTATGGGAAAAGCTGTCATCTACCGGTTGAGTTGGAATACAAAGCATTGTGGGCAGTGAAACTTCTGAACTTTGACATCAAGACTGCACAAGAGAAGAGGGTTTTACAGCTTCACGAGCTTGAGGAAATCAGGTTAGATGCTTTTGAGAGCTCTAAGATCTACAAGGAAAGGACCAAGGCGCTTCATGACAAGAAGATACACAAGAGAGAGTTCAAAAAAGGAAACCAAGTTCTGCTGTTTAACTCGAAACTCAAGCTATTCCCTGGGAAGTTGAGATCCAGATGGTCCGGTCCATTCGAAATTCTTGAAGTAAGGCCTTATGGAGCGGTTGTTTTGAAAGGAAAAGATGGACAAGGCTTTGTAGTAAACGGTCAGAGGGTAAAACACTACCTGGCATCAGAAACAAGAGAGGGAGCTACCTCAGTTCCTCTTCTTGAACCAGAATCAGCCTGAAAAGGTATGGAAAGTCAAACTTAGTGACGATAAACAAAGTGCTCTTGGGAGACACCCCAAGCTTATCCTTGTAAATATTTCATTTTTCATCTTCTTTTTCTTTTTACTTGAAGCTTTTTGAAGGGTTTGTTAAGTGTTTCAGGAGTTAGATGGTGAATCTTGATGATGAGAATAAGAAAAAGCTCGAAAATGACACGGCCTGATGAATTAAGTCCTAGAGTGTACGTAGCCTCGGTATCGACCCTTGGTATATACATACCGCGGTCACCTTTTACCGAGTAATAGCTTGAGAACCTCAGCTAAACTCCTCGACTTAATTTCACCATGGCCGTGCTTAAGAAGTTATGTGGTGAGATGACTAAGTGTGGGGGAGACCCACGGTGTAAACACCTCGGTATGATTATACCGAGGGGCAAGGTTCATCTCAAACGGTCTAAAACCTCGATCGAGGCCGTGACCAGTTTACACCAAGGCAGGACCGTTTAAACCCCCAGCACCAAGTGTTCTCTGTTAATACAAGTGACCTCGGCATGATACCCTCGTGGTGGAGCACACCGAGGTGCCCAGTTTCAAGAACGATCAAAAACATAAACACTTGGGACACTTGAGTCAAAGAAGAAGGTTTGCACGGACTAAGGAAAAGATTTGAAGGCCGCGGGGAAATTCTTGTTAACTTGAACTTAGCCCACTCGGCTTAGTGCCCTCGAGGTAGAACAAGTCGAGGCCGCTCAAGAGAACACGAGAAAAACCACTCTAGTCCGTACGGCTCACGTCATTCCAAAGTCGCGCCATTTGAAAGCCTTTGCGCGGTAATTTGAATTTAAACGCCCGGTCAAAGCTGTTTTGGCGCGGGTCAACGGTCGCAGCTGGAGGAGAAGGGGGGACCAGTCCCACTACAGTCCAAGCGCCAGCTGGAAAGCGCGACACCGCCCATACCAGCCTCCATCCCGAGCCAAAACCGAGAGTTCGCCTTCTTCTCTCTTTTCTCTGCATTTCACGAACATATCTCTCTCATTTCTCATCCATTTCTTGTGATTCCAAGCGTTCTAGACTCGCTAGGGTGTTGTCTATTCATCATAAGCATTCCACTAAACTTGAATCTTGGATTCCCAAAGGTATTTGCTTCTTAAAGAACTCATCTTTTTTCCTTCATTCTTTGCGAGCTTTTAAGTTTGTAAAATGTGGAATCGATTCTTTTAGAACATATCGACCTCTGGGAATAATTTTAAAAATTCCATCAGGATAGACAACACAAGAAAAACCGGTTTTTGTTCTGAAAATCACTTGTTCTTGAGTTTTCAAAATTCTTGAGAAAATGCGCTTGGAATCGGTCTTAATGATGATTTGTGTACTTGAGCTGAAGTGTCTTGATAACTTGTCTCTAATCGGTTGTTCTGGCTTGTTCTTACTTCTCTCTTTGATGTATGACAAAGCTATAACTATGATCTTGTTAGAGAAAAGCTCTGTCTTTGCTATCTTCAGAAACCTGTGCTTGTCGTTGTACTTGATTCTAACGCTTTCTTTGAGGATCTGTCTTGCAGATGACCGGCGACCGAGCTGTTCCCACTCATGAGACGAACAAAAATGAGGTCCAGAGGAGGAGCACGAAAGGGAAAGCCGTGGCCGTAGCACGCAATGGTGGAACAAGCAAGAAACCCTCCGTGAGATCCGATGGTGAGCCAGCTGCCAAGCGAGCAAGGAACGCCGAGCTCACTCTGGTTCCAACCCTTGAACCAAAAAGGAATGGGAAGCAGGCAGCCACTGAGATCGATGGAGATGAGCTGAGAGCCATAGTTCCCCACGCACCCGACTATGCCAAGAAGACCAAGAAGGAACCAAAGCCCGAGCCCGAGGAGGAACATTTCCCGACTACTGAGGAGTACTTGGACCACTTTAACTCTATAAGAGTAGCTCAAGGTCGATTCCCTGATATGGAGCTGTTGAAGAAGCTTGAGATACTCGATGATGTTACACTCATCTTTCAAAACATGGGCTTGGCCGAGTTCTTCATGATGAGCGATGTTGCTTACGAGGGGATCACACAACAGTTTCTTGCCACTTTGGAGGTTGTCATCTACCCCAAGAGAGATCCCAAGCGTCTACATGGCAAAGGATTCGGACACATTGAGTTTGACGTAGAAGGCGTGCACTACAAGGTCAGTTTCAAGGAGCTTGATGAGATATTTGGATTTGAAAGGAATGGAAGCTCGCTTGATAAGTTTGTGTACCCTCGTGATGAATTGGCCGCGTTGTGGGAGACGATATCTTTTGGGCCCTACTTGGGAGGCAAAAGCAAGACAAGCTGCATCAGGAACCCTGCGATCAGATACACCAACCGGGTCCTGGCCTCTACGTTCTTCTCTACATACAACCCTGGTGTCATTCACACGGCAGAGCTTGAACTGTTAGGACTTGGACTTAAGCCGCTCATCACTCAAATGAAGAACAAAAAGGAGTACCAAGGGCCGATGCATGTACCGTCTTTAGGAGCGTTCTTTGCGATCCAAATGCTCACCTATAGACACAATGTGTGGTGTGACCGAAAGAAGAAGGGAGCAAGGAGGCTTCAGAACGGTTGGATTGTCACTACAATTTTGAGAGCTCAAGGGTTCATATTCCCTGATTCACCATCAAGGCCGAATCTCATTGATGAGCAATACCTAAGTAAAAGCGGTTTCTTTGGAGGCAAGTCAGGGGATAGATGGGTTTACAACTTCACGCTGATGCACAGGGACGGTACACAAGTTCTACTGCCTAACCGAGGCCTCACCATGCTTGATAAGCAGTGTAACATCTCCTTCTATGTCCTCAAGGATCAGTTGTACAACCCCTCTCTCGGCCCACCAATGCGCAAGTGCACCAAGGCCATACCTAACAATCCGCAGAACGAGAACGGCCCGGCCGGATGTGAGAATGAAGAAGAACGGCACCCTGAGAGAAGGATGGGAGCAGGCCGATATCATTTTGATCCATACGTGTGGGGTGAGCCTGAATACCACACCAAGAAGCTGTATTTGCGAGTGAACACTCTCCAAAAGTGGTGTAAGTGGCAAGACAAGACCATTCATGCGTTGGTGGACTGTGTAAGGCACCTGAAGAAGAAGGTCAAGCAGCTGACACGGCCATCTTCTCCGGACTCGGGGACCTCAACCGCACCAATTACACAAGAGGAGGTTGGGGAAAGCTCAAACGCAAGGAACCCGGAGTTTCCACCAGGCAAAGAAGATTGGATCGACCCTGCCTTGGCATTCTTACCTGAACCCTCGGATAGCAGCCCACCACGTCAGTCCACACCTTCCTGCTCAACATCAAATCCCTCGTACTACTTGGGATCAGACCTCTCCGACTAAGGTATCGACTTCAAACCCTGTACATATGCATCTTGTGTATATCATTCTGCATTCGTTTAGTTCGTCTTTTTACTTCTCTCACACGCTTCTATAACACACGGGACTGTGTTGTTTAAGTGTGGGGGAGGAGCTTTGTGTTTTCTGATCTTGTTTTCTTTGTTCTTATTTGACTTTTGCATTCTTGAGTCTCATCTAGCTTTGTACATATGGTAAAACCGCATCATTCTAGTTGCATCTCGCATTCTAAGATCGAGTCTAGTTGCATCATTTAGGACTGCATCAATGCAAGGAGCAATGATAGATTTTTTCCTAGAAAGTAAATCACTTGAGAACTTGAACTAAATATGCTTGTGAAACTCATTCTGTGCTTGTAAAGCTTGAAACGATTTGAATCTGTGAAGCAAGTCTAAATTACACTCAACTCTAGCTAAGTGATAACCCTGAACTTGAATTGTAAATATCTTCTGATGCATTGCTTGAATTGGCTTGTGGATACCGATATACATACTTGAGCTAGAATCATTGTTTTTACCACCCTCTTTTCCTTTGCTCAAGTAGCTGAATCCGCATCATGGATCAGTTCCCTCACCTTGAACCCAACTTTCTTTTCGAGCCAATGTTTGTGTGTGAATTGTAAGGCCACCTTGGACTGAACTTAGCAGAAAGTGTTAGGTTTAGAGCGACAAGGGCATGTCTCATTGAGTGCTACGTTCCAACATCAAGGAACTGAGAGTATTGGCAAGAAATAAGTGTGGGGGAAAAGATCTATTGGTGAGTGGAAAAAGGTGAGCTGAGAGAAAAAGAGAGAATGGAGATAGCTAGGGGAATGAAAGAAAAAGAATCGAGTCTTGAATTTGAAAAGAAGAGCTCTGTTGTTCTAAAAAGAAAAGTATAGTCTTTGAAATGAAAAGAAGCCAAAAAGGCTCAAGTGTTCTAAAAAGAAAAGAAAAGAGCTGTTTGAATAAGTAAACACCAAAGGCTTGAAAATCAAAACAAAAGTGAGTCCCCTAGTGAAAAAGAAAGCGATTGAGAGAGTGAGGATCTTGAGAGGGTGAGCAAGTGAGAAAAGCTTTGAGTGGAGTGTGGGGTGTGATGAGTCTTGCCCTTGTATGCATCGGTTGCTTTTTACCTTTAGCATTCTGCCAAAGTTTGGTCGTTCATTGAGTGATCCCATTGTTGCATTACACCCGCTTGAATATTGATGAGATCATTTTTATCTCATGACCTTACCCTAGCCAAGCCAGCCTATTTGAACATTGCATCATTTGATTCACCGGTTACGAGCTTAATGAATGTGAAAGAGTTGAATGTGATAATGACTTGTGGAGATTCTGTGCTTTAATTGTAGAATATCTGAGTATGGCTTTACGTTGCATATTTGAGCATGAATCCGAGTTCTCCTTGTGATCACTTCTTTCTAAAAAGGAAATATGAGCTCCATCTGCATTACAACCTCTTTCTCTCATTTGTTCTCTTCGCTTGAGGACAAGCAAAGTACAAGTGTGGGGGAGTTGATATGTCTATATTTTACATCATTTAGAGTGCATTTTAGAGTCCTCATCATGTGTTTTCCCATGTAAATTGAGTCTTTAGGCATGAAAATAGGATTTAGGGCTTGCATTAGGTCCCAAAGAGTTTTGCATGTTTTGAGGTCTTTATCAGGTGCTTTGGGAGTCATTTGGAGCTTAAGAAGAGGAGCAGAGAAGAAGACGGTGAAGAAAACGGTCAAAAATGGTGAAAACCGCTTGGAGGAATTTCTCGGCCAAATCGTGTACCGGACGGACAGAAACCTCGGTCAAAATCCTTACCGATCGCTCATTACCGGCCAAAATCCTTACCGATCGTCCAACCTCGACCAAAAAGCTTACCGATCGTTCAGCACCGACCAAAGTCCGTACCGATCGACCAAAGTCAGCCTGGGTCAAAGATCAGGCGTTAATACCGCGGGTCGAGTTTTGGCCGAGGCGAAAGAATTTTTACGACCAAAAAGCTCACCGCGGTACACAGCCCTCGGTCATTTTTCTTACCGCGGGAAGCTTTTCTCGACCAAAATCTGTCCTTGTCTGCGCAATTCAAAGATCAGAAATCCGGGGAACCTTCCGGTCCGAATCAGTTGGCGGGGTCTTCAGCAAAGTTGGAGATAATAAAACAAAGATCCCAGAACAGTTAGAATCATCCAATTCGGACCAGTAGGGAGAAAGATACAGCTTCCGGAAGATACATCAACATTACGCGCATCCGAGAACTGAACGGCGAAGTACAAAGGTCACGGCGGACGGAGCCTTTCCGGACCAAATCAGCTTACCCGGTCTTCATCAAAGTTTGAGATCTTTGAAAGACCTTTTCAGAACAGTAGGGATCGCTCAACTCGGACGAGTGGTTTGAAAGATAAAGTCTCCGGAGTTCACATCGGTCCGAACAGCTTATTTTCCGGTGATTTCGATGCGGTTCAAAGATGTGAAGTCCAGGAAGACTTCCACTACCCAAGCTCCGACGGTTTCTTCACCAAAGTTCGAGTTTATTGAGTCACCTTGACTATGAAACTGGTCTCAGAGCATTCGGAGTCGTGGGTCGAAAGTTACTGCCGCCGGAAGGCGACATGGTCGATACGGGCCCAAATATGTTGCGATACGCGCTAAGTGTTTCTTCAGGGCTCGGCATCATTACCTCGACATCGGCCAAGTCAAGGCTCATATTTTGGAAGTATCCTGAGCTAGGCCTCGTACAGATACCTCGGCACGTTGGGATCAAGGCATGCACACGTAAGAAAGGAGCTGGAAACGACTAAGTGTTGAACATGCACCTCGGTATAGCGACCTCGGCGTGCATGCCGGACCCTGTTCTCCCGAACCCCTCGACGTCCAAGCGCCTCAGCATTTTATCCCGAGGTCCATTGTCACAAGCCCAGAATCAAGAACAAAGCTGCTCAAAAACACACACGTGAAGATGGATCAAAGACTAGGGTTCATGCATGTTCTTGACGTGTTCTTCACGAGATCTTCATTTGGATCTGGACTCACGTGCGCTCCTCGACATGAAGACCTCGGCTTCACTCTCCGACACAACGTGGCACTCACCCATCAGCCCAAGAACGCGGTTCAGTACCCGGTTTGTTCCGGGCTGACCCGCGACACTTTACCTTTGCTATATATACATTTTGAGACTAAAAACCTAATCATCTTATCTCTTATCTGTTTTTAGCTTTAAGAACTTGCCTCTTTGGTGAAACTTGATCATTCTAATCCGATATCTCGTTTTTGCATGAAAAATCTTGTTCTTTCTTTATTTCTTTTATCATCTAACATTAAACTCCTCATCATGACCAGCTACACGTCTTGCAAAGGACTTAGTGAGCTCGTTATGATTAGTGAGTAGTCGTTTAAGCGGCTTTAGATGAGTAGATTAGGGTGCTTTCAAGGTAGATTAGTGGGTTTAGGTGTCTAGTCTTGCATGTTTCATTCTTTAACCGACGAGATCTCTAGGCTGGATCCAAGCACATCACTTGAGGTTCAGATCTGAGACATATCTCGCATCAAAAGTGTTTGTAGAAATGTCTGAACCACTCGGTTAAGGGTTTAAGAGTCTTTCATCGCGAGAGTGATAGTTTGTTCTCTTAAATGACATTTTTGAACTGATTCTTATTGCTGATTGATTCGATGCTTCTCAAAAGACATTTTTGGTATGAAGGAGAATCAGTTTAGATGCTTAATACTTTCATGAGAAGATTAACATGCCTTGAGTTCAAAGTTAAATGAAACCGCTTGATGTTTTGATTCATTAACCAACTAGTTGAACTTGGAAGCACCCGAGTCAAGTATCTCGTCTAAAGTCCCTTGCTTTATTGCATATTATCATCATCTGAATCGTTTAGTTATTATTTGCATCCTGTCTCTGTTTAGATCTAATCATTTGCTTTACCTTTCATGCTTAGTCGTTTGTCACTTAGCTTAGTTCGAAACCTTCACCTTTTGTCTTGACTTAAATGAACAAACATCATAGTCTAGTGTCTCGTTGACTTGTCTGGATTGATACCTCTTTGTGCTACTTCGACAAAGGGGATTGATAGCCCTGAGACCTAAAATGTTTTATCTATCACCTTGGGAAGTGGAAAGCTTCCTGGAGGGCTCATCTTCGCAGTGCATTTACACGCTCAGAGAGAAGCGTCTAGACATGTGTCCATTCCGGAGACCGTATCTTCCTGCTCATAGCTCCAAATTGAATGATCTCGGTCGTTCTGGAAAAAGGACTCAAATATCTCTGATTCTCATGAAGGCCCCGGAAACTGAATCGGCTTGGAAGTGCACCGTCCTTCGCATTATTCAGAGCTCATCGGCTTGGTCCAAAACAGCAGCGAGACAGGGGTTTCTTCCGACGAGCTTAACTCTCTGCTCACGCGTCCGAATTCCATGATTCCACTTGCTATGGAACCGTGATCCAATCCTCTCCAACTTTGATGAAGCACACGCCAACTGAATCGAACCGGAAGGTTCCTCGGACAGGCGATTTCGAAAACGTGTCTGCACACGGAGATTTTGGCCGATACAATCCACTCGCGGTACGTGAGAATGGCCGATAAAATCCACCCGCGGTACGCGTTATGGCCGAGAAAAACCTTCCTGGTAAGCGAGAATGACCGATAACCTCCAAAGACCCAATTTCACCGTTTTTCAAGCTTTGTTCACCATTCCACCTCATGGATTCATCATTTCAGCTCCAAATACACCTGATAAACACTCAAAACATGCAAAGACTCATTGAGACCTAATGCATCTCCTAAGTTCTAAAACAAACCCTAAGGACCTAAAATGCATGGAATAAAACATGATTTGGAATGAATTATGCAACCTAAATGATGCAAATTATGAACATATCATTCACAACAAAGGAGGAAGGATTATGCAACCACATTTGGCAAGAAGAAGTGACTGAAAATTGCGGTCATCAACAGGTCCTCATCTCTCTTGCGGTTTTGCATATTATCTTGCATCCTCCAGATCTTCAGGTAACCCGAAACACTTTAACTCCACCACTTAAACAGCCCTTTAATGCCAAACGCCATCTACCCTGGATGAGAACTCACTATTGAACTTAATGAATGTAGAGAGCTAGTTGACTGGAATCAAGATTTAGATTGTTTAAGTTTTGCATGACGGAAAAAGTGGACTAGTATCTTTTGTGCATTGGTGAGAATTTTCTAGACTAAGTTGTGGATTGATGCACGATCTTTAGTCCTAGTTTAGGAGTTCATGTCTCTGAGATTTGTGCATTCCCTATTTTTGTTTTCACTTAACCAGTTTAGGCTTTTGCTTTGTTTGAGGACAAACAAAGGTTTAAGTCTGGGGGAGTTGATAACACCATATTTTGACCACTTTTATGGATCGTTTTGAAATACTTTTTCTATGTCTTTAATTGCTTTCAAGTACTTTTAGTACGTTTTTCTAGCATTTGTAGTTCCAAGACTCTTTTCAGGTAACTTAGGGAAAAACTTAACAAAATGGATAGAAAACCAGATTTCAGCTCAAAGTCAACCCGTCAGAAGTTCACCCCTGATTAAAGGCCTTCTCACCGTCTGATCCAGCTCAAATTTGGAGATCTTAAAGATGGAAGTATCAGCTTTCCAGCACACTTTGCAGCTTGGCAATCCAACGGTTCAATCAAAAGATACGTGAGGAGCAAGATGTCCCATAAACCAGCCGGCAAGCGTTTCCACCCGCGGCCAACAGATCATTTCCCGTGCTCAGAAGCACCGCGACCGCGGCCAGCCACCCATTTCCCGCGGTCACACTCATCCCGACTGCGGCCAGCTAACTCCGACCCTGAAGGCCCATTTCTGAAGCCCATATCATTTTCCCAGCCTTGATTCCGGAACCCTAGACCCTAGTGATGTCTTGAGCACTATAAATACATGTTTACGAACCCTAATTCATATGCCTTCATATGTTCTTATTGTTTTAGAATACTTTTTAAGTTTTAGGTTCTAGGGAGAGAGAGATTTGTCTCTTGAACCCTTGTTCTTTCTTTTTCAATTTCGGTTTCTATTCTACTTTTTAATACTATGTTTTTGATTTCGTTCATCATGTCTGAGTAGTTTTATTGTTGGGACTAAGGGATTTTCGATGGGGATTTATATGTTCGGTGAGGATTCCATGAGCTTTTGAGCCGAATCTTAGAATTTTTTCTTCTGAATTTGTTTTTACTGCATGAGAGTAGCGTAATGAACTACAGTCTGATCCAGATGCTTGGTGACACGAAAGTGTTCATCCGGTGTCAGATCTAGTTTGGGAGAGCAAAACAAACATAGGAGTGGAAACCTACCTATGGGCGATTTGTGAATGCTGACGAGTCTTAAACATAATGCATCTCTTCTTTTCCAGGGCCAGAATGGAAACCTACTGGTTAGGGTTGAGAGAGATAGTTGTCTATGATCACGACAGTGGCGTATTCATACGTCCGTGACTCCAGTTCAAAAAGTTTAAGCTAAGATCTTATCAAATTTTCTCTCTAGCAATGTTTTGAATCGTTCGTACCCCTGAGAAAACTTCCTTGAACCCCAGCGCCTCTTTTCTAATAGATTTACAACGATTTTCATTCAAGCGTTAGTCTAGTTTATTTACTCTTTCAATCGATTTTTATTAAAGCAATTAGGTTTAGCCGTTTTTCTCATTTTTACTCGTTTTCGCTAAGTTTAGTTATTAGGTCATTTTAATTCCCGTATTTTCTCTTTAAGATTCGTTTTTACATTTTAAACACACCACCAAAACCCCCACAAAACCGTTTGGTTCTAGACTTCCTTACTTTATATTTCTTTCGAAGGCTTTTGCAGGAAAGATCCTCCTTCCCTGTGGATTCGATCCCTAAGTACTACAATCGATCAGCTGTGCACTTGCGGCTATTGATTTCATTTAGGGTAAAACTTGACAACCCTCGACACACGACCGCATCAGAAGTGTTCCTCTTCGGGCATCTCCTTATATACGCTGTCTTTCCACAAACTACAACGATAATTAGTCTTAAAATATGTGTTTTCTCGAGAGAATTTACCTTTGGGTCGTGAGGTTTGATCGTCTGCATGGTGTTGGCCGAGCATGCATGGTTTCTCGGCGATTATTTGCATTCTGGGTAGAGGGCCCTCGGTCATAATCGAATCAGCTCGGGCAAAAGGGTTTTGGACTTGACTGTTATCTTCAGGAGGGTCACTTGATCGGTGAATGATGCGGGTTTGTAAACGGGATTTGTTGTTTTTGTTTTACTAAGCTTCAGGTTTTAAATTTATAACCCCTAAATGTCTGCAAGTGCACAAATGTGCGCTGTAGTATTTAGGGTATCGATCCACAGAGACTTAGTTGTTTCAGTACGAATATACTGCAACGCTTAAATCAGATTAGAACTAAAAGGTTTTGGTTTTGGTTTTGGGTTTTGGTTGTCACTAAATCTAAACTAGAAAGCAATTAAAGAAAACAAAAGCAATTGAAGGCAATTAAAACAAGTAAAAAAACGATTAAACTAAGGCTAATGAAAGCAGGTAATAAGCGAATAAATCAAAGACAAATTGAAAGCAGGAAAAATCGAATAAGAAGCAAAGGTTGTAAGCAATGAAAGAAAAAAGTTGGGCATCAAGGGGTTTCGCAGGGGTTCATGGACTATGCTATGTCAATTTTAAACAAGTGATAAAGGTAATCAACTACGTATGTTCTAGAACTCGAGGCACGGAAGTATGAATAGCCTACTTTCGCAGCACTAAACAACTATCTCTCGCAACCCTAATCAGTAGGTTTCAACTCTGATTCTGGAAGGGAGAAGATGCAATAACAGAACAAGACTCATCAATATTCACAACTCAAGTACAGGTAGGTTTCCACTCCTATAGAAGAATTTCTCGTTTCACCCTAGTTCAGACAATCAATGAAAGCTTTCACAACATATCATATCAGATCGGCTTCTAAGTGGCCAGCAAAGAATCACGCAGTAAGATTAAAGGCAAACGAAGAACATCTAGAAGATTATAAATCCTAAATCTATCGATTCATAAGCAAAGACACATGAAATTCCTTTGAACAATCCCTTTAAACCCAACTGGGTAACTACTCAAACATATTGTAACAAAGCATCATAAACGAAATTGAAAGTGCAGGAAACTAAAGAATAGAAGGAAGAAGAACGAAGAACGGAGAAGCAGATGGAGGCGCGATGTCTTCCTCCAGCGGCGGCTCCTTCTTCTGATGCGGCGGCCTCCTCTAGGGTTCCAGCCGAAATCCCTCTCTCTCTCTCTCTAAGTTGTCTAAGTTTCGGTGTCTATTGGTGTCCTCTCTTTAGAATGACCTAAAGAGGGTATTTATAGCTTCTGGGGTGGTTCTGGACACTTAGGGCTTCAAAAATAACGAAAGGAATTGATCTGGGCTTTAATTAAGTCGTCGGGAAAGTGAACGACCAAGTTCCGCGGTCGCGGTGGCTCTACCCGCGGGAAAATGGGTGTTGGCCGCGGTCCCGGCACTTGCTCTCTTCCGGAACTGCATTTTCTGTCATTCTTGCATCGGGAGTATCTGAAGATCTAACCGTTGGATTGTCTCCAAACCAAGTGCATTAGAAAGCTGGTTGGATCCTCTATGTTGTCTCAAATGTTGGGGGTGATCAGACGGTGAGAAGATCTTCATCGCTTGTCATACTTCTGACGGTCTGCATTTATCCAAAATTGCTCATTTGTTCCAAATTGCATATCTTTTGCCCAAGTTTCCTGTAAAGTCTTTTGAAACTCTAAAACATTGAAAACACTTTAAAAACATTGAAAACAGAGTTAAAACACCTGGATTAGACATTATTATGATCCATAAAAGTGGTCAAAATACGGTGTTATCAGTGAATCTGGTCTCCGGTATCGGTGATTCGACCGCTGGTGACAGTTTGGCCGAGCATTGGTGTTTTATCGGCTTGCGGGTATGTACCGAGCATCGAGACCTCGGTTATATTCAAATCGACTCGAGAAAATAGATTTCTGTCTTGATAGTTATCTCCAAGGGGGTTGTTTGGTCGGTGAATCTCCAAGCTCAGGCCTTGGAACCCATCAGTTAGACTGGGGATCTCTTCAGAGTGGGTTTTCCCTTTGGTTGGTTCCTCGGGTGGTTTCTTACGTGCCATCTCCGTTTCTACACGTTTGCATGCAAAAGTGCCACGTGTGTAAGTCTTAGAAAGGTCACTTGGTCGAGAGAACTTACCTTGGTTGAGGTTGATTTGGCTTTGGTGGATAGATGATTGTTGTTGCTCATCCTGCGGGTCGTATAAGCCGGTGTGGCCATGTATGACTTGTAAATCTGGTAGCAACGGATCGTCTAGGTCTAATGAGTTTACGAAAATGTTGTAGGGATCTTTTGTATCTATTCTTCATTTGTTTGATCTTAGACCCTGTCATGGCCCCATCTTGGACCTCCGCAATGTTTGTTGGATCGGTTGGGTCGATGTCCACATCAGTCATCCTTACTTTTCCATTTATCTTGATAAAACAATAATTTTTCAAGTCGTTTGAAGGGAACATCTGGTATTAATAACCCAAGTTTCTGCTTTAAGTAGATTATGTTTGCATTTGCTTTTGACATGTAAAGTTGGTCCAAAAGTCTCAGTTTTCCTGCTGCAATCTTCTTTTTTATAATTTGTGTCAACAAGCTTGTGGTTTCAAATTTTCCAAAAAACTCTTCAATCAGAGCCGACAATCTTACATTGTGTTTCTATATATTAGGTACATTTGCGTAAATTCTAATGTTTTAGACATAATTGAAAACAATATCTGACGATCTATATAGGATTTTCTAGTCTCCCAAAAATCACCCGGCTTTAGGGAAGTTTGTCGAAGTTTCACAAACTAAATATAAATTTATCTGCTCTGATGTTGAAACCTCTCAAAAACAAGTACACTTAATGCAAGTCTGCCGATCAACCGCTATTCCAAAGAAAGTTGCGGGATTGGATTTTGAAGTATGACAAAAACTTATTAACTTCATGAATGTCTGCCTATTGCCTGAAAGCTTGTAACCAGTATGCGTGATCTGATTTTGAAATCTATAGGAAACATGTAGCCTTGATGAAAAATCTTGTGAATGTCTGCATACTAAATATGAGTCTGCGGGATCAAAATTTAAAGCCTACAAAAGACTTTACGCAAGTATGTCGACTAAATATGAGTCAGTCAATAACTAGCAGACTTTAAAGGTCTACCACGAGTTTGTAGAGTAAATATGATTCATCTCGATCTTACAAACTTCATCTATTGCTCGCATGAGAGAGAAAAAAGGATGAAATTTGTTGGGCAACAGTTTTGGCGGCTTCCAGAGTGTTCGAGTTGTGTTTCTCCAGCCTATCTATGTGGTTTTAGTAATACACTACAAGAAAACAAGGTTCAATCCCACGGAAATATCAGTAGTAAAATGGTGGGAATAGGCCATTTCCAACTATTTTCCAACAAAACTAAAATGGTGGGAAATCGATCATTGCAAATTTAAATTAGTGGGAAATCTATGGGAAATTTCCCACCGAAATTTCTGTTACAATAACGGTGGAAAATATCGGTGGGAAAATTGTCGGGAATTAGCCACCGTTTCGCGACGGTGAACCAACCAAATATTCCCACGGTTTACTAACTAAATATTCCCACGGTTTGTCAACCAAAAACTCCCATTATTTTTCCACGGTATCTGCATTAATAATCTCCCACTATTTTCCCACTATTTAGTATGTAAATCCAATTTTTTTGCTAATTAATATTTTAAATTGCAAAATTTCTTAATTAAATTACCATTTCTTACATAAAATTCCATAGATGATAAGTTTCATAACATAGCAGTCTTCAAAACCAAAAAAAACATAAGCTAAACGTTAACTTAAAAAAGTCTTCAAAACATACATAAACTCCTAAAGAATTTTACTCTTGAGTGTCATCTTGGGTTGCATCTGCATCATCCTCTTCAAGCAATTCTGGAAACTTAACAAGCACCTTCTTTGCAAAACCTGAGAGATACTGGATGGTCTCAGCCATAGTTGCAATCTTCTCATTTGCCAACTGCAACTTCTCTTCATGTTCCAGATCACAAGACTTACTACTAGAAGTTGATCTTGAACTTAAGAGTGTGCCAAATCCAAAATGTCGTCCCTTTACCTTGGGTATTTCCTGAGATTTTAGAAACAACATTAGTGGAGATGCCAAAAAAAAACTCACAAAAGCAGTAATAAAAAATTCAAGTCTCCATTGTGCATTATGCATATACGTATAAAATTCAATTCTTCACAAAAGCAATAATTAAAAAAAACTTAGAAAAGCAATTATGCATTTCAAATGGGCATATGTAAAAATTCAAGTCTTCACAAAAGCAGTAATAAAAAAAACTCACAAAAGCAATTATGCATTTCAAATGATCATAGCAAAAATAACAAATAAACAAAATGACAAATTTCAAGTCGTATGAACTTAACGACATCATGCATATACGTAAAACACTTACTTGCATAACTATGGCATTGATCTCAGTTTGGGAAAGGGTATTTGATTGAACTGACCCATTTCCGCCGCATTCTGCAGTTTCATATGCCCCAAAATCTCTTAGTTGCAATTTGAGAGAACGACCGCTTAATTCATTCGGAGGTGCATCACGAATTACTTTGTTCTTTGTGAACATCGTCTTGCTCCTGCGGTAAGGATGTGAACGGGGTAGAAATCGTCGATGACAATCAAACCAACTTGTTTTTCGTCCGTGTTTCAATTGGAATGCATCAGTACTATCTCCACAGTATGGACATGGTGAGAAAAAGAAACTCACGTTTCATACACAAAGATGGGGGCAAATTGTACGGTGTGAGAATAACTGGCCATAGGGAATATTGTCTTCCATGTTTTCCAAATGGGTTGAAACCATCAGTACATAACCCAAGATAGACGTTTCTGCTCTCCGATGCAAAATTTGGATAAATTGACTGAAAGTGTTTCCATGCTTCTGCATCAGAGGGATGCGCAATCTCTCCTTCATTTGAATGCTCTGCATGCCATCTCATAGCTCCTGCTGTTCGCTCAGACTGATACAATCTTTTCAACCTATCTGTCAACGGCAAATACCACATACGTTTATATGGTACTCGAACTCTCCCGGCAGTATTCTGAAATCGAGGTTTACCACAAAACAAACATGACAAGTAATTTGCGTTTGCTCCCCAGTATATCATACAATTATCGATGCACACGTCGATCATCTGAAAAGGCAAACCCATACCAGCCACAAGTCTGTCTACCTCATAGTAGGACGCTGGACACAGATTATCTTGTGGTAACACATCTTTCATAAGATCAGTAATTGCATCAACACAATCTTCGGACAAATTAAAATTTGTCTTGATGGTCATTAATCGGGTTGCAACAGACAAAGGAGAATGACCCTCTTTACAACCAACATAGATTGGTTGCTTGGATGCATCCAACATATCATAAAATCGCCTTGCTTCTAAATTGGGTTCCTCTATTCTATTGCCTTCTTCCATAAATGAAGGCATATTCTCGCGAAATGCATCATTTACCATTTGTATTGTATCTGTAGATCCTATTGTAAGTCTGGGTTCCGCTACCCTATCCGTTACAGGAGCATTCATACTAGCCAAATTCACTAAATCAACTTCGCCATGATTATACCATGTCTGGTAATTTGGCCTAAATCCTCGCTTATACAAGTGAGTCCACACTTTGTCTACGACAATAAACTTATTATTATCACACAAAGAACATGGACAAAACATTTTCCCTTTTTTCGGGTAATGTCTTGATTTATGGCAAATTCCATGAACTCAATTAAACCTTTTTCAAACTCTTTTGTAATCAACCCTGTGTTAGAATCAACACGGGTATTATACATCCAGGATCTATCATTCAGATTTGGATCCATTTTGTTTGTAAGAATATATGAAAAGTGAGAAGGGAAGAGTGGTTTATATAGAAAAAATATCTCCGATGCTCCACCGATTTCCCACCGATATCTAAAAATTTAAACGGCTAATTCCAACGGCTATAAACGGATATATTGACGCCACAGTTTTATGACCAAAACAATCGGTGGTAAATTTGCAATTGATTTCCCACGAATTGCCCATGTAAAAACCACGGATTTCCCACCGATTTCTAAAAATACAAATGGCTAGGTACAACGGCTATAAACGGATATATTAACGCCACAGCTTACCGACTAAAAAAATCGGTCGCAACTTTACAATGGATTTCCCACGATTTCTCAATGTAACTACCAACGATATTTGTTTCGTTTGTAATCCGTTGCAAATATCCCACGAAATCTCTATCGATATATTCCGTTGCAAATTAGCAACAATTTTCCCACCAAATCACTTAACCGTGGTTTATTTCTTTAAATTTCGTGGGATATTTTACCCACCAAAATTTCGGTGGGAAATTTTGTGGGAATAGACCTTGTTTTCTTGTAGTGATAAATTGAAAATCTTTTATGATTTACGTGTATTTTTTACTTTTTATGGTGGATCGTTTGTGGATGACTAAACCAATTGAATTCTTAAATGGATGACCTAGATCCGGTAAGGTGATGAGGCTCATTTTTTTTTCTTAATTATGGGTTTCCATTATATATTCTAAATCCTAGGTTTTATAAACTTTAGGATTTCAGGAGAGTTTTTAATAAGGACTTTTCTGAGGTGAATGCGAGTTATTCAGATTGTAAAGAAGATATTTCAGATCTATAAAAGCATTGCTACTTTAAAAGAGGTCATTTTGGTTTGATAAATCATGTCAATCTAGGTCATGAACAGGAGATGAATACTCACTACTTATTCTAGGGAGACGATCCTTGCAAAATTTGGTTGGTTTGAAGATTCAGTATGTCTTTAATTTCCAAACTACTACTATTCTAAGCAATGAAATTCGTGAGGCACATTTGGTATTATTTGATTTATTCTCTTCACGTCCTAGTTATCTATTTTTAATCATTACTATAGCATCTTTAAGTGTTTGTACAATTGTTTCGTTTCTGATTATTATAAAAGGTTGTGTGGGTAGACTTTTTGGAATAAAGTATTTTTCAGTGTTAAGGAAATAATTTATCACGTTTTGATAAATTTACTAATATCAAATGAGAAAATTACTATTTAATTAATTAATTTTATACTACCAGTTATACCATTTAGCAAATTTTCCTTCTTTTTTTTGTCAACAGCCTTAGTACCTAGTTCTAACATTTATGCTGCTAGGTGGTTAGATAACAACTGCTGGGTGGTTTGTCATCTTTATTTGTTCTTAATGCATGATAACTTTACCGTGCATTCAAGAATCTGACATAAGGGAAATATAACATCAAAAGTGCTGCATCTATTTGCGAGAACTAGTATTTGATGAGCTAGGCGTCTTAATCTTCCAAAAGTCGAGTTAAAGAGTCTAGTGAAATTTATCATCACTTGCTCGATTTAATGTATGTTTTTATTCTAAAATAACCCATGAAGACTGAGTCTATTGGTTTTTACAACATATTGGTCGGAGTCAAGAAAGTGAAAAGACTATAATTTTGTGTTTTGTGTTCAAGACGGATTTACTTAAATTCATAACAAATCATCTATCTTATCGTTGCATGTTTTTCATGAGATATTTCCCAATTTCTTTATTCTTGTTGTATCTACATAGTTTTTGGGGGGGAGGGGGCGAAGGTTGCTAACTCACTTAACCTTTTTCTCCATTGTTTTGATCTTGATTTTCATTGCTTATTTACTTTATTTACATATCACCATGGAAAATATCTCTTTTGTTTTGTTTTACCATGATTAATCTTCTAACAATTTTGTCGTGAAGATCACAAGTCTCTGTGGATTTGATCTCGTACTATACTAACTGTGATTGGTGTGCATTTGCAGCTAGGATTAGTTGAGTGAAAATTTTACCACATTTCCTAACACATTCAACCAACCACCATCATATTGAATTGGAGCATGTTGTGATATTATGATCTTAGTGTCTCTAACGGTTACACTTATTACGAATCAAAAGTTCCACCTTAAACACATGCACATTTAACATAACTATCAACTTCAGCCAAACAAACACATCAAACAAAATTATCCATACTGAAAAATGCTTGTCACAAATTCTTCTTGGCGATTGGTAGTAAACCCCTTTGTCCACCATGTGATCCTACTAGCTTTAGATGGATGGAAGGATATAGTACTCACTTTAGTTGGGATTTTAAATTTCTTGGGTTTCCATTAGTTTTATGAAACTTTTGTATGTCTCAACCCATGTTGTTGTTTTGTAGGACTCACCTACTAAGTTTCCAGATGCAACACTCAAGTTTTACGCAGCCATTAGGGCATGTCAACATGAGATTTTTAATTTAACATACATCTTACATGTTCACTTGAATTCATTTAAGTGTACATGGTTGTTCACACCATATCTTACAACAACCTTACAACTCATGCCAAATATATTGTTGAATCTACTGATCTAATACTCCGTAATCCTATCTGCATTCTTAAGGTGTATGCAATACACCCCATTTTCAAAGTATCTTTTTGTTATGAATGAAAGTGCATGACTTTTTATCAAAATAGAACTAAAATATTTTTATTCGTTTTGGTTAGTTTAAAAATATTGGTTTCATATATTCATATATATAGTTTGAATGAATATACTGTTTTGAGGATTTTTGGTCCTTTTATGGGTTTTAAGTCTCCTGCAAAACTGAAAAACGCGTGAAGGCCCGGAAAACACGATGGGAGTGTGTTTTCTGAATGCTCTCTGACACTCAAGTCAGAAAACAGTTAAGAAAGACCACTAAGTGGTAAATCGGAGAGCAGAAAAAGATCAGAAAGGAAGGTGGGCCGAGCGTTCCTGAGAAAGGTGGAATGGACTCTGGCCTTTAGTGGTGATGGGCTTTTTGAGGTGGAAAGAGAAGAAAAAAAAAGAGTTTGTTGGTGGAAAAGTTCCACAGTTTAGCAACCGCCATGGAGAGAAAATGAAAAAATGGTCGGAGTGACCGGAAAAGTAAAGAGTACCAGTGCCTAAGACTCACAAGTATCTAGATAGATATTATGAACCTTAAGATAGTAAAAAAAAAATGTATGTGTCCTCTTCCTCGTTGGAAAGGATAAAGTATTTATAGGATTTTACCTGACCCAGGTTAGTATATCGGGTCGGTCCGCGGATAGTAAGTCAGGTGGGTCGGTCCACGACCCGACTTGACTGGGTCTGAATCTTGTGTTTGCGTCATACTTCTGACGGCTCCACCAACTTTTTTTTGGCATAATCTGCCTGCTACGAGACTGTTCATCGTCGTGTCTCTTTCGCCCTCGGTGTACGGGTTGGGTTGATGGTTCAGGCACGTTTTAGCTCTTGCTAAACCTCTGCTTTTCCCTCTGGTTCCTGCGAAAGGTCATTATCGCCTGACACGTGTAAGAAATATGCATTAAATGCCAATCTCATGGGTTTATAAAGGTATGGACAATGAAATTAGACTAAAGTATATTCTGATTGTCGAATGGAGGGAAATTGGAATAGCGTTTCCTGCTTATAGATTTACTCATATCTGGCCCCGAATCCCTCGATACTGAGACCGGACTGTCAGAAATGCTTAAATGGAAGACTCCACTCTCCGGGTCCCCGTGCGGGACACATTCCTTATATCCCGACCCTTCCGTATTACCGAGGTTAGGTCTAGGATATAGAGAAGGTGACCTCTTCTCCTCCTGACCACTCAGTTTCCGACCTCCTTGTCTCTGATAGTGTGGTCTACGCTGTCAGATACGAGGAACCCGAGAACAGGTGTTCTATCATGTCGGATCTTGCCTGGTGCTATATGCTTAGGTCGTATTCCTAATTTGGCCACGTGCAAGCACGTGATTCGTCCAGATCGAATTTACCCCCAACATCTATTATTCAATATCAAAAAATATTAAAAACTATGTTAAAAAGGAAAAAATACAAAATAAAAATAAAAACTATGTTTAATCGATTTACCATTGGCTGACATTTTAGTTTGAAAAAAGTGTCCAATTTTCTTATAAACAAATTTCAGATTATTTTGAATTTGGTTAAGTTAAGAAAAAAAATTTCGTTTATAAAATAATTGGTACGAAGTATGTCAATGCATGGGCTGTCATTATACTACAAGTTTCTCGAATTCAAGGTGAAAATATGCCAACGTTTGGGTGGTTATTGTCTAGCAATTTTAACTTTCCAATTTTTAAGACCCAAACCAACCATGTTAATTCTAACAAGAAATGAAATGTCAAGCTACATATGTTTAGGGTTTTCAAGCAAGTAGGTTAGTATAAATATTCTAACAAGAACTTACTTTGTAACCTAGAGAGTTGCTTTAAGGTGACTCTCCTTCTCCTTTTATAAATATCAAAATGAATTCATTTTGTTCATGGTGACAGTTTAAAGTTTATAATAATAATAATAATAAAAAAGACAGTCTAAAGTTTCTGTCCTTTTATTTTTTTATTTTTTTTGCATCTGAATAAAGCTTTATGAATGATGCTGTTGATATCTTTGATAATATATGACCTCTAGTTCCGTGTATTTTCAAGATTTGATGAATCTTTGAGGTACTACCGAATGATGTTGGATTATGAATGTGGAACACCTATTGTAAGCTTGTTTCAGGTCATAAAGACCGAAAGTTTGCAAATGCGCTTTATATGTTTGTCAAGAGCGAACGTTCAATCACACGGCCTTGCTACCTCTTTCCTCAAGCCATTTTCTTGGTATCAAAACAGTAATGGCTTCTAAGCTTTTTCTGAAGATCGAAGAGAGTTGATGAAAATGCTAGCAGATTCTGGCGAGCAAATGGATGGCACTTTTGATAGTTATGTGATGTTGTATGTTCTCTGGGAAACTGAAAAGATAGTCTTTGTAAATGTGAAACTTTTACTTACAGGATCACATCTTATCCAAATTGAGACACGTCTATGAAATTATAATACAGAACACTCCAAAGCTTTATTTTGTAGGGTTTGAATAAATTCTTTTTGCGGTGGAGAGTGGTAGAAAAATCAGTAAGAAAATACGAACATTACATTTTCATTTCAACATTGCCTTTCCTTTCAATACATGAATCAATTAATTGACAAGTCCTGAAAATTATTACAACAAGTAAAACAAAGATCAGAGATGAAGCAAGGCAATGGTCTTGTTCATACAAGATAGATTGAGTTTCTGACTCCTGTGGTTCCTGGAAATATGTCTCCACGAGGCTTCTTCCGTTGATATATGGCAGGCAGTGAAGAAACCTAATACCTGCCCAAAGATTTTGAACATCTCAACTCCAATTAGTATGTTCTGGTCTGAGACATAAGTGGCGTTCCAATCCATTGGTGCGTCCGGGTGTACTGAAACCTCTGTCCATGTGAGGTACACAAGATCCAACTCCCACAGCTTTCTCACCGCTTTGTTTCTCCTCCCAATTTGTCCATCTCCTTCATCGCACCACGAAACTGAAATCATGAACAAACGGTGGTTGCAGGACACGAGTTTTGGGTAGAACTCATGAACCCGAGGAGGGATTGGTGATGTTTGGATTGCAATCCAGAAGCCTCTCTCTATGTCATACCCTGATAGCTTATCATTCCCAGAATAAGCGTAGAAGATTCCATTGCATATGATCCCACAACACACAACCCCGAAATCCATTGGGAGCCTCTGGATTTCTGACCATGTGTTTGTTGCTGAGTCGTATATTTCACCTGAATCTAGTGGCTCGTCGAACAATCCAGTGCCTCCGATGGCAATGAGCACAAATCTCTTGGAGTTATTTCGGTCTAGCCGATCAAGCTTTAGTCTTGTTGATCTGTGGGATTTAGATCCGTTTTGATCAGCCATGTTTCTGTGCTGGCGTCTAACAGATAACCTGTGAGGGTCTTCATAGACATCTGATTCTCTGCTGATTCTTGATCGGTGGAAGCGTCTATCTTGACGATTCTGCTGACATTGTATGGTCGAGAATTCTGAAGTAACTTCGGAGGCACCAACAATGGGAAGTGACCTAGCATGTCTCATAGACCCGATTTTACGCCATGATTTGGTCAGAGGGCTGAATACCAAGACCCCTCTGTGAGTCTTGAAAGAGTTTCTGTCCATAGAACGACCTCCGATTATATACACCTCCTCATGGATACTCGTGACTGAGTACATAAACCGCCCTTTAAGTACATCAGATTCAATCTTATGCCATTTGTCTTGAGATACATCATACCCGTGAATTTCACCAGAGGAGCAGCTATCTTTAACAGCAGCAAACAGAAATAACCATGGGGTCTGAAAGGAGCCTTCTCGTCTCAGCTGTAGGAAACGCTGTGTGGTGACCATGTACCGCCATCTCTTGCAAACAAGGTGTGCATTCATTAGGCTGGTCAAAGGAAGCCTCATCAAGCACATTTCCAGAATATCATCGGGTAGGAATATGTGTTTTCCTTTATCCTGTGACGAGTCCTCTAGATCTAGATACTTTCGGCTATGCTTCTTCCAAAACATCTCTTTTACCCCATAAGAAAAGCAATCCAACCTAGTTTCTTCCGTTCCACAAATGGTCGTCAATCCCTTACCCTCCTCGCTAGCGCTGGACCATCTTTTATTGGTCGGATCCTCAAAATTGTCTCCGGTGTCAGCAACTTTGCAACCAGCACCTCTACCACTGATGTTCAGACAATTTACAGCTCCCCTTGCATCCTCTTCATCTTCCACCTCACTCTTATAATAAATCTTTTTCTTTAATTTCCGGCTAGCACTCTTCACGAGCCGCTTTGACACGGTTAAAACCTCTAAATCCTGCCGGATGGACTCCTCTCCCAATGGTTTCTCAGACATCATCATGCATCAGGCAAAGGAGACCATCACCAGATTGTAGACTTAGCTTTCTATAATCCAATTAACGAGAACCAACCTGCAAAGATCACACAATCACGTACATCGAATATCAAATGATAGCACCAAGAGAAGAGCATGTATATGCATCACAAACAATAAAATTTGATCGTTATCATACTTCCGTTATTTTACCAAATCAAATTGATAGCCTGTAAATAATCGAAACTTCTATTACTCATAGACAAATTCATCAGGCTTGCTTAGTTGATGACCAAAAAGCAAACAATCGTATCAGATCATCCACATTACAGTCTTCAGTACACTAATTCAATAACATTGCAATAAGAGATTAAACAAGTAAAAGCGAACCCTAGCTCCAAATCAAGTCACCATCATCACCAGCTCAACAAACTACAAAACTAGATTTCGGCATCATACTACAAAAAACTGGAAACCCTTTCTGATTTCTCTCTTTTCCCCAGGAAATTAACCTTAAAGGCACGAAATTCAGGGCAAAACGAAGAATACTTTTACGAACTCACTTACATTGAGTAAACCCAGATATTTCGAAACGAGATTCAGCCATCTACAGTTATTCGCCAGAATTTTAAAGCAGATTTTAAGCTTTCCCAGAAATTAAAAAGGATAAGAAGAAGGATTCAAGTGATTTCGAAGATCTATAAAGAACGATTTCCCTTTCCCTTTTCGCAGCAGAGAGGAAGGGAGGAAAAAAACTGGGAAAATGAGCAGAGTGAAATTATTTGCATTATTCATAAATAAATAGAGAAGAAAGAGTTTTTTATTGGCTGAAAAAAGAGTTTTGTTATTGAAATTTTTTAATTCTTTTTTAAAGCGATTGAAATTTTTGATTAAATGATCATTTGATACTAATCAAAACACGATAATATTAAGAGATAATTAGAAATTTAGGACAATTTCCTAAATCATTTGTCCTATTAAGATTAATAATCTAAAGGTTTGTTCCTATAAGATTTATTTTTATTGAAACCCAAAATTATCCTCAGATTTTCATTCTAGTAATTTTTAAAAATATTTTTTAAACTCAGTAAAACCATATAACAATTAAAAACAATTAAAGAACAATAAAAAATTAAAGTTTAAATTATTCGTCAAATTAACTCCCCAACCTCTTTCTATGTTTTCTGCGACGAGAAGATTTAGTCCACCGCCCGCGTCTCTCCCTCACCGCGGCGTCGATTCCGGTAGAAGATTCTGTCGTTTTGTTTGATGTTGGGGTTTTTAGATTTAGTTTTCAGTCCATATTTGAGAGGTTTTTGATAAGGACAGAAGCGGCAGAATCGATACAAACAAACTAAGAGATGCACTCTTGAACCTTGGGTTTTCGGTGTCTCCTGTGGGTTTGGATCTGCTCATTGCAAAGTTTGACAGAAGCGGAGGAAGGAATAGGGCTATCGAATATGACAATTCCATTGAGTATGTTCATTAGTTTCAACCTCTTAACTATGTTTTTTCTCTGTAAAACAAGTAAAATTTCATACTGATGATTCTGGTTTTTGGGTTGATGCAGGTGCTGTTTGATTGTTAAAGGTATGTTGTTTTTATTTCTAGGGTCACGTTCTTAGACACTTGGACCAAATTGTTTTTACATTACATAGAATGAGTGTTTGTGTCTTGATGTTTGATGAAATGGTTGCAGGGGCTGACTGAGAAGTTCAAGGAGATCGGATAGGCGTTATCAGGCTCAGCTACTTTCACTTACGAGACCTTCATGCTCACTGTTCTACTGTTCCTCGTCGATTGAGTGTGATAACTTCATCGAACTAACTTCTCTTTCGTTGCAATATAAGCAAACTTTTTATCTTACTTGATCTTTCATGTCAAAATTTCCAAATCAGCGATAGCAATCCCTTTTTATATTTTTTTTTGATAAATGGTAAACTTTATATAAAAGTAAAAAGAAGCTTTACAAAAAGGTGTTGGAAAACCGAACACAAAAATGTGCTTGTAATGATATAAGAGAAGATATTGAAAGGTTGAGTAGTTGGAGCAATAGCAATGGCGATATTGCATTTCACACCTTCCTCACTGATAACAGTGACCATAGATTTATCTCGAAGAAGAACAAGAATTCACGGTTTGCAAGATTCTACCATCAAAGTTCACAAGCATCTCATTGCAACAGATTCTGCCTCCTCTAGTTTTAGCTTATATCCGTGCGAAAGAAGGCATTTCCTAAGAGAAGCTATAATGCTGTTTCGTCCAATATCTCCTTCCTATGTTTCTCGATCCTTTGCTTCCAACTCTTCTGTTGCTTCCCAATTTCTACTCACGAGATGATACATACATAGTAACATATGCAGAATATTTGAAAAAGGTGAAGAAAAATTGAAGCACAAAGGTTTTTCGAGAATTGTAAAACAAGTTTCGCAGAGAAAAGAAGGTAAAAATGTGAAAAATTGTTCAACAAAGAATAGAAACAAAAAGGGAAAACATGAAAAAAAAAGGAAAAGGAATATTTTAAAAAATATTCAGTTTTAGTGGATAAACTAATGATTCTAAATTTTCTTAAATTCTGTTAATTACTCAATTGAATATATCTTCTACATTACATAGAACAATGAAAGATTACTAGAATTTAAATTCTAGTAAAATGTAGAACGTAGTAGAAAATGTAGAATATATATTCTAAAAGTTGTAGAACGCTGAAGATTATGTAGAATATATATTCTATATTGCTAGTAGAATGAAGAAGAACATGTATAACATCGATTCTATGTTTTGTAGATGGTAGAAGAATGTCTAGAAAACATATTCTATAAAACTGTAGAATGTAGAATACGTTTTCTACATGTTGTAGAAAATAATTTTTATAAATTAAAAACTTTCCATAACTTATTTATTTCCTTTTTTTGCTATTTTCAATTTTTTAGAAAAAATTAATCATTAAATTCGAATTTTAAAAATTAACGTAATCCTTAATTAAAGGGTAATTAAGTCTAAAAGTGACAAAAGTTCAAAAAGTCTTATAAGGACAAATGTTTGCAAAATGTGTCTTAAATTTACAATTCCCCCTAATATTAAAACAGAATCCATTCCTATTTTCGAATTGATTAATGGAGATTGAATTAGAACCAATATTGAAGACTGAAAAGTTGGACTTCCACATAAATATATCCATAAAAGACAAAAGATTTATCTATCTATATACTTATTTGTGTAGTGATTTGTTTATATGTCGCGTTTAAAGCGAGTTTCAGAGTTTTTCGCTTACGTGACAGCTCTAAAATGAATGTCGGTTATAAAAAGACTATGTAGCCCTATTTCGCAATTACATGTTATTTTTTTATTTGTTCTTATCTGAATGACGTGTAAAAAAAAATTAAAACAAACCGGCCTAAATTATTATAGTTAAATACTTAATTTTGCTGTCAAATCAAACCGTTTTTAAAATATTTAACCGAAATTTATTAAAAAAAATAAACAAAAACGTTTTTCAAAATTAACACAAAAATCTAGAAATTTACCTTTTTATGTTCTCGAAATTGAAAAAAAAATAAACAAAAGTATTTCTTAAAAAATAACACAAAAAATCTAAAAATTTACCATTTCTTATGTTCGAGAAATTAAAAAAAATAAATAAACAAAAACGTTTTTTAAAAAATAACACAAAACTCTAGAAATTTACCATTTTTTATGTTTTCGAAATTTAGAAAAAATCTAACTAAAATGTTAAAAGAAACAAAAAAAACCAAAATTTATGCTATAATATCGCTAGTTATTATAGTGTTTATGATTTCTTATGTTTATAAAGTTTTCGATTTCTTATGGTTTAATATAAACATCAGCCATTTTAACTATTTCTCTCACAATTTTCAAAATTGTTTAAGCTCTGTTTTTTTCTTCATTCTATCTAAATACTAAATACTATTTATAATGTATATACAAACAAATCAAAAATATTTCTCATAATACAAATCTACAAAAAAGATAAATTACTAATATACGTTATATAGATAATTGCATAAGGAAAATTATGTTTATCTTTAAAAAAATAAAAAAGGAAAATCTACAATAATCGTCATAACTTAAAACCTAAATGCAACCTATATAAAAAATCAGGACTAGTTTTAAATTATTATGGTTTAATCTTTAATTTTATAGTCAAAATTTTGGATGTAAAAAGATGGTTTAGCCCTATTTTGTAATTACTGTCATTTTTAATTGGTTCTTATCTTATGATGTGTAAAAAAACTTAAAATAAATCAGTATAAATTATTATGGTTTAATGTTTAATTTTATAGTCAATCAAATCGTTTTTAAAAATATATATAACAAAATTTTGAAAAAAAAAACTAACAAAAACGTATTTTTTTAATATAATTTATATCTCTTACTGTTTATCATTTCTTATGTTTCCGAAATTTAGAAAAAATCTAACAAAAATGTTAAAATAAACAAAAAAGGAAAACTATTTAAAAAGTAATAGAATGTCGTTTCAAAACATTATAAAAAAAACTGAAATTTAAAAAAAAACTCTAACAAAAAAAAATAAAATATATATATATATATATATATATTTAACAAATGGAATGACGGTATTTGTGATGTTTAAAACACATAAAACAGTGATCAAAATCGAATAAGTTCATACGGTACTTCAAAAAATTACGTCTAAAATACATAAAATAATGATCAAAAGATCTCAAAATTATTTAAACTAAATTATTTGGATACTACTATGTTTTTATTTACTCTCTTCTATTCTAAACTATTTTCAGTTCATGTTTTCCAACATTAAAATGCAAGGAAATCTAACAAACAAATATACTCAAGAATAAAAAAACAAACGAATCCAAACTACTATTACTTTTCAAACAATCAAATGAACTTATATCAGTCCGCGCAAGGCGCGGGAAAGTTAACTAGTTGTTTCTGTTTTTATTTAGTGTTTTGGCAATAGTTGCATACATTGTTAGAGAATTTTTTTTTCGTCTATATTTCTTTTATTAATTATCAAAAGCCATATCTGTGTTTACAAAAGTTTGCAGAAATAAAGGACAAGTATGATACAAAGCCCATGGTAAATCAGAATGGATTGCTTTCTTAGCTAATGTATCAGCGCATGTATAGGCTTCTTGATGTCTAAATCGGAACGTGGGTTCAGTGAACATAGCCCTCCATTCTTGGATAGTATCTGTGGGGATCTTACTAGCGGATCTCCCTCTCCACGACCAATGGGGATCAAGAAATCCAAAAATAAAAGAAAACTTGTTGATCAAACAACATCAGTTATCAACACTTTAGAAGAAGGAAATAAACAATTTTTGGAGCAATTAAAGAAGACAAGTGCACAAAGACAAGATCATCTGGAGATTCAACAGAAAAAATATGCTTTGAAAGAGCTGAAGATGGAAAACAAAATGTTATTTTATGACATGAGTTCCATATCAGATCCAAATATTCGTGCATATGTTCAAGGCGAACAAACAAAAATTTTACAAAAGCGTAATGCTCAACAACAAAATCAAGAATTTCCTCCTCCATCAACTTCGTTTGGACAATATTTTAATGATATCGGTAGATCAGGAAGCGATTTAGCAGAATATTTAAATTGTTTGTATTTGTTGTGTTAAATTTTTATGTTTATCGTTGATTTTAGCACTTGTTGTGTATTTTTCAGTTTATTTTAAGTTGTAATATTTTGAATTAAAAATTTTAGCGTTCAAATATTTATGATTGTCTTTTATATTTTTTAAACTATTAAAGTCCTATAATCTTGTCAAAAAATCTTATAAACATGAATCATAAAATAAAAACTTATTTATTAAACCAATAGTTATATATATATATACATACATAAAGACCATTTTTTAATTATATATATATATAAGTCAAAGTGATATGGGTCATACAAATATTAAGTGTATATCTGAAAAAAATGCATATAGCCATATATAATGTCGAAAATAATGCTGTGTTGATAAAAAGTATAAAATTATAATGATTTAATATTTTAAGGATCAGATTGTAAATAAAAAAAGTATAGCTGCAAAATGGAGTAGAATAAAAGTTTGGGAGAGTTTCAGATTTAACCCATATTTCAAAGTCAAACACCAAACTAACCTCTTTTTTTTCTCTCTCCAACTTTTGCCATTTTCTCACAATTTTATCCTTCCCACTTAAACTATTAACGAAAATGCCATTATACATCTATTATTTCGATTTTTCTTTAATTTGGCTAAAGTCTCCTTGGACCTTCTAAAGACCTTTTAATTACGAGAATGCCATCTTCTTCAATTTCTTCAACCACCATGAACAACCATGAAAATGGAATAAATGCTTCTCAACTAATTTTAAAGCTGTAATAAGTAAATATTTGAGCTCATTCACTCATAACCTTCCTCATTCTTTCATAATTTCTTCTCCAAAACATCTGGGTTAAGTTACAATGCCAAAAGTCATGCATTTTCGGTGATTTCTGGTTACTTGACATCTGGTTTGCTTATTTTTGGTGAAATCCTGAGTTCTGGGTGCTTAAAAGAACTGTAGCCGAGCTCAATTTTGTTAAAGGTAATCGTCGCACTTCAATTTCTCCATATTTCAGTTTTCATATCGCGAAAGTAGACTTCTCGTGAAGTATACTGAAGTCTACTAGTCAACATAAGGTTATTTTTGCAATTGACTTTTTAAAAGTAGACTTCATTAAACCTCACGAGAAGTCTACTCGATATCCTTTGAAAACAAAAAAAAGCATAGTAGATTTTATTTGAAGGCTTAAGAAGTCTACGAAAGAAAAGACGTTATTTTTGTAGTTGACCGTATTTTGACTTTTAAATGTAGACTTCTTTCTAAAGTCTACTGTTTACGTCTGCACAAAAAATCTACTTTTAAGTTACTTTTGTAGTTTGACCAAAAACGTATAGGTCATTTTAGTGTTTGACTAAAGTTTTTTAAAAAATAAAAAATTCAGAAAACTCCGGAAAGCTGTAGTAGACTTCAGAAAAAAGTCTAAAAACTGTAGACTTCTTTGGGAAGTCTACTTATATTTTTCGGTCAAACTTAGAAGGAATCTTTTTTTGAGTAGACTTCACAGTGAAGTCTACTAAAGATAGTCAATTGCAAAATAACTTATTTTTTCCGTAGACTTCTATTGAAAAAGTAGACTTCAAAAGTAGACTGTTAGAGAAGTTTACTCTTACATGAAGTCTACAATAGAAGTCTACTTTGTTAGTCAATGGCTTGGTCAAATGCTAAAGTAACTTTTTTGGCCGGAAGTCTACTTCTGAAGTCTACTGAAGGAAAAGTCAACGGATTGGTCAATTGCAAAAATAATCTGTTTTTTAGTAGACTTCTTTAGTAGACTTCACTATGAAAAATTACACTTCTCCTCCAGTCTACGTTTGAAGTCTGCTTTAGAAGTCTACTTATTGCAGTTTTTTTTTAAAACACGTTTTAGGCAAATTTATAAAGTATTTTTTGTAGTTTTTTGGGTTAGAATTGCTTCTTAGTAAGTGATTGAACTACCCAATGAATTTTATTTCATTTCATTCGATATTTATTGTTGAATCAGAAGTTTCGATTTTTAAGCTACTTAGCTTATCAAAGTAGACTTCGTCGTGTAGTCTACGTTTGAAGTCTGTATTAGAAGTCTACTTATTGTATTTATTTTAAAACGTTTTTTTGGTACATTTATAAAGTATTGTTTTCAATTTTTTGGTTTTGAAATGCTTGTTAGCAAGTGATTGAACTACTCAATGATTTTTATTTCATTTAAGTCGATATTTATTGCAGAATCAGATTTTTTAATTTTTAAGCTAGTTAGCTTATCAAAGTAGACTTCTCTAACAGTCTATGGATGAAGTCTAATTGAGAAGTCTACTTTTTGTATTTATTTTAAAAATGTTTTTCAAAAATATTTATAATGTTTTTTTTTAATTTTTAGGTTTGGACATGCATGTTAGCAAGTGGTTAAACTACTTAATGTTTTTCATTTGATTTAAGTTGATATTTATTCTGGAATCGTATTTTTTTATTTATAAGCTAATTAGCTTGTAAAAGTAGACTTCTCATGTAGTCTACGGAGTCTTCAAACGAAGTTTTCAAATGAAGTCTTCGATGTAAAAACATTTGATATCTGTGTTTGCTACAATGTGATTTGTAATTACGTTTGCTATTGAGATTTTTTCTTACAAAACTACCTATGAGTTTAATATGTTTATGTGTTATAATTATGGTTCAATTTTTCTTGTTCTATTAGACTTACAAAAATTTTCAATCCTACCATCTATTTGTATTTCATAATTGTTGAAGTCTATGAAATTTGGTTGTATTCAGTTGAAAAAAAAATTGTCAAATGAAAATCTGATTTTGAATTGTTTGAGTTTGCTCGGTTTGAATTGTGACAGAATTTTTAGTATTGTTTTGATTCAAAGGTTCCTTTGGAATCATTAAATTTCTGGTACATTGAAAAAGGTACAACTTCTCCTTTTCTATAATCACAAAATGAAAAAAAAAAATGAGTAGATTACAAAATAGATCTTAAATTCACATTACATAAACTGACCTAAATTTTCCAAACCAAAAACATCGATTAGAATGAAAAAAAATGACCATAACTAAGAAGACAACCAAGAACAAAACTGAGAGTGAAAGTGAAACAAAGTTCACTCCCAAAGACTTTAGTACCCAGAGACTCTAACCTCTTCTCTCTCCCCTGTATATATACAATTTAAACATCTCACAATCTAGAGGCTATCACAAGCACAATCTAGAACCCAGAAAAATTGAAGAAAAGCCCAAATCGTTAAAGGTACCAAAAACAGTTATCAGTCTTTTTGGCCGGAGAAGTGAAGATCCAGGTGAAACCAAAGGGATCTGTCACTTTCCCCTTGACTCCACCGCCAGCTTCAACCTCCGATATGTCCTCCACTTTCACAGCTCCGGCAGCACCAGCAGCTTCGACGTCTTCGCACTGATAAAAAGAAATAAAACCAACTCAATAGTGTTCTCCAAAATCCATTAAAACAAGTTAAAATCCAGATCTAGAAAGAAATCAAATGATAAAACAAGTAAAACCTTTAAAAAATTGAGGAAACACGAAGATCCAGACGCCAAATATGGAGAGAGAAAGAGAGAGCGAGCTTACACAGAACCAGAGTTAAGGGAGACGTTGCAAACAACGATGGTAGCACCAGCGAGCTTGAGCTCAGCAGAGAGAAGGTGAGGGATCTCCAATGGTGCGAGATGAGTCAGACATGGCTAGCTGGATAGTGAGAAGAGAGGCGAGAGAGGCGAGAGAGGCTAGAGAGGCGAGAGAGGCTAGAGAGGCGAGAGAGGCGAGAGAGGCGAGAGAGGCGAGAGAGGCGAGAGAGGCGAGAGAGGCGAGAGAGGCGAGAGAGGCGGGAGAGGCGAGAGAGGCGAGAGAGGCGAGATTTAGGAGAGAGGCGAGAGTTTTTTTTTCATTAAAAAGTTAGGGTTACATCTTATTTATATATGAGACAAAATCTTGGATAAATTTTTTTGGTTATATTACGGTTTATATATCGGTTTGAACAATTTTTGATGGTTAGAATATTTTTTTCAGTTTAATTTTGGTTTAATTTTTGGTAAAATTATTTTATTCGGTTTAGCAGACTTCCATATAGAAGTCTACAACTTTTAAAACCTAAATAATAAATTTTCTTCTACTTAATTTAAAAACATAAATTTCCATTTAGCAATATAAAAAATAATTTCTGTACATTTGGGTTACGATTACAGAATTTATGAATGTAAATTTGATACCAAATTATTTTTTTCTAAATTTTAAAATTAAATTTCCAGATTTAATTATTTAGTAGACTTCATTTCGATAAAAGAAGTCTACTAATAGACTTCTTTTTCTCTTTAGTAGACTTCGTCAGGGTGTAAACGGTAATTAGGACATCCGTTTTTTGTTTACTCATACAAGATTAAATAGTTTTTTCACTACCCATTTAGGTTATTTCTGCCAAATGTTTTTTCAGGGGTCTACTTTTGTATTCAAAATCAAGTTTTAGGTTATTTTTAGCAAAAACCTCAAAAGGTTTACTCCAAATATGGAGCAATCTCTATTTTTTCTCCATTTTGCAGTAAAAAATGGAATAGAGTTGGAGTGGAATTTACTCCAAAATGAAGTTTGCAACAAAAAATGGAGCAGGGTTGGAGATGCTCTAAGGAGGAAATGAAGTTTGCAGCAAAAAATGGAGCAGGGTTGGAGATGCTTTAAGGAGGAGGACATTCGCCCCAGATATTTAGTGTTCTGGCAAAGTGGCAATAGTTTTTTTTGAACAATGTCCTGGCAATAGTTGCATAAATCTTTGTCGGTTTCTCTAATAATGAAATACTGTTTTTATACATCACAAACCATGAATATTATCCAATCAAATATGCAAAAGGTAAAAATACAAACTGCATACATACTTATAAATATAAAATTATAGAGAATTTTCTCACGAATAAATAATAATATGCATATAGTATTGTGAGTGAAGACATTTAGACAATTGTTTTTATAAAATTATGAATTATTTGCTAGATTAAAACAATATTCTCACATATTTAATATGCATAAAGTATATTATGAATGAAAATGTGTTTAGGCGAATAAAATTTTATGATCAAATTTCATGATTGGAAACAATTTGTTTTCAATAAGTTGTTTTTATAGAGCATGTGTTCTATTTGAAATTCGTCAAAATGGGTCAGAATTCTGGCTCCACCCACGTCGAAGCAGAAGATGGATTCAGCAAAGTAATGAAGAAGATGCAAGGAAAATATTCGTATCTCTGAATTGATGAATGGAGATTAAATTATAACCAATATTGAAAACCATGGCAAAAATATGAAAACTTGGACTTCACATAAAAAAAAAATCTTGCGTGACTTCATTGATTTTATGTAGGGGCTAATGTAGATGGTTAGAACAAATTCTATTATAAATTTCATCATCCATTTTCATTCTCATGATAATATTCACACTTGCCGTTTATTTAAATTCCAGCCTTTTCATTGTCATGTTAGTTCAAATAGTTTTAAACCCAAAAGCATACATAATGACAATCAATTCAAACTTTAAAGCCAAAAAGAGCAAACGACACAATTACATTTAAACGCAAACGAAAAAGCAAAAACAAAATTGGAAGAACAAAGTTTCAACTAATTGCATTTGGCATACCCTTTTCTCTTGGTTTACAAGTGGGGTTGATCCAAAAATAGTTTATCATTTTCAAAATTATAATACTCATAATCAAGAATTTAACTAGTCTTCATGAACAATTTTGTTCAAAAGAACTAGGCCAACAAATCCAATTTCATACTAAATGAACAGCTCAAGCTTTGAATTCCCATCTTAATATCAATAGCAATGTGTTCATACTATTTAACGACTGTTTAGTAATCACCAATATACTAAAGCTAATAGCCTATACGAATTCAAAATCTTAAAATTAATTATAGATACTTTTTGTTGGATCAAAATGTCATTAAAGAGCAAAGTCATTTACCGGAACAAAATCCAAGATTCAGTCGAGCTTGCATTTATAAACGCATGCTGTAATAGTCAGTACAGCTCCAATGATCAGTCCTACTAACGCCATTGCCAAGACTGTCGAATCCAACCCAACAACACACATATATCAATACTCTGCAACATCCTTTGACCCCGACCAAACGACTAACATTAGCAGTAAGGAAGAATAACATACCAGCAATGGTGAAGTAGATGAGAACTGCCAATCGGTATCTGGTTGTTCCTGGTAATTCAACTTCGAGGGTGCAATATGGTTGGGACTTTCCCTTCCTGGTTGAATCTGTCAAGGGCTTTGAGCCTCGTGGTTGAAGTTCGGATAGTGAAACATTTGTGCTTAGTGCTGTGAGTCCGTTAACATCTCTGACCTCAAGCCTTATAGTTGCCGGATTTGCATTCCAATCTATCGATATTGCTCCAAAATTTTGTTGTCCTGCAAGTAATTTTTTAAGTTACTGTGACCAACATAATCCTCCTGTTCAATTACTGAAATGAAAATAACAAATCTATTAAAACGCTATTCCTTTTCAACTTAACCCAAACCAGAGATACTCAACAAAATACCAACTAATCAACTCACAAGAGCTACAATCTGCTAAATTCAGTCCTAGGCTTTATAGCAGACCTATAGCAAAAATTTGGGCTTCTAACAGTACGCTCACTGTCTCTTGGCATATTAATAGATCTTTTGGAAAGTTTAAAAGAAATGGATAACATTGTAAAACGCTCGCATCCACAGTTTATCAGAATGAATGAACCAATTGAGAAGAAAAGGAGAGTAATACCATATGTGCATGATCTATATTTGCAGTTTTCATTGATAACTCTCATCGTGCTTGGAGTATACCAAAACAGAAGCCTAACGATGAAACGCAAGGGACGAGGAAAAACTTTCTCAACAGATTGTACAAGGCCACTGGAGGTGACATCATATAATGGGTACCCAACAGCACAATCGTATCTCGTAATCTCTCCAAAATGAACATCTCCACTGATGAATACAACTCCATTTCTCTGTAATGTCATAGCAGCAGAAAATTATAATGGAGAAAAGCAACCGGAAAGCGGAAATACGTCTTGGATTGTTTCATTTCCCCTAATGTCAACTAATCCCATACCTTGGTATCTTCTATCAGTTGGAAAAAACGTTTCCTTTCTTTTGGAAAACGGCCCCATGATTCCATATAAAAGAGCGGTCCAGTGGTTGCCGAAAGATTTGATATTACCTAGACAAGCCAAGAAACCATTTTTATGGATGAGCAATTCTAGATGGAACAAGACATTCACCCAAATTAGAACCAGACACAAAAGTCTAATATAATAAGTAAGTAAAACTGGTTTTGGAATGAAAAAAACTAAGTTACATAATACCTGAACAGACGATCCTACGATAGTAATTTCGCTGCGCGGACCTCTCAACTCTTCTTCGAGCCATCTCCACTGCGCATCACCCAAGATACTCCCGTCACTTCGGATAGGGTCTCTATGATATCTGGTATCTAAAACTATAACCTGAAAATACAAAATACCATTGAATCACATATAAGCACTTCATTTAGAACTTTACAAACCACCAAAGAAGAAAAAACTCGTATTGTAGTTCTGGTGCTATACCTTGACTCTCCGGTTAGGTGGACCAAACATGTAAGACGCATAAACTCCAGCTTGCTTTCTCCTGAGAAATCATCACAACCAGAGACATTAGGTATTTTTTGATATCATAGAGTCCATACGAATATATCGAAAAGAACAAAGAGAGCTGACCTTGGGCTATCAAGAGGCTCATCCAAGAAATCAAGCATGAGTTTTTGGTTAATGACTTTACGATCAAACTCTTTTCCAGCATCATTCAACCCGTAATCATGGTCATCCCAAGTACCAACAATTCTAGCTTTTCTCTGGAGACGAGAGTAACCAGGATTAGCCTTGGCTCTTGCGTATCTTAATTTCATTTCTTCCTCTGAAGAAGGCACAAACCTCGGAGAATTCCTCCATGGCCCAATGGTTCTCTCTTTCCCAAACACTCTATTCGGTTTTCTTATATCTCCATATATGTTATCACCCAGCCAAATGAACAATTGTGGATCAAACTTGTTTATCGCATCCCAAATCGGCTAATTTAACAAAAACCCATTAAAAAAATCAATAACAGATTCATGAAATCGCGAATCAAAACTCGGGATTTCTAACAAATTGGTTTAACCTGTGGAGCGCTTTGATTAGCGCATGATCCGAAAGCGATACGAGTGATCGGAGAAACTTTTGGTGTTTCGGTCGCTATCGCCGCCGTAAAAAGCAACGAAAACCACCAGAAGGATAGGCGATGTTGAAGCTTCATCACGATAGTGGAAGTAACCCTAGAAGCAGCCATGGAGAGAGGAATCTTTAAGCTTCATTTAGTCTCTCTCTCATACGTTTTAGGAAAATCGAATCGCTTGCTGCGATTTTTCCAGTTACCGTTGGGATTTTGATAGAGATACTCACCTGTCACTTCTACGTTCCTCACAGCTTTTCTTGTTTCTTCTCGCGGTTTACATTAAAATACCATTTTATTTTAGATGAATTTCTTCTATTGCCTCGTGATTGACTGATTGTGGCTCTTTTACGAGTGCACTCCTTTTTTCTTTTCTTTTTCCATATTGAGATTTGGAATTAGCCAAAAACCAATTATACTCCCTGCATTTCAATCTAGAAGTTGTTTTTGTTATAAACTTTATATTTATATATATTAGGAGAAGATCCGTGTATACACGCAAGTTTATATATTATAAATATTTTGTAACTATAATATAATAATTTTGTTATTTAATCATTAGAAATTATTTGTTAATACACATTCAACGATTTATTTGTATAAAATAATACCCTTACAATTATAACCTAGTCCGAGCTAGATAATGGAGCATTCGACAAATTTGTTTTACTACTGTGTAATTATTAATTTTTATAGCCTATTTTAAACTAAAACAAATATAAATAAAACAATGGTGATGAGACCATATATATTTATAAATAAAATTGTTCAACTTTCAAATTTTGTAATCTCTTTGCCTTTTTCTATTGTTTGCATCTGTCTCTTCCAAACTTCGAAGCCATTCACCATATATTATCACCATATTCTGATGCAGCGATCGATTCATAAAATTTTTCCCCCATCAAAGAGTCTCATGACATAACAATTTTTTTGAAAGTTTTACGTATAATGTTTCTAACGGTTTAAATATTTTCATAGCTCATACAATTAAAAAGATAACTAAAAAAAATCAGCATTTGCAATAATATACCTATATATGTTGTTAAGTTTGTAAAAAAATTGAAAAATTTCACATACCTTTGAATTTAGATATAGATGGAACTTGTGATATATTCATAAAAAAAGTGTTTTTTACTAAGATGACGATTAGTCTCTAGTCAAAGGGAACTTAAATGCATCTATTCTATCACCTTACACTCCCATTTCTACTCTTGACGAATGTCTCTCGCGAAATTCTCAATTTTTAGTTTTACTCAAACCGTGAATTTGCCTTATAGGTGTTCTCATTTTGTCTTTGTTTTTTTAGCGTTTATTTTAAAAAATACAAAATGAAGAGCATAATAAAAATAGAACTTCTTAATTTTTTTAAAACAAAACTTTTTTGCGTTGACACTCATCCGCTCATTCCCACCTATTCAAAATGCATAGAGATAGGGATGACAATCATAGCGCTGATCAGAACAATATGTTTTCAAAGAAGAATGTGAAAGAGAAGGGGAATGTATACCAAATCAGATGGTTGAATATACATTAAGAAAAAGCATGCGCACACACACAAAATCATTTTCGTCACAGCCACCATATCAACCAAAACTGTTCTTAAAAAAAAACGTGATCGATTTGATGTTTTATCACTGATTTTCTATAAAAAAAACTAAGGAAAATAATCGCACAATTAAAGAGGACAACCATAAACACAGACCTAAATTCTAAGGGTCTGATCTAAATGCTTCCGCCATTTTTTTACCACTTCATGAATCAGAGTCAGCATTGAGCATCTCATCCTTGTTTTGAATCAAAAGCTTGACATGCTCAATGGGAGCAACAGCAGAAACAGATATCGTTACCACACCGTCTACGCTCCCTTTCAATTAGCACCATCTGCAAATATTATTGCCATATAATTAATGCATATCACCTGTACTTGAACTCTTTTATGTGAATCTAGAAAGGAAATGGTAATTATTTGTTTCACTTACTACTAAAATCTGGAGAAAACTGAATTAGATATCTGTAACAGGGATCTGCCAAGAGTCAAAATTTGAAATAAAATATTTGTTTGGAGAAGTTAAACATGTTAACCCTTCCTTACCCTAATATGCTTCTCTGAGTGCGACCGTCAGACATGCCTAAATGCGGTCCTAGCGACAAAGAATTCTTCATGTCAAATCAGAAAAAGGTGGATGCGATTTTAGCGACAATTTTTTCAGAATTATGTGTTGCAAATTATACCACTGTCCATCCAGAAAATCCCCTCATCCGATGCTATCCAAGCTACTTACGGTGCAACTACAATGCAAATGTGGAGAAGATAATGAGAAGACTTATCATTTACAAGTGGAGATTTTGCAGCAAAGCTATGCAACTAATCGCTTGTATGAATGCCCAAAATCCTCTTTTTTTTTCTTTTGTGATGATCCGCATCAGCTTTTCGATTGGAGGATTCAGTTCACTGCTTCTAGATTCTGATCAATATCTGCATTATTTGCCATCACCATCAGATCCATTATCTATAAAACCTAATCCTTTCTCGAAAGTCTACATGTTTATTAAATATATTTTCTGGAAATAGGAAAGAAGTGAAATCGATTTGTATTCAATATTTTTATGTCACTTAGGTCTTCAAAATGAATTTAAGTTTCTAGAAATTTGATCATCGATTAATGGAGTTTTATTTTTATTTTTTGTTTAAGCTGATGTGTCATAAGAAAAAAATCTAATATGTCAAGCTTGTGAGACACAACTGAATTTTTATATAATAGATATTATATAGGTAAGATTATGTATGTTTGTATATGTATATATATATTGTATATTAACTTTGTTTTGGTAGGGGAAGAGAAAGACGAGATAAAGAGGAAGCAGATAACTGATTTCTTCTTCTTATTGTTGAGTCTCTTAAACTTCACAATCACACCACCTATCTATACAAGAAGAGGTGGTAGGTAAAATGATGTTGGTAACTATACTTGTTACCTAACCTACCTAGCCCTCTTTATCATTTTGTGTGGAAATTATTATCCAACACTTCCTCTTAATTATCCATCACTAATAATGTGTTACACACTGACTTATTAAAAATCTTATAATAGAAAAATTCATTAGGACAAAAAAACATGACAACGGAAAAAGAGTACAGTAACGTAATCTTCCTCATGAATATAAATTTCCTTCATAGATCTCGCGGTCGGCGCATTCCAATACTATGGACATGTTTTCTGAATAATGTAGTGGAAAGCGCATTTGTAAAGAGATCTGCTGCATTGTCACTCGAGCGAACATATTGGATATTCACTTCCTGATTCTTCTCAAGTTCTTGACTGTAAGAGAAAAACCATAGAGGAATATGTTTTGTTCGATCGCTCTTGATGAAACCTTCCTTGAGTTGAGCGACATGCAGCATTATCTTCGAACAATTCTGTTGGTTCCTTATCAATGATTATTCCACTTGCACCTTAAATATGTTGAGTCATATATCGGAGACATATGCATTCTTTACATGCTTCATGGAGAGCAATAATTTCCACATAATTTGAAGAAGTGGCAACCAAAGTCTGATTTTGGGAACGCCACGAGATCGTAGTTCCACCAATTGTAAACACATATCTAGTTTGCGATCGAGCTTTATGTGGATCTGATAAATATCCTGCATCTGCAAAACCAACTAGACCAACTTCGGGGTTTCTGTGATAAAATAAACCTAGATCAATCGTACCTCGGAGATAACAAAAAATATGTTTATCCCATTCCAATGTCTGTGCGTTGGAGATTCGCTGTATCTTGCAAGTAGATTAGTAGCAAAGGTTATATCTGGTCGAGTACAATTTGCAAGATACATAAGCCTACCGATAGCACTCATATAAGGTACTTCAGGACCTAATATGTTTTTGCTATCTTCGCAAGGTCGAAATGGATCCTTGATAATATCAAGTGATCTATTGACCATTGAAGTACTCAAAGGAGTTTCTTTATCCATTTTAAAGCGTTTAAACACCTTTTTGGTGTAATTTGATTGATGCACAAATATTCCGTCTTGAAATGCTCAATTTGGAGCCCTAAAAACAAACATTTTTTTTCCAAGATCTTTCATTTCGAACTCTTCTTTCATGTGAGTTCTTGCATCATCAATCTCCTTCTGGGTTCTGATTATGTTAGGTCATCAACATATACAACAATGATCACAAATCATAATGAGGATTTCTTAATAAACACGCAAGAGCATATCGCATTGTTGATGTATCCTTTACTCAACTAGTATTCATTCAAGCAATTATACCACATGCGTCTAGACTGTATTAATTCGTTAAGTGATCGCTCTAATTTGACCGAACATATGTCTTTAGATGCTTCAGGCATCTTTGATCTTTCTGGGATCTTTACTCCCTTTGGGATTTTCTTATATATGTCACTATCAAGTGAACCATATAGATATGCAGTCACAACATCTATAAGGTACATATCTAGATTTTTAGATGACGTTAGGCTCATTAAGTACCTGAATCTGATTGCATCCATGACCAGGGAATATGTTTCTTCATAATCAATACTCGGTCTTTGAGAAAAACCTTGTGCCATAAGTCGGGCTTTATATCTTGTGACCTCGTTTTTCTCATTTCTTTTTCTCACGAAGACCCATTTGCACTCGACTGGCATTACATCTTCAGGTGTAATGACTATAGGTTCAAAAACATTTTTTTATTCAGGGAGATTAATTCATTTCTCATGGCCATCTGCCATTTCTCCCAGTCAAGCCTTCTCTGCCAATCTGACTCGGACTTTGGGTCTGGATCATTAATTTCATTATCAATTTCTTTGGATACCGAAAAGGAGAACATTCGATTTGTATCATTTATCTCGCTTCTAGCCCATAATGTCCCACTTTGGGCGAAGTTAATGGAAATCTTATACTTTTCAGTATCATGTTCGTCTTCTGAACGAACTTCTTTAATTGGTTCTTTTGAAACCTCTTCATTTATGTCTTCAGGACATATATCTCTATATGGTTCTTCTGGAATCTTTTCACAAATGTCTTCAGGATAATTTTCTTTATTCAGTTCTTCAGGACATTTTTTTTTCTTTTGAGGATTTTTATCTTTCGAGCCCATCGGCCTTCCGTGCTTTAATTGAACCCGCGGTTCATTTGCTTTATTCCCATCAATAACTTTTTCTGAAACATTTATTTTTGATGGAGCATTAGCAGCGGGGATATATGATTTCATCACCCTTCTCGTATCTGTGAACGCATCAGGTAACTGGTTTGCCAAGCTTGGTAAATGTATAATTTTCTGAACTTCCACCTCACGTTGATGGGTAAGGGGATCAAGATAAGCCAATGTTTGTGTACACCATGTGATATACTTTGGTAATTCTCTTCATCTTCCCCCCAATGTAGGGAATTCATTTTCACCAAAGTGGCAATCGGCCAAACGTGTCGTAAACATATCTCCAGTTACCAGTTCAAGATATCTAATTATACTTGGTGATGTATATCCGATATCTATTCTCAATCTCCTTTGTGGCCCCATTTTTGTTTTTTTTTGCGGTGGGGCTATCGGGACATAGACCGCACATCCAAAATACGGAGATGGTATACATTTGGCTCCTTGCCAGATGTTAACTGTATTAAGGAATACTCATTATATGCACTTGGCCTCATCTGGACCAATGCCTATAGTATGTCCCCATACAGTAATTGAGAATTTTGTTCTCAATATTAACGGTCTTGCAATCAACTGTAACCGTTTTATCAAAGACTCAGCCATGCCATTTTGTGTATGAACATGTGAAACCGGATGCTCAACATCGATTCCCAATGACATACAATAATCATTAAAGGCCATTGACTTCATCAACATTATCAAGCCTGACTTTTTTTTATGGCATAATCAGGAAATTGCGCTCTCAACCTGATTGATTGGGCAATCAATCTTGCTAAAGCCATATTTCTTGTGGTCAATAGACACACATGTGACCATCTGCTAGATGCGTCAATCAATACCATAAAGTATCTAAATGGCCCGCACGGTGGGTGAATTGGCCCACATATATCACCATGTATTCTCTCTAAGAATACTGGGAATTCAATCCTAACTTTGGCTGGCGAGGGCCTAATTATGAGTTTTCCTTGAAAACATGCCTGACATGAAAACTCTCCCGATTGAAAAATCTTCTGGTTTTTTAATGGGTGGCCACTCGAATTTTGCACAATCCTTCTCATCATGACTGATCCAGGATGGCCAAATCTTTCATGCCATATTCTAAATGTACTAGTAAACCCAGCCCTGGGTTTACTGTAACATAGGATTCAATCATATTTATTTTTGTGCAATATAACCCAGAGAACATCATTGGTAATTCTTCCAATACATGTTTCCTCTCAGATGTAATGCAAAGATATTCAATGCCATTCTTAGTTGTACTAGCTATATGATATCTATTACCTCGGATATCTTTAAAACTTAGCAAGTTTCTAGTAGATTTGGGGAAATATAATGCATCACTTATTTCAAACTTTGTCCCCTTTGGCATTGAAAAATAAGCTCTTCTGTAGCCTATTATAATGTTTGCATTACCAGATATGGTACTCACGCTTCCGGCAAATATTTTTTGAGTCTGGAGAAATATTTTTATCTTTAAGTATAGTATGTGTCGTAGCATTGTCTGCTAGACATATATCTCCATCCTAAATCTCAAACAATGACATGTTCTGAATCACAATATGCAAAAAAATACATTAATAAATTAAAACATGATTTGAAAAATTATCTTACATTAAGAAAAACCTTTTTCAATTTAATATATTACATTCTTATTTAAAATTACATTGGTTTTTCTTGTCTTCTTCAAGAAGACTATATATTACATTGATCTTAATCGCTATGTTTCGTTGATTCTTCAGGATCAACAAAGAAATCACCAATATCAAGATGAGTACAGTCACTGATGCCATCAAAAGAAGATCCAGCTTCATCAGAGATGAAATTGGTTTCAAAATCCTTTCCTTTGTCCTTTTCTTTGGCATTTTGTGATGCTCGGTACAGATCAGACTAAATGTCTTGGCATACGACAGGTATGTGCCCAATGATTTTTCATACATCATCTCTAACAAGCAATTTCTTTATGTTTTTCTGTTTCGCGATCAATATCATTTTGTCTTCCTCGACCACGACCTCGTCCGCGACCGTGGTTATGGCCTCCACCGTGCCCGCATCTGTGTTCAATCCTATTATTTTGACTGGATGACGCAACATTCACTTCTGGGAATAGCGATGATCCAGTTGGACGAGTTTGATGGTTTAACATCACGAGATGATTATTTTTTTCAGCTACAAGGAGGACTTGCATCAACTACGAGTAAGTGGTGTAACCTTTTGCCCGGTATTTGATAACTAAGAGTTTTTTCAGCTCTTTGTAGAGGTTACCAATCCCCTGTCTTGTAGTACAAGGGGTTATCAATCCAAACTTGTGTGTGAGGCACTAGTCTATGTTACTTGTTATCTTAAGTCAAGATGATCAAGCAAGAGTTTTTATCTAATCTATTTAAACAAGCAAATAAACATGAAAATGAGATAAAAGATGAAGTTTAAACTAGATAAAGATGCAAATGACAAACAATAAGCAAGTAAATGATCGGATGATGATGATATATGATAAACGTAGAAGCTTTAGACAGGATAAAAGACTCAGGTGCTTCCAAGCTAGACTAGCAAGTTAATAAATCAATATTTATCAAGCGGTTTCATTTAACATGAACTCAAAGTATGTTAATCTTCTCATGAAAGTATTGAACATCTAAACTGATCCTCTTTCATACCAAAATCCCTTTTGAGAAGCATGAATCAGTCAGCTTTAAGATCCGGTTCAATAGGTCGTTTAAGAGAACAAACTATCACTCTCGCGATGAAAGACTCTTAAACCCTTAACCAAGTGGTTCAGACATTTCTACGAACACTTTTGATGCGAGATATGTCTCAGATCTGAACCTCAAGTGATGTGCTTGGGCCAGCTTAGAGATCTCGTCGGTTAAAGAATGAACCATGCAAGACTAGACCCCTAAACTCACTAATCTATCTTGAAAGCACCCTAATCTACCTATCTAAAGCCGCTTAAACGACTACTCACTGATCATAACGAGCTCACTAAGTCCTTTGCAAGACGTGTAGCTAGTCATGATAAGGAGTTTAGTGCTGGAGAATAAAAGAAATAAACAAGAACAAGATTCTGACGTAAAAACGAGATATCAGATTAGATTAATCAAGTTTCACAAAAGAGGCAAGTTCTTAAAGCTAAAACAGGCAGGAAATAAGATAAGAAAAAAAGATGATTAGGTTTCTGGTCCTAAAATCTATTTATAGTGAAGGGTAAGTGTCGTGGGTCAGCCCGGAACAAACTGGGTACTGAACGCTCTTCTTGGGTCGTCGGGTGAGCACCACGGTGTGTGAGAGAGTGAAGCCGAGGTCTTGACGCCGAGGGGTGCACGTGAGCAAGGATCAAGATGAAGATCTCATGAAGAACACGTCAAGAACATGCATAAACCCTAGTCTTCAATCCATCTTCATGTGTGTCCTCTAAGTCACTTTGTTCTGGATTCTGGGTTCGTGACAAGGGACCTCGGCATGTAATGCTGAGGAGCTTGGTAGTCGAGTGGTTCAGGAAGACGGAGTCCGGCATGCAATGCCGAGGTCTTTATACCGAGGTGCATGTTCAACACTTAGTCATTTTCAGCTTCACTTCTCTTGCATGCATGCCTTGATCTCGACATACCAAGGGCTTGGTACGAGGTCTAGCCCAAAATGCTTTCAGGAGATGAGCCTCGGCCTGAGCAATGTCGAGGTAACGATGCCGAGGCTTGTAGAAACACTTAGCGCGTATCACAACTCCTTTGGGCTCATATCGACCAACTCGTCTTCCGGAGGCAATAACGTTCAGCACACGACTCCAAATTGAGCGACCTCAGGCGTTCCGGAAAGAGCATTCACAGACCTCGAATATTGATGAAGGTCCCGTAGGTTGGTTCGAACCGGAAGGGCTTCGTCCCACGTAATCTTTGAAGCTCAGCTGATCGGCTTTTTGGGTGCATGCGAGACAGGCGTGTCTTCAGGAGGCAGTATCTCCCTACTCACAGGTCTGAACTACGTGATTCTAACTGTTCTGGGATCTTGGCTTGATTATCTCCAACTTTGATGAAGACCCCGTCGACTGATTCGGACTGGAAGTTTCCCGGCTTTGAGATCTTTGAGGCGCGCGGGTGAAAATGGGATTTAGCCGATAAAAGATTCCTGCGGTAAGGAAAATATCTGAGAATCACGTACCGCGGTAAGCTTTTTAGTCGATAAAAACTTCTCGCCTCGGCATAAAACTTCACCGAATAGAATTTTCACCCGGGTTTGATTTTTAGCCATTAAATGCCATCCGATAGCGATTTTGGCCGATGTTCTGATCCAGCCGGTACGAGTATTCGCCGAGAAATTCTTCCAAGCGGTTTTCACCATTTTTGACCCTTTTCTTCACCGTTTCTACTCCTGATCCTCCTCTTGAGCTCCAAATAGCTTCCAAAGCACCTGATAAGGACTTCAAAACATGCAAAACTCTTTGGGACCTAATGCAAATCATAAAACCTATTTTGATGCATAAAGAATCAATATACATGAGAAAACACATGATATGGACTCTAAAATGCAGCCTAAAAGATGCAAAATATAGACATGTCAACTCCCCCACACTTGTCCTTTGCTTGTACTCAAGCAAAAAGAACGAATGAGAGAAAGAGGTTGTAATGCAATGGGAGTTCATATTTCCTTTTAGAGAGAAGTGATCACAACGAGAACTCAAGTTCATGCTCAAATATGCAATGCAAAGCCATACTCAGATATATATCGACTCATACAATGAATCTCCACAAGTTCTTCTCTCTCTCAACTCTTTCACATTCATTAAGCTTAATCAGGTGAATCGAATGATGCAATGCTTGAATAAGCTGGCTTGGCTAGGGAGAGGCTATATGAGATAAAAATGATCTCATCCAATGTTCAAGCGGGTTCAATGCAGCAAGGGATCTCTCTATGAATGATCAAACTTCGGCAGAATGCTAAAGGTAAAAGGCAACCGATGCATACAAGGGCAGAAACTCATCCCACCCCACTCTCTACTCGATGTTTCCTCACATGCTCACACTCTCAAGAACCTGTCATTTCACTCTCATCATTACCTAGCTAGGGGATTCACTTCCTTTTCTTATCCACAAGCCTCGGAGTTCACACTTTTATCAGCTCTTTTCTGCTTTCTTTTCACAGTTCCCAGCCTCTTTTCTTTCTTTTCGAAACGTTTGAGCTCTTTGGCTTCTTTTCATCTTTCTTTTCACTTAGAGGCTGGATTTTCTTTCTCATAACGCTAGAGCTCACTTTCTTTAACTCAAAACTCCGATATTGAATTCTTTTCTTTCATTCCCCTAGCTACCTCTTCTTTCACTTTCCCACTCATCTCACCTTTTTCCACTCACCAACAAGTCTTTTTCTCACTTTCATTCCTCGCCAATACTCTCGCCAAGGTGGCCTTTTAATTCACACACTAAATTTGGCTTGAAAGAAATGGTAGGTTCAAGGTGAGGGAACTGATCCATGATGCGGATTCAGCTACTTGAGCTAAGGAAAGAGGGTGGTAAAAACAATGGTTCTAGCTCAAGTATGTATGTCGGTATCCACAAGCTTATTCAAACAATGCACCACAAGATATTTTCAGGTCAAGTTCAAGGTTCTCACTTAATCAGAGTTGAGTTCAATTCAAACTTGTTTCTCAGATTCAAATCGTTTCAGACTTTGCAAGCACAGAATGAGTTTCACAAGCATATTTAGTTCAAGTTCTCAAGGTGATTTACTCTCTAGAAAAAAACCTATCATTACTCCTTGCATTGATGCAATCCTACATGATGCAACTAGTCTCGATCTTAAAATGCGAAATGCAACTAGAATGAGCATTTTTTTTTTGTTGTGAAAATTTTCAGGTTTTTCATATGCACTAAGCTACATGAGACTCAAAAATGCAAAAAGTCAAATAAGAACAAAGAAAACAGGATCAGAAAACACAAAGCTCCTCCCCCCACACTTAAATAACACAGTCCCTTGTGTTATACAAGCGTGTGAGAGAAGTAAAAAGAAAAACTAGACAAATGAAAGATGATATGTACAAGATGCATATTTACAAGGGTTTGAAGTCGATACCTCAGTCGCTGAGGTCTGATCCCAAGTAGTGCGAGGGATTTGATGTTGAGCAGGACGGTGTGGACTGTCGTGGTGGGCTGCTCTCCGAGGGTTCAGGTAGGAATGCCGTGGCCGGATCGATCTAGTCCTCTTTGCCTGGTGGAAACTCAGGGTTCCTCGCGTTCGAGCTTTCTCCAACCTCTTCCTGTGTAACCGGTGCTGTTGAGGTCGCCGAGTTCTTATCAGGTGAAGATGGTGCGGTGAGTTGCTTGACCTTCTTCTTTAGCTGCCTTACACAGTCCACCAACGCATGAATGGTCTTGTCTTGCCACTTACACCACTTTTGGAGGGTGTTAACTTTCGAGTACAGCTTCTTGGTGTGGTATTCAGGTTCTCCCCACACGTAGGGGTCAAAGTGGTATCGGCCAGCCCCTATTCGTCTTTCAGAGGTTCTCAGTTCTTCATTCTCACACCTGGCTGTTCCATGTGCGTTCGGAGGTCTACTAGACGTGGCCTGTTCCTCTTTGGTGCACTTGCACATTGGTGGATCGAAAAGAGGGTTGTACAACTGATCTTTGAGCACGTAGAAAGAGACATTACGTTGCTCATTCAACTTGGTGAGGGCTCGGTTAGGCAGAAGAACTTGCGTGCTATCTCTGTGCATCAGCGTGAAGTTGTAAACCCACTTGTTCCCTGCCTTGCCTCCGAAGAAACCGCTCTTGCTTAGGTATTGTTCATCAATGAGACCCAGATTTGTCGTGGATACAGGGAATACAAACCCTTTGGCCCTCAAAATCTTTGTCACCACCCAACCGTTCTGAAGCCTCCTCGTGCCCTTCTTCTTCCGATCACACCACACATTATGACGGTAAGTGAGCATCTGAATTGCAAAGAACGCACCTAGAGAGGGTACATGTATTGGCCCTTGGAACTCCTTCTTGTTCTTCATCTGAGTGATTAGTGTCTTTAAGCCAAAACCCAACATCTCAAGCTCAGTTAAGTGAATAACTCCAGGGTTATAGGTCGAGAAGAACATGGAGGCCAAGACTCGGTTAGCGTATCTGATCGCGGGGTTCCTGATGCAGCTCGTCTTGCTCTTGCCTCCCAAATATGGTCCAAAAGCAATGGTCTCCCACAAAGCAGCTAACTCCTCTTTTGGGTACACAAACTTCTCCAAGGAGCTTTCATTCCTCACAAAGCCAAATATCTCATCCAGCTCCTTGAAACTGACCTTGTAACCTACTCCGTCCATTTCAAACTCTATGTGACCGAATCCTTTCCCATGTAAGCGCTTGGGATCTCTTTTTGGGTATATGAATACCTCCAGAGTGGCCAGGAACTGTTGTGTAATCCCTTCATAAGCAACATCAATCAGCTCAAAGAACGAGGCCAAGCCCATGTTTCGAAAGATGAAGGTGACATCGTCGAGTATCTCAAGCTTTCTCAACAACTCCATGTCAGGGAACCGACCTTGAGCCACTCTCACAGAATTAAAATGGTCCAAGTACTCTCCAGTGGTTGGAAAGTGCTCTCCTTCAGGCTCAGCTTTCAATTCTTTCTTTGTTCCCTTGCCACAATCGGTTTCTCTCTCTTGTGTATCTCCTCTGGGAACCAGAGCTCCAGCCCCTTCTTCATCAGAGTCAGAAACCACTTGCTTCCCCTTTCTCCTTGGCTCAGGCACAGGTGCAAGCACGAGCTCATTTGTAGCTGCAACAGTTTGATAATTCCACTACAAATGAAATGCTTATGCAGAATAGACAACACCTTAATGAGTCTAGAACACTTGGAATCGTGCGTAACTAATGAGAAATGAGAGAGTTGTGACCGTGAAATGCAGAGAAAAGGATGAAGGAGGCAAACTCTGCGTTTTGGCTCGGTATGGAGGCAGGTATGGGCTGGAGCGCGCTTTCCAGCTGGCTTTTGGACTGTTGTGGGACTGGTCCCCCCTTCTGTTCAAGCTCCAGCCGTTGACCGCTGATGCGTGCTTGTGTCAACTACGTGAGGGAACAAGTTTTACCCTTAACAAAACAAATGAAAGCCGCAAGTGCACAGCTAATCAGTCGTAGTATTTAGGGATCAAATCCACAGAGATTTGTGTGCCTGGTATTCTTCTACGGTTTTTAACTTTATGTCTAGACTAAATTGGTTTTAAAGGTTGGTTGTTTTTTTTCTTGTGAATTAAACTAAAACAAAAGAAAGCAAATAAATCTATCCTAAAAAGCAGGTAAAGAAAATCGAATGAAATGCAAATGAATAAGTAAAATATCGAACTAAACAAAAATAAGGCAAGTAAAATATCGCATGAAAAGTAAATAAAGCAAGTAAATAACGAACTAAGGAAACTGAAATGCAGGTCTAAGAAAACAAGTAAAAATCGATGGAAATTGTATACTATGACTAAAAACGCTGAGCTTTTGGGAACTCTAAGGGATCATAATCGGTTTTAACACTAAGGTAGATAGATTGGGATTGACGGATAACAATATATGGGTTCTAGAGCTAGAGTATGGCGGTATGACTACGTCACTGTCGTGATCATAACCAACTGTTTCTCGCAACCCTGACCAGTAGGTTTCCACTCTGGCCTTGGAAGGGAGAGAACGCAAGAGCTGCACAAGACTCGTCAATACTCACGATCTCGCTGCAGGTAGGTTTCCACTCCTACGGAAAAATCGCCTGTTTCATTCTAGGGCTGATACTTAATGAAAACTTTCGGAACACTAACTATCTAGATCAGATACTAGGTGATCAATCAAGCATAAATGCAATAAGAACAAGAATAAACAGAGAACAGGTCGAAATCCCAGATCTATAAACCTAGATATCTTAATCGATTATGAGAGCCCCTTTCGGGAACCCTAAGCCCAACTCGGGATCTACTCAGACATGGCTGAGTTCGACATCATCATTGGTTTCAATGAAAGTAATGAAAAACAGTAAAGAAAAGAGATAAAAAAAGCTTCTCTATTGAAGAACTCGGACTTGAACAATCTTCTACAAAAATCTCATAAAAACGGCTAAAGGAAAATGGTTTCTGTAAAGTATGAAAAGCTCTCTCTAAAAACGACCTAAATGACATGTATTTATAGTCTCCAATACTCCATGGTCTCAAGGGTTCCGAAATTGAGGCTGAGAATGAATTTGGGCTTCAGATAAGTGGGCTTTAACTCGGAGCTTGAATGCCGCGGTCGGGAGTGTTGTGACCGCGGCAATTGGCTTGTTGGCCGCGGTCGGGAAGCTTCTGACCGCGGCAAATAGCTTGTTGGCCGCGGTCGCGTGAGTTGCTGGCCGACTCCGTTGGAATGTCTCCAAACCAAGTGCATTTGAAAGCTGGTTGATTCTTCTATAAGTTGTCCAATTTTGAGGGTGATCAGACGGTGAGAAGGTCTTCGTCTCTCCATGAGAGTTCTGACGGTCTGCATTTATCCAAAGAGTCTTTTTGTTCCATTTTGTGCCTCTTTATCCCAAATTACCTGAAAAGTCTTTTAAAATCCGGAAACATAGAAATCCTTTGAAAACCTTTGAAAATGGAGTAAAAACACCTGTAAAAGATATTAAAATGATCCATAAAAATGGTCAAAATCCGGTGTTATCAACTCCCCCAGACTTAGTCTTTTGTTTGTCCTCAAACAAAACAAAGGCTAATCTCGGCGAGAGGTTTGAAAACGCAGGAACTAAACAAAATCTCAGAGACCAAACTTCTAGACCAATATCAATCAGTATGCATCAATCGGGAATAGCCTAGAAAATTCTCACTAGCAATACAGGCATAACTAGTCCGTTAATCCGTCATGCAGAAATCTATGCACTAAGATCTAACTTCCAGTCAACTAGCTCTTAACATTCATTAAAAATCTCGGTGGTTCTCATCAAAGAAAATCTAGGCAAGGCAATCTAGGCTAAGTGTAAAGAAGGATTATTTTGGGGGTATGGCTTTTTGTGTTTAAAGGTTACCTGAAGATCTGGAGGATGCAGGACATTATGCAAAACCGCAAGAGAGTGTGAAGCTGTTGGTATCCACAGTTTTCAGTCACTTTCTTCTTGACATAGATTCGTAGTCTTCTTCCTCAAGTTCTCTCCAAACTCCCCCAGACTTAGATTTTTGTAAATCTTTCAAAACAATAGCTCCTTAAATGAATAGTGGTTTCTCATTGCTCCATAAATTTCTACAATCTAAGACTCATTAGGCTTTTTGTTTCCCTTTCTCTTTTCACGTTTTTTTTTTTTTTTTTTTTTTTTTTTTAGAGAAAGGGAACACCTTTAGATATAGAGTCTTAGAGAGCACGAATTTACCAGTTAATATCTGTCTTGTAAAGCTTTATTATGTTTCTGATACTCTTCCTTCTCAATTCCATTCAGTCTCTTTTGCGAGTGACTGAAAACTGCGTCGCTCCTCTTCTCTCCGACGTTTTTGCACATATCTGCTGATATAAACTAAAGAGAGAATGCATGAGGATTGAAAACAAAGGTTTTGGGTTTAGGGTATGGTACCAGATAAAGATAAACTGGTCATCTAGGACGACAAAGAGTGGTAAAAGTATGGTAAAAGACGTCCTAGATGTCTATGTTGATGCCTGCCTAAAATCAATGATGAGAAAATTAGATATCAATATTAAGTCCAAATAAAATGAGCTAGTATATCCTGTTAGAAAGAATCTCCATGAATAGAAGTCCTCTGGTGGGAGTTCGTAGTGCAAGTACTCTAGCTACCGCCTAGTCTAGTGCTAACCACAAATGAGCTATCATGCATAGTGTAGAAGTGTGCAGGTCTAAATCATCATAGTTTTGCGTCAAACATTCCTGAAAAATACTTAATGTCGAATATGTTACATATTAAAATTTAAAAAGTACTTGAAATTTAAAAGCAAAGGCAGGAAAATAATTAGTACGGATAGACATCCTCCCCCAGACTTAAATCACACTGTCCCCAATGTGAAAAAGTTGGTGAAAAGATGGTGAATAAAAGCAAAATAAGATAAAATAAGATAAAAGAAAAGAAAATGATGATAGAACCGTGATGGTAGTGAAGTGCTGATCAATCACTCATCCTCCGAAGTGTCGTCTGCGAACTGGTGCTGCTCCTGTAAGAAGGTGACAACGCGCTCAAATCGTCGTCCCTGTCTCTCAACTCTGCGCTCCAGATCGGAATGAGTGTGTGATGATGTGGATGATGAGGTGTGGCCGGTCGGAATAGATGGCTGAAAATGAGCACGGGCTACAGCTGCATCACGCTTCGCCTTGGCCACTATGTACTGGCCAATGGTGAATGGTAGACGAGGTACGGATGGCAGAAAATCATCGGATTCCAGAGTCCATCGAGGGCGTCCTCCGTTGCACAATCTCGGGATAGACGCTGAAGGTAAGCGGACTCGGTGCTCCTCGGTGCCAGTGCAATACTTGTAACCAAACCTGTCTGGATTGAAAGCGGCACGAGAGATAGTGTGATCGCGAGAGAGATAAAGTAGATCATACCAGACATCGGGAAGTGGATCATCAGATGAGAAATCGAATCCTACAGCCTGTAGTATCGCTGTAAAAGCACTCCCGAAAGCTGGAGTAGCGTCATCGCAACCATGTAGATCATGCTTCACCTTTACCATATTCTGCGATATGATCCAGGCAAAGCAAGCAAGTCGTGGGTCGTCCATAAATGGGATCTGAAGTGTAATGAGCTCAGTCTTCAAAACACCTCCCATGTTAGCTCTAGAGAAGATCGTGTGTGCTAAGAGTTTGTGCACAACTCTCACTGCTGGGTGGCTAAGAAGGGCTGACTTAGATCTCCCACTATCATAAGCTCCATGACCCATCTCTCTCTCCACAGGTCAAGATCAGGTTCATCTTCAAGGTAGATGCCATCAGTGTATGGAAGCTTAAGAGCTTCACAAACTTCGGAAATGGTGAGAGAATAAGGCTGTCCGCGGATAGAGAATGACAAGATGCCATCTGATGCTCTGGGGTTCCTCCTCTTTGTGTGGTGGAGTGTAACGGTCGCTAAAAGCTCACGGACTAGCTCAGGATAAGTCGGAAGGTTCAGCTCCAAGTAGGGTCTCAGCTTAAGTGCATCGATGTACCAGATTACATCCTCTCTGATTCCAAGCATCTCTAGTGTATGATAATTAATGCAAGGCGTGGGTTTGATGTTCAGCTTCTTGAAACGCCTTGCATAGTCCAGTCTCGGGTTTTTCTCCCTCCCAATGTATCGAATCTGTGGTGGCTCGGGAGGTGCTCGTGTTTCTCTTGAGTGCTGGAGCAATCTCATCACATAGCTTCTTCTTCTCGGTCTGGCTTGGTTCAGCATGTACTCTCCTAGAGTAGCATCGTCGGGAATGTCATCGGAGCTGCCACCAGTTCGACGGCTCCTTCGGGATCTGGTTTCATCCATTTTCTGCAAAATGAAATGATTCTTGGAAAAAGAGTGAATTTGGGTGCTAATTTTAACACATTAAGATCTGTTATACTAATACTAGCATAAAGAGATTAATTAAAACTATTAGCAAACAAAATTGATATTAAATCAGAGAAATCAAGTAGTTCATGACTAAATTCGGATTTTTGATGTTCTCAACATAGAAATCTTCTAAAAATCGGTTTTTATGAGCAATTTCCATGCGAATTCTAAAGATTACCCAATACTAATCACTAATCACACAAGACTAAATCAAATTCATCAATTTTGCTGTTCCAAATTCGATTTTTATGAAGCATGTAGAATCCAAATTTCAAAAATCTCAATTCCTCTTAAGCTAGGTGCTAAAATCAATTTTTAGATAACCTAAATGGATAATCTATCATTCTTAAGCTATTTCCACCATCAATAGACCAAGATTCTGGGTTTTTAAAGAAAACCCTAAGTTCAAAATCGAGTAAGAATGGCGAGTTTGAGGTTCATACCTTGCTGGAAAGAGAGAATTGATGGCACAATTGAAATCAGCTTTGAAAAAGAGTGAGGTTTGAGCCAAAAATCTCTTAAAAAGCTTAAGAATTGAAAAATGTGTTCTTTCTCCTAAATCTCTAAGATTTTTGGAAGAGAAGAGAAAAAAGAGCTTTGATCCAAAAAGTTTGTTTCTTTTCTTTAAAAAGCGTTTTTGAAGCAAAAACGGAAAATTTCTGGAAATTTTTAAGTTTACGGGAACTTACCTTTTCTTGTTTGCACATTAGGAAAGTTTAAAACTTACGGAGGATCTTTTCGGGTTTTACCGGGAACATTTCGAGAAATACCGGGAATTACCAGGCAAAACCGGGAATCACCAGGCAACACCGGGAATCACCGGGAAATCACCAGGCAACACTGGGAATCACCAGGCAATACCGAGAATCACCGGAAAATCACCAGGCAACACCGGGAAATCACCAGGCAACACCGGGAATCACCAGGCAAACACCAGGTAACACCGGGAAATCACCAGGCAACATCGGGAAGCGGCAGAAATCCGCGTAACCATCTCAACGACCAACGGCCGCGGTCAGGAGACGCGCGACCGCGGTGGTCGAGTGCTCGGCCGCGGTCACATTCACGGTGCCGCGGTCGATGCACCTTTGGCCGTGGTTCTGTCAGCTGCGACCGCGGGTCTTCCTCCTACGGCCTATTGTCCAATCTTCTCGTCTTTGCCGGGCCGAGCAGCTAAAGACCTACCTTTTTCTTCTTGGTTTTTCTAATTTTCTGATTTTTTTTTGTGTTTTTGTTTTATAAAATACCTAAAACTTAAAAAGAAAAAGAAAGCATAAATTCTAAAAAGGAAAAGAAAACTAAAAGAAAGAGTACCTAAATGGGTTGCCTCCCATTAAGCGCTTTTGTTTTAAGTCGTTTAGCTCGACGTAAGCATGAGGAATCAGGCTGATTTGAATGGCACTCCACTTGATGTGCCTTTATCACTTCCGGTTGGTGGAAGTTTTACTTCTTCTCCTTGAAGAGAAGTCTTCTTACCTTTAATCTTCTTTCGGATTTTAATGTTGTTCAGAACCCTTTTTGTGTTTTCGATCAGCTCCTGGATCTGGTCCTCACTAGTTTCTGTTGCGTCCGGTGGAATGATGATCTTGATCTTTGCAAAAGCTTTCGGCTTCTCCTTTTCTTTCTCTTTTGGCCTATTTCCTTTGCTTGAAAATTCATCTAAGATAGTAGGATAGTACCTTTTTCCATTCACATTGTGGAAAACAGCATGCCGGTTTGCGTGATCGATTATTGCTCCTACTGTAGCTAGGAATGGTCTCCCGAAAATGAGTGGCCTCTCCTTGTCTTTATCCATCTCCAGGACTTGGAAGTCTGCTGGAACAATCTTATCTCCCACTAGAACTTGTAGATCATGAATCGCCCCTTCAGTATATTTTTGAGATGAATCTCCAAAAATAACCTTAATCGTCGATGTCTTTAAGGTTTTTATGCCCAATTTTTCGGCAAATGTCTTAGACATGATGTTGACATTGGCTCCGGAATCGCACAAGCAGTCTGTAAACTTGATTCCTGAAATGAAACATTGAAAACGAAACGTCCCGGATCATCGGCTTTGGTAAGCCTTTGAAACGGTGATCGTTCAGGTACCTTAAACGATGGCTGCTTGGGATCGATATCCTTGTACAATGGTACAAAGATTGGGGTTTCTTCTTTCTTTCCATCGGTTTCGGCCTCTTCTTCGGGCAATGTGGTTATGGTGTTGCAAAACTTCTTAGGGTTATCTTCAACTCTTCCTGGAAGAACTCCACTTTGCCTCTTCATAGAGTCGGCTGTTTGGGCGACTTGCACATCTAACTTTTTTACGTGCGAAGATAAATATTCAAACTTACCATTCAGATCATTGTACATGCAGTCCACTTTCACGTTGATGTCTTTAGATGCTTTTTCGTTCGTCATAACAAGCTGTTAGATTGACTGTTCAAGTCTACCGATTTGTGAAGCTAGCTGGTTCGTCGTGACTCCCTGCTGTTGCATTTGAAAGCTGGTTGATTTTTCTATAAGTTGTCCAATTTTGAGGGTGATCAGACGGTGAGAAGGTCTTCGTCTCTCCATGAGAGTTCTGACGGTCTGCATTTATCCAAAAGAGTCTTTTTGTTCCATTTTGTGCCTCTTTATCCCAAATTACCTGAAAAGTCTTTTAAAATCCGGAAACATAGAAATCCTTTGAAAACCTTTGAAAATGGAGTAAAAAGACCTGTAAAAGATATTAAAATGATCCATAAAAATGGTCAAAATCCGGTGTTATCAACCGCGCCAAAATTCGCCTTGACCGAGCGTTTAAATTCAAAATGCCGCGCAAAGCATCCAAACGACCTCGGTATGGGTAAGACGAGAGCCGTACGGTCTGAACTGATTTTTCTCGTGTTAACACAAGCGGCCTCGACATGTTCCACCCAGAGGGTACCAAGCCGAGGGTTTATAGCTCATGCTAACACATAAATTTCTGTGGCCCTCAAGTCTTTCCCATGGGTCGCGCAAACCTTCTTCTTCGACTTAAGTGTTCCAAGTGTTCGTGACTTTGCTCTTTCTTGTTACTGGGCACTTCGGCATGCTCCACCCCAAGGGCATCATGCCGAGGGCACTTGTTTTAACAAAGAACACTTGGTGCTTGGGGGTTTTGGTGACTCGGCCTCGGTGTAAACGGGTCGCGGCCTCAAAGCAAGGTTTTTAACCGTTTCTCATGAACATTGCTCCTCGGTATAATTACACCGAGGTGTTTACACCGTGGACCTCCCCTACATTTAGTTATTTCACGATCTCACTTCCACTACACGGCCATGATGTGAATAAGGTGAGGAGTTTGCCGAGGTTTTCAGGCTTTGACTCGGTATAAGGTGACCAAGGCATGGATATACCGAGGGTCGATACCGAGGCTGTGAGTACTCCTGTTCTTAAATCATCAGGCCGTGTATTTTCAAGCCTTTTGCTTCTTTTCTCGCGAGATTTACTGCCTAACACCTGAAACACTTAACAAACCCTTCAAAAAGATTCAAGTAAAAGGAAAAGAAGATGAAAAATGAAATATGTACAAGGATAAGCTTGAGGTGTCTCCCAAGAGCACTTTGTTTAACATCACTAAGTTTGACTTTACTTACCTTTTCAAGCAGTTTCGGGTTTAAGAAGAGGAACTGAACTAGCTTCCCTCTCTTGTTTCTGATGCCAAGTAATGCTTTACCATCTGACCGTTTACCACAAAGCCTTGTCCTTCTTTTCCTTTTAGAACAACGGCTCCATTGGGTCTCACTTCAAGAACTGTAAACGGACCGGACAACCTAGACCTTAGCTTTTCAGGGAACAACTTAAGTATCGAGTTGAATGATGTCGTGTCAACTGCGTGAGGGAACAAGTTTTACCCTTAACAAAACAAATGAAAGCCGCAAGTGCACAGCTAATCAGTTGTAGTATTTAGGGATCGAATCCACAGAGATTTGTGTGCATGGTATTCTTCTACGGTTTTTAACTTTATGTCTAGACTAGATTGGTTTTTAAAGGTTGGTTGTTTGTCACCAATTAAACTAAAACAAAAGAAAGCAAATAAATCTATCCTAGAAAGCAGGTAGAAAAATCGAATGGAAAGCAAGTAAAATATCGAACTAAAGTAATTAAAATGCAGATCTAAATAAGCAAATACAAATCGATTGGTTTGTAAACTATGACTAAAAACGCTGAGCTTTTGGGAACTCTACAGGGATCATAATCGGTTTTAACACTAGGGTAGATAGATTGGGATTGACGGATAGGGAGAGAACGCAAGAGCTGCACAAGACTCGTCAATACTCACGATCTCGCCGCAGGTAGGTTTCCACTCCTACGGAAAAATCGCCTGTTTCATTCTAGGGCTGATACTTAATGAAAAATTTCGCAACACTAACTATCTAGATCAGATACTAGGTGATCAATCAAGCATACATGCAATAAGAACAAGAATAAACATAGAACAGGTCGAAATCCCAGATCTATAAACCTAGATGTCTTAATCGATTATGAGAGCCCCTTTCGGGAACCCTAAGCCCAACTCGGGATCTACTCAGACATGGCTGAGGTCGACATCATCATTGGTTTTAATAAAAGTAATCAAAAACAGTATAGAAAAGAGATGAAGAAAGCTTCTCTATTGAAGAACTCGGACTTGAACAATCTTCTACAAAAATCGCATAAAAACGGGTAAAGGAAAAGGGTTTCTGTAAAGTATGAAGGGTTGTGTCTAAAAACGATCTAAATGACAAGTATTTATAGTCTTCAATACTCCATGGTTTTAGGGTTCCGGAATTGAGGCTGAGAATGACTTTGGACTTCAGAAATATGGGCTTTAGTTCGGAGCTTGATGGCCGCGGTTGGAAGTGACGTGACCGCGGGGATTAGGTGGTTGGCCGCGGTCGGGAAGCTTCTGACCGCGGGAAATGGGCTGTTGGCCGCGGTTGCGTGACATGCTGGCCGTCTTCGAGTGGCTCCGGGGCTAATGGAATATCTTGAGATCCAACCGTTGGAATGTCTCTAAACCAAGTGCATATGAAAGCTGGTTGATTCTTCTATAAGTTGTCCAATTTTTAGGGGGATCAGACAATGAGAAGGTCTTCGTCTCTCCATGAGAGTTCTGACGGTCTGCATTTATCCAAAAGAGTCTTTTTGTTCCAATTTGTGCCTCTTTATCCCAAATTACTTGAAAAGTCTTTTAAAATCCGAAAACACAGAAATCCTTTGAAAACCTTTGGAAATGGAGTAAAAACACCTGTAAAAGATATTAAAGTGATCCATAAAAATGGTCAAAATCCGGTGTTATCAACTCCCCCAGACTTAGTCTTTTGTTTGTCCTCAAACAAAACAAAGGCTAAATCTCGGCGAGAGGTTTGAAAACGCAGGAACTAAACAAAATCTCAGAGACCAAACTTCTAGACCAATATCAATCAGTATGCATCAATCGGGAATAGCCTAGAAAATTCTCACTACACAATACAGGCATAACTAGTCCGTTAATCCGTCATGCGGAAATCTATGCACTAAGATCTAAATTCCAGTCAACTAGCTCTTAACATTCATTAAAATTCTCGGTGGTTCTCATCAAAAAAAGTTTAGGCAAGGCAATCTAGGCTAGGTGTCAAAAAAGGGTTATTCTAGGGGTAAGGCTTAAAGTGTTTACGGGTTACCTGAAGATCTGGAGGATGCAGAATATTATGCAAAACCGCAAGAGAGAGTGAAGCTGTTGGTATCCACAGTTTTCAGTCTCTTTCTTCTTGCCATAGATTCCTGGTCTTCTTCCTCAGGTTCTCTCCTAACTCCCCCAGACTAAGATTTTTGTAAATCTTTCAAAACCATAGCTCCTTAAACGAATAGTGGTTGCTTATTGCTCCACAAATTTCGTCAATCTAAGACTTATTAGGCTTTTTGTTTCCCTCTTTCTTTTCATTCGTTTTTTTTTGGAAGAGAGGGAACAGCTTTAGATATAGAGTCTAAGAGAGCACGAAATTACCAGTTAATATCTGTCTTGTAAAGCTTTATGAGGTTTCTGATACTCTTCCTTCCCAATTCCATTCAGTCTCTTTTGTGAGTGACTGAAAACTGCGTCGCTCCTCTTCTCTCTGACGTTTTTGCACATATCTGCTGATATAAACTAAAGAGAGAATGCATGAGGATTGAAAACAAGGGTTTGGGTTAAGGGTATGGTACCAGATAAAGATAAACTGGTCATGTAGGACGACAAAGAGTGGTAAAAGTGAGGGTAAAAGACGTCCTAGATGTGTATGTCGATGCCTGCCTAAATTCAATGATGAGAAAATTAGATGTCAATATTAAGGTCAAATAAAATGAGCTAGTATATCCTGTCAGAAAGAATCTCCATGAACAGAAGTCCTCTGGTGGGAGTTCATAGTGCAAGTACTCTAGCTACCGCCTAGTCTAGTGCTAACCACAAATGAGCTATCATGCATAGTGTAGAAGTGTGGAGGTCTAAATCATCATAGTTTTGCGCCAAACATTCCTGAAAAATACTTAATGTCGAATAGGTTACGTATTAAAATTTAAAAAGTACTTGAAATTTAAAAGCAAAAGCAAAAAGCAAGAAAATGATTAGTACGGATAGACATCCTCCCCCATACTTAAATCACACTGTCCCGAGTGTGAAAAAGTTGTTGAGAAGATGGTGAATAAAAGCGAAATAAAATAAGATAAAAGAAAATTAAATGATGATAGAATCGTGATGGTAGTGAAGTGCTGATCAATCACTCATCCTCCGATGTGTCTGCTGCGAACTGGTGCTGCTCCTGTAGGAAGGTGACAACGCGCTCAAAGCGTCGTCCCTGTCTCTAAACTCTGCGCTCCAGATCAGAGTGTGAGTGCATTGATGTAGATGATGAGGTGTGGCCGGTCGAAACAGATGGATGAAAGTGAGCACGAGCCGCAGCTGCATCACGCTTTGCCTTGGCCACTATGTATTGGCCAATGGTGAATGGTGGACGAGGTACAGATGGCAGAAAATCATCGGGTTCCGGAATCCATTGCGGACGTCCTCCGTTACACAATCTCGGAACTGATGATGAAGGCAAGCTTACTCGGTGCTCCTCAGTGCCAGTGCAATACTTGTAATTAAACCTGTCTGGATCGAAAGCGGCTCGATAGATAGTGTGATCGCGAGAGAGATAAAGTAGGTCATACAAGACATCGGGAAATGGATCATCAGATGAAAAATTGAATCCTACAGCCTGTAGTATCGCTGTAATAGCACTCCCGTAAGCTGGAATAGCGTCCTTGCAACCATGTAAATCATGCTTCACCTTTACCATGTTCTGTGCTATGATCCAGGCAAAGCAAGCAAGTCGTGGGTCGTCCATAAATGGCATCTGAAGTGTAATGAGCTCGGTCTTCAAAACACATCCCATGCTGGCTCTAGAGAAAATCGTGTGTGCTAAGAGTTTGTGCACAACTCTCACTGCAGGATGAGTAAGAAGGGCTGACTTGGATCTCCCGCTATCATAGACTCCATGACCCATCTCTCTCCACAAGTTAAAATCGGGTTCATCTTCAAGGTAAATGCCATCTGTGTATGGAAGCTTAAGAGCCTCACAAAGCTCAGAAATGGTGAGCGAGTAAGGCTGTCCGCGGATAGAGAATGACAAGATGCCATCTGATGCTCTGGGGTTCCTCCTCTTCATGTGGTGGAGTGTAATAGTTGCTAAGAACTCGCGGACTAGCTCAGGATAAGTCGGAAGGTTCAGCTCCATGTAGGGTCTCAGCTTAAGTGCATTGATGTACCAGATTACATCTTCTCTGATTCCAAGCATCTCAAGTGTATGATAATCAATGCAAGGCGTGGGTTTGATGTTCAGCTTCTTGAAACGTTTTGCATAGTCCACTCTCGGGTTTATCTCCCTGCCAATGTATCAAATCTGTAGTGGCTCAGGAGCTGCTCGTGTTTCTCTTCAGTGCTGGAGTAATCTCATCACATAGTTTCTTCTTCTCGGTCTGGCTTGGTTCAGCATGTACTCTCCTAGAGTAGCATCATCGGGAATATCCTCAGAGCTGTCACCAGTGCGACGGCTTCTTCGGGATCTGGTTTGTTCCATTTTTCTGCAAAACAAAATGATTCTTGGAAAAATAGTGAATATGGATGCTGATTTTAACACATTAAGATCAGTTATACTAATACTAGTATAAAGAGATTAATTAAAACTATGAGCAAGCAGAATTGACATTAAATCAAAGAAATCAAGTAGTTCATGACTAGATTCGGAATTTTGATGTTCTCAACATAGAAATCTTCTAAAAATCAATTTTTTATGAGCAATTTCCATGTAAACTCTAAAGATTTCCCAATACTAGTCACTAATCACACAAGACTTAATCAGATTCATCAATTTTGCTGTTCCAAATTTGATTTTTATAAAGCATGTAGAATCCAAATTTCAAAAATCTCAATTCCTCTTAAGTTAGGTGCTAAAATCGATTTTTAGATAACCTAAAAGGATAATCTATTGTTCTTAAGCTATTTCCACCATCAATAAACAGAGATTTGGGCTTTTTAAGAAAACCCTAAGTTCTAAAATCAAGTAAAAATGGCGAGTTTGAGGTTCATACCTTGCTGGAAAGAGAGATTTGATGACAGAATTGAAATCAGCTTTGAAAAATAGTGAGGTTTGGGCCAAGAATCTCTTTAAAAGCTTAAGAATTGAAATATGTGTTCTATCTCCTAAATCTCCAAGTCTTTTGGAAGAGAAGAGAAGAAGGAGTTTTGATCCAAAAAGTGCATTTCCTTTCTTTAAAAAGCGTTTTTGTAGCAAAATCGGAAAATTTCCGGGAATTTTTAAGTTTACGGGAACTTACCTTTCTTGTCTTGCACGCAAGGAAAGTTTAAAACTTACGGAGAATCTTAACAGGCTTTACCGGGAATACTTCAGAAATCACCGGAAAACTTCGAAAAGCGGCGGAAATCCGCGTCGTCACCTCAACGACCAACGGCCGCGGTCAGGAGACGCGCGATCGCGGTGATTGAGGGCTCAGCCGGGGTCACATTCACGGTGCCGCGGTCGATACACCCTTGGCCGCGGGTCGGTCGGTCGCGACCGCGCCTCCTTCTCCTGCGGCCTTTGTCCATCTTTCTGGTCTTTGCTGGGCCGAGCAGCTAAAAACCTACTATTTTCTTCTTGGTTTTTCTAATTTTCTGATTTTTTTGTGTTTTTGTTTTATAAAATACCTGAAACTAAAAAAAAAAAAGAAAGCATAAATTGTAAAAAGGAAAAGGAAACTAAAAGAAAGAGTACCTAAATGGGTTGCCTCCCATTAAGCGCTTTTGTTTTAAGTCGTTTAGCTCGACATAGGCATGAAGAATCAGGCTGATTTGAATGGCACTCCACTTGATGTGCCCTTATCATTTCCGGTCGCTGGAGATTTTACTTCTTCTCTTCTCCCAAAGGAGCCGTCTTCTTTCCTTTACTCTTCTTTCGGACTTTAACATTGTTTAAAACCCTTTTTGTTTTTTCGATCAGCTCCTGGATTTGGTCCTCACTAGTTTCTGTTGCATCCGGTGGAATGATGATTTTGATATTTGCAAAGGCTTTCGGCTTCTCTTTTTCGTTCTCTTTTGGCCTGTCTCCTTTGCTTGGAAAATCATCTAGGATAGTCGGGTAGTACCTTCTGCGATCCACATTGAGGAAAACAGCATGCCGGTTTACGTGATCGATTACTGCTCCTACGATAGCTAGGAATGGTCTCCCGAAAATGAGTGGCCTCTCCTTGTCTTTATCCATCTCCAGGACTTCGAAATCTGCTGGAACAATCTTGTCTCCCACTAGAACTTATAGATCATGAATCGCCCCTTCAGTATCTTTTTGAGATGAATCTCCAAAAATAACCTTAATCGTCGATGTCCTTAAGGTTTTTATGCCCAATTTTTCGGCAAATGTCTTCGACATGATGTTGACATTGGCTCCGGAATCTCACAGGCAGTCTGTGAATTTGATTCCTGAAATGAAACATTGGAAAACAAAACGTCCCGGATCGTCGGCTTTTGTAAGCCTTTGAAACGGTGATCGTTCAGCTACCTTAAATGGTGGCTGCTTGGCATCGACATCCTTGTACAGTGGTACAAAGATTGGAGTTTCTTCTTTCTTTCCATCGTTTCTGGCCTCTTCTTCGGGCAATGTGGTTATGGCGTTGCAAAACCTCTTAGGGTTATCTTCAACTCTTCCTGGAAGAACTCCACTTTGCCTCTTCATAGAGTCGGCTGTTTGGGCGACTTGCATGTATTGCTTTTTGACGCGCGATGATAAAGCTTCAAACTTCCCGTTCAGGTCATTGTACATGCAGTCAACTTTCACGTTCACGTCTTTAGATGCTTTTTCGTTCGTCATAACGAGCTATTGGATGGACTGTTCAAGTCTACCGATTTGTGAAGCTAGCTGGTTCGTCGTGACTCCTTGCTGTTGTACAAATTGATTGTTAAAACCCGTACCTTGGTAGTTGTATGGCTGTTGCAGTTGATATGGTCCTGTTCCTCCGAAGTTTCCACCTTGGAACTTGTTTTGGAAGGATTTTTGCTGAGGTGGGTTGTACTGATCTTGAGAGTTCTCCACATTTGGATTGCGGTAAGAGAGATTGTTGTAATTTGCATTCCGGAAGTTGTTGTTGAAGTCACTGTTGAAGCGATTTTGATATGGTACTAATGCTCCTACATAGTTCACATCTTCTTCTTGAAAGGCTTGATTAATGTGATCAATATCACTAGGTCCTTCATCTTCTGCGCCATTGTTGGTCTCACAAGCATGGATTGGGCGATTGTTGCTCTTCAGAAGCTGGCTCATCATGTTCTTCAACTCGGTTGTCTCCTTGTTGTCTATTCCGGTTTGCTTCGTCGATCGATCGTACTCAGGACAATCATTGCTATTGGCTTGAGCCAAATTTTCGATGAGGGCTCTTCCTTGGGCTATCGTCTTTTGTCCAAAATCTCCATTGCTAGCTGTATCAAGTGAAAGTTTGTATTTTGGTTGCAAACCTCAGTAAAATGTGCTCAGCAGGCTTGATCCAGGAAATCCATGGTGAGGGCAATCACGTTCATACTCCTTAAAACGTTCCCAGGCTTTGTAGAAAGATTCAGTCGGGCCTTGTTGAAAGCTTGAGATCTTTGTTCTCAACTGGTTCGACCTTGACTTAGTATAGAAGTGATTCAGGAAAGCAGTTTTCCACACTTCCCAATTAGTAATTGATTCTGCAGGCAAAGATTTCAACCAACGGTGAGCTTTGTCTGCTAATGAAAAAGGGAACAACTTACACTTTAAATAGTCTGCTGGAACTTGGTTTGTTCTCATCATGCTGTAGATTTCTTCAAAGAGCTCAATATGGTCCATTGGGTGTTCAGAAGGAACTCCATGGAATTGGTTTTGTTTCACCAATGAGATGATTTGAGGCTTGACTTCAAACTCATTCCGGTTCGGAAATGGAACTTGAATTGCAGATCGGTTCTGAAAAATTTGAGTAGGTGCATCAAAATCAGCTATGCGATGGTTCCTGGCTTGTCTTCGGTGTTGATTTGCTGGCTGCACAGGGCGGTTAGCGCGCCCATTCGGCTGCATTCCTTGGTGGTCACCATCGGCTGCATTGATGTGTGCATCAAGGTCTTCACGTTCTTCTCTCTCGCGGTTTTGGTGGTTTCTCGGAGGAACCTCATCCTCCTCTCCATCTCGTCGAGCATGATCACCTCCTCTTTGATCCTTCTCTTCATTTTCTCCATGTTCGGACCCGTCTTGGTCCATATTTAAAGCTCGGTTAAGAGGATCTCCAGGCTGGTCGTCGTTGGCCATTCTTTGCGTTCGTCTAAGTCTTCGAAGTTCTCTTTCGTGTCTGTCTTTCTCGTCTAGAATTGGAATGTTTTCTACAGGTCTGCGCCTGGTATTCATGCAATTCAGAGAAAAACAAAAGAAGGGAAAGATAATTAAGCAAAACTTTAAGAAAGAACTAGAGATCAGGTGTCTAGAACAGAAGTTAAAACAAGAAAAATAGCAAAAGGCAGCGAAACAAATCCCCGGCAAAGGCGCCAAAAACTTGATGTAGTGTCAACTGCGTGAGAGAACAAGTTTTACCCTTAACAAAACAAATGAAAGCCGCAAGTGCACAGCTAATCAGTTATAGTATTTAAGGATCGAATCCAAGGAGATTTGTGTGCCTTGTATTCTTCTACGGTTTTTAACTTTATGTCTAGACTAGATTGGTTTTTAAAGGTTGGTTGTTTGTCACGAATTAAACTAAAACAAAAGAAAGCAAATAAATCTATCCTAGAAAGCAGGTAGAAAAATCGAATGGAAAGCAAGTAAAGCAAGTAAAATATCGAACTAAAGTAATTAAAATGCAGATCTAAATAAGCAAATAAAAATCGATTGGTTTGTAAACTATGACTAAAAACGCTGAGCTTTTGGGAACTCTACAGGGATCATAATCGGTTTTAACACTAGGGTAGATAGATTGTGATTGACGGATATTGATATATAGGGTTCTAGAGCTAGAGTACGGCGGTATGACTACGTCACTGTCGTGATCATAACCAACTGTTTCTCGCAACCCTGACCAGTAGGTTTCCACTCTGGCCCTGGAAGGGAGAGAACGCAAGAGCTGCAAAAGACTCGTCAATACTCACGATCTCGCCGCAGGTAGGTTTCCACTCCTACGGAAAAATCGCCTGTTTCATGTAGGGCTGATACTTAATGAAAACTTTCGCAACACTAACTATCTAGATCAGATACTAGGTGATCAATCAAGCATACATGCAATAAGAACAAGAATAAACATAGAACAGGTCGAAATCCCAGATCTATAAACCTAAATGTCTTAATCGATTATGAGAGCCCCTTTCGGGAACCCTAAGCCCAGCTCGAGATCTACTCAGACATGGCTGAGGTCGACATCATCATTGGTTTTAATAAAAGTAACAAAAACAGTATAGAAAAGAGATGAAGAAAGCTTCTCTATTGAAGTACTCGGACTTGAACAATCTTCTACAAAAATCACATACAAACGGCTAAAGGAAAAGGGTTTCTGTAAAGTATGAAGGGTTATGTCTAAAAACGACCTAAATGACAAGTATTTATAGTCTTCAATACTCCATGGTCTCTAGGGTTCCGGTATTGAGGTTGAGAATGACTTTGGGCTTCAGAAATATGGGCTTTAGTTCGGAGCTTGATGGCCGCGGTCGAGAGTGACGTGACCGCGGGGATTAGGTGGTTGGCCGCGGTCGGGAAGCTTCTGACCGCGGGAAATGGGCTGTTGGCCGCGGTCGCGTGACTTGCTGGCCGTCTTCGAGTGGCTCCGGGGCTAATGGAATATCTTGAGATCCAACCATTGGAATGTCTCCAAACCAAGTGCATTTGAAAGCTGGTTGATTCTTCTATAGGTTGTCCAGTTTTGAGGGTGATCAGACGGTGAGAATGTCTTCGTCTCTCCATGAGAGTTCTGACGATCTGCATTTATCCAAAATAGTCTTTTTGTTCCAATTTGTGCCTCTTTATCCCAAATTACCTGAAAAGTCTTTTAAAATCCGAAAACATAGAAATCCTTTGAGAACCTTTGGAAATGGAGTAAAAACACTTGTAAAAGATATTAAAGTGATCCATAAAAATGGTCAAAATCCGGTGTTATCATTGAATAACAGAACTTGGTCCCCTTCCTTGAACTCTCTTTTGTGTATCTTCTTGTCATAGAGCGTCTTGGTTCTTTCCTTGTAGATTTTAGAGCTCTCAATAGCATATAAACGGATCTGATCAAGCTCGTGAAGTTGTAGAACTCTCTTTTCCTGAGCTGTCTTGATATCAAAGTTCAAAAGCTTCACTGCCCACAAGGCTTTGTACTCCAACTCAACCGGTAAATGGCAGCTTTTCCCATAGAGCAAGTTAAATGGTGAGGTTCCAATGGGAGTTTTGTATGCGGTCTTGAATGCCCACAAAGCATCATCGAGCTTTTTGCTCCAATCTTTTCTAGATGAGCTCACGGTTCTCTCCAAAATGGCTTTGATCTGGCGGTTTGAGACCTCCACTTGACCGCTTGTTTGAGGATGATAAGGGCTAGCCTCCATCACTTATAACAACCCGTGGGACTCCAAACCTTGGGAAAATGATGCTCTTAAAGAGCTTTACCACAACTTTTGAATCATTGGTTGGAGATGCAACCGCTTCTACCCACTTGCTTACATAATCGACAGCAAAGAGTATATACTTATTCCCATAAGAGCTAACAAAGGGACCCATGAAGTCAATGCCCCAACAATCGAAGACCTCTACTTCAAGAATCGGGTTCTGAGGCATTTCATTCCTCTTGGATATGTTACCTTGCCTTTGACAAGCTACACACCTTGAAACAACACTTTGAGCGTCTCTTAACATAGCCGACCACCAAAAACCACTTTGTAGAACCTTGGCTACCGTCTTGAATGCACCTAAGTGGCCACCATACGCTGAACCGTGACATTCTTGTAGCACTGGGTAGATCTCTTCCTCAGTCAAGCACCGTCTATAGAGATGGTCCTTGTTAAGCATGTATAGATACGGCTCATCCCAATGATATCTCATCACATCTCTAAAGAACTTCTTCCTCTGATAAGAATCTAGCTATGGTGGCTCTAAACCGCATGACAAGTAGTTCACAAGATCTGCAAACCACGGGAGACTTCTTTCCTTGATCGTGTTGGCCTACTCCACTTCTAAGTAGGACTTGACTAGCATGAGGTGTTCTTCGGGCAAAGCATCATCTATAGGGACTTGTTCTTCGATCCTCAGCCTTGAGAGATGGTCGGCAGCTCCATTCTCAATACCCTTTTTATCAAGCACTTCCATATCAAACTCTTGAAACAACAAAAACCATCTGAGAAGCCTCGGCTTAGCATCTTTCTTGGTCATAAGGTATCTCAAGGCCGCGTGATCAGTGTAGACATTGACCTTTGATCCCACGAGATAACTCCTGAATTTATCAAACGCAAACACAATGGCCATCATTTCTTTCTCGGTGGTGGCATACTTCTCTTGAGCTGAATCCAAGGTGCGGCTTGCGTAATAGATCACATGGAGCTTCTTATCTTTCTTTTGCCCTAATACAGCCCCCACGGCATAATCTGATGCATCTGTCATCACTTCAAAGGGCAATGACCAGTCAGGGGCTTGGACAATCGGTGCACTGATCAATGCCTCCTTGATTCTCTTGAAAGTTTCCTCACACTCATCATCAAGGATAAACTCCACCTCTTTACACAATATCCTCGTCAAGGGTTGAGCTATTTTAGAGAAATCTTTGATAAATCTTCTGTAGAACCCTGCGTGACCAAGGAAGCTTCTTATTCCTTTCACCGAGTTAGGAGCTTGCAAGTTCACCATAACCTTGATCTTGGCTTTGTCCACCTCTATGCCTCTCTCTGATACCTTGTGACCCAAGACAATCCCTTCTTGAACCATAAAATGGCATTTCTCCCAGTTCAGGACGAGCCTGTGCATGTCACATCGCTTTAAAACCTGAGATAGATTAGAGAGACAATCGGAGAAAGAGGAGCCGTAGACAGAAAAACCGTCCATGAACACCTCCACTTTCTCTTCAATTAGATCAGAGAAGATATGCATCATACATCTTTGAAAAGTAGCCGGTGCATTACAAAGACCGAAAGGCATTCTCCTATAAGCATAAGTGCCATAAGGGTATGTAAATGTTGTTTTCTCTTGATCTCGCGGATCTATGGGGATTTGAAAGAACCCCGAGTACCCATCAAGAAAACAAAAATAAGGATGGTTAGCTAGCCTCTCAAGCATTTGATCAATGAATGGCAAAGGAAAATGATCTTTTCTAGAAGCAGAATTCAGTTTTCTATAGTCTATGCACATGCGATGACCGGTTATGGTTCTTTGGGCTATAAGCTCATCCTTTTCGTTTTTAACCACCGTGATCCTACCTTTCTTGGGCACAACGTGAACAGGAGATACCCACCTTGAGTCAGAGATTGGGTAAATTATCCATGCCTCAAGGAGTTTGAGTATCTCCTTCTTAACCACCTCCTTGAGGTTCGGGTTAAGACGTCGTTGATGCTCAATAGAAGACATAGCTTGGTCCTCTAGGTGTATCCTGTGGGTGCATATGTCAGGAGAGATCCCTCTAATATCATCCAAAGAGTATCCTATGGCTCTCCTGAACTTTCTTATCTCACTAAGCAATGCACTCTCTTCATGCTCTAATAAGCGATCATTGATGATCACGGGATATGTGGAGTTTAAGCCCAAGAAAGCGTACCTGAGCCCTGTTGGTAGAGGCTTGAGCTCAACAGGGGGCGCATCAGCCTCGTTCCAATCAGCTTCGAAGCTGCATTGCCTTGGAACAGCTTCCTCGGCTTTTTCTTTCTTGCGCGGTTTACCACTGACATCGGCATAAGATGTCGCGGCCATGATACCCCGAGGTGTCTCCCCAACAGTCTTGGACTCCCCGATGTCTAAAATGTCGAGGCCACTCTTCCTGAGCTCTAGAAACCTCGTCTTAGCTCCAAGTTCCTTTGGTTGGTCCAGAAGACGATTGTACACCTCGCTTTCCTCATTCAAGTACCCGTGCTCGCTTTGTTCCCGTGTTAAGACCACTTGTAACGGGTCTTCTGCGTTTAACTCCTAGAGGAGCTCATCAGCTAGCTCCTCCATAGTTTCCACATAGAAGACCTGACCTCCAATGGTCGGTTTCTTCATCATTTTCTTCACGTTGAACTTCATAGTTTCAGAACCGATGTGTAGCTCGATCACACCCCCTCTCACGTCGATGATCGCTCCTGCTGTTGCTAAGAACGGTCGCCCCAAGATGAAGGGGTCAAGAGGCTCCTCGTCCATCTCTAGAACTATGAAATCAGTCGGGATCTTTATTTCACCGATTCTCAAAGGCAGATCCTCAAGTAAGCCCACTGGTGGTCTCACCGATCTATCAGCTAATACAAGGGAGATCTTGGCCGGCTTATAACTTTTAAACCCCAGTCTCTTGGCTACCGTGTATGGCATTAAGTTCACAGAAGCTCCTAGATCACATAAACAACTTGAGAATTTCAAGTGACCTATCGCACACGGTAATGTAAAGCTGCCCGGATCGGATAGCTTCCTTGGTATAGACCTCCTTTGAATGATAGCACTGCACTCATGACTCAATATTACCATACCCTGGAGCTCCTTTGTCTTGTTGAGAATGGCATCCTTTAGAAACTTTCCAAGCTGTGGTATAGCTCAGAAAGCGTCTATGATGGGCAAAGTCAGTTGCGTGTTCTCCAAGTGTTTCTCAAAGACCACCTTGGCTTTGTCTAGGATTTTCTTCTTGAAACGCCCTGGAATGGTATCTTGGGCTGGTACGGTGGTGGTGGGACGTAGGGCTTTTCAAGCTCAGGTGTCTTTTCCACCTCTTTTCCTTTGTCTTTGATCGGTTCCTTCTCCAAAACCTTTTCTTCTTGCGCATCATCTGAGGCTGCCTCCCCACCAATTTTCTCATTGTCCTCAATGAGCTTTGTTTTAAGTGTTGGGGCTTGTAATTCTTTGCCACTCCTCAATGTGATGGCGTTCACATACTTCTTGGGGTTAGGCTCCGGCTTACCTGGTAAAGCCGGACCTCTTGATGGTGTAGAAGCTTGATTCTGCTTAAGCTCCCGTATATCCTGTTGCGTTGTTGCGTGCTGGTTCTCAACTCGTTGCTGACCTTGTAACAGTTGTTGAAGAAGCCCACAAACGTCAGGTTCCATCTGATTCTGAGCCGTTCCCTGGTTCTGTTGCTGATTACCCATCGGCTGCGGATTGTACCCTGGTGGAAACTTATGCTGATGCGGTTGGCTGTTGAAGGTGTTGCTTTGAGCCGGTTGATTCTGCTGACTGTAACTCTGTTGCTGCCCACTGAACTGTTGCTTGGGCTGAAAGCTGTTCTGAAATGGAGCTTTAGGATTAGCTACATTTGGGTTCCGGTAAGAGAGGTTTGGATTTTTCCCAAAGTTGTTAAACCGCTGATACCTTTGTTGGTTCCCAATGTAGTTGATCTCTTCTTGAGTTAGGCCATCTTCATTGACATTATCAAAGCTCGGCCCTTGCTCATCAAACTCGCCTACAAAGTGTATTGGCTTTTGTGTAGCCATTAGAACCTTGTCAAGCTTGCTCTGTAGCTCTCTTATATCTTTCTCCATGCGCTGTTCTTTACTAGATTCTTCTGAATGGTTTGCCCTGTCAAAATCCTCTCCATACGTGTCATTAGACATGGCGAGGTTCTCCACTAGTTCCATTGCCGCATTTATCCCTTTCCCAAGAAATTTCCGTTGGAGGCTGTATCGAGTTGGTTTCTGATCTTGGGGAGGGCACCTCGGTATAGAGTACTCAGGAGGGATGCCTCTGAGAAGCCGTGGTGTGGGCTTTGGTTTGTATAGCTCCTGAACCGTTCCAAAGCCTCACTAAAGCTCTCATTGTTGTGCTGCGTGAAACTTGAAATCTGATTCCTTAGCTTTGCCGTGCGTGATGTGGAGAAGAACTTGGATAAGAACGCCAGTTTACACTGCTCCCACATTTGTATAGAACCCCTCGGGAGGTTCTTTTCCCACTGGTGAGCTTTATCACCGAGGCTGAATGGAAACAGGCGCAGCTTGAAGCTATCTTCTGACACGCCATTAATCTTTGTCAGGTCGCAAACTCGATCAAATTGATCAAGGTGCTCTAGAGCGTCTTCTCCAGGTAGACCGTGAAACTTTGTGTTCTGTACCATATTGAGCAGGGAAGCTTTAACTTCAAAGTTGTTGTTTTGCACAGGTGGTGCCTGGATCCCGGCTCTATATTGGTGTGCATTAGCTCGGTCATTTTCTCCAACAAAGATCAGAGGAGGTTGTCTCTGAGCTGGTGGTGGAGGCGGAGGAACATGATGGGCTTGCTGCTCATTTCTATTTGCCTGATGTTGGTTTTGCTGAGCAAGCCTTTCATTTCTTTGAGCCTGTTGTTGGTTAACGTAGGCTTGTTGTTCATTCCTCTCGGCCTGCGCTTGATTAGCCTGAGCCTGGTGCTCGGCATCTTGAGCCTGCTGCTCAATCCTTTGCTGTTCTGCCATACCAAGCCGTTCAAAGTGCCGTTCTCTCTCGCGTGCTCGCCTTTCGATTCGGTTTATACTGTTGTCGTAAGGGAGAGGCGGTTCTGTGCTGTGAGACCTGGTTTTCATGCACCTGAAAGCAAAGCCAGAACTTGCAAAAGAGTTAGTAAAACAAAAGAAAGTAAAGTCTTGATCTCAAGAAAAAATAAGAGACTAATGCTCCCACAAGTTGGCAACGGCGCCAATTGATAACTAAGAGTTTTTTCAGCTCTTTGTAGAGGTTACCAATCCCCTGTCTTGTAGTACAAGGGGTTATCAATCCAAACTTGTGTGTGAGGCACTAGTCTATGTTACTTGTTATCTTAAGTCAAGATGATCAAGAAAGAGTTTTTATCTAATCTATTTAAACAAGCAAATAAACATGAAAATGAGATAAAAGATGAAGTTTAAACTAGATGAAGATGCAAATGACAAACAATAAGCAAGTAAATGATCGGATGATGATGATATATGATAAAGGTAGAAGCTTTAGACAGGATAAAAGACTCGGGTTCTTCCAAGCTAGAATAGCAAGTTAATGAATCAATATTATCAAGCGGTTTCATTTAACATGAACTCAAAGTATGTTAATCTTCTCATGAAAGTATTGAACATCTAAACTGATCCTCTTTCATACCAAAATCCCTTTTGAGAAGCATGAATCAGTCAGCTTTAAGATCTGGTTCAATAGGTCGTTTAAGAGAACAAACTATCACTCTCGCGATGAAAGACTCTTAAACCCTTAACCAAGTGGTTCAGACATTTCTACAAACACTTTTGATGCGAGATATGTCTCAGATCTGAACCTCAAGTGATGTGCTTGGATCCAGCTTAGAGATCTCGTCGGTTAAAGAATGAAACATGCAAGACTAGACCCCTAAACTCACTAATCTATCTTGAAAGCACCCTAATCTACCTATCTAAAGCCGCTTAAACGACTACTCACTGATCATAACGAGCTCACTAAGTCCTTTGCAAGACATGTAGCTACACTACAAGAACGAGGGGCATTTCCAACGAATTTTTTACGTCGATTTATGGTCGTCATAAATTTACGACTCAATTACGTCGAATGTACGACGTCAAATTATTTCGTCGTAATTTCGACGTAAAATAGTACTCTCGTAAAATCGTCGTAAACTTACGACGACATTACGACAAATAAAGAACGAATTATATTTCGTCGTAACATTGTCGTAAATTTTACATCGATAATACGACGAATTGGCCTACATCTTGTAGTTGACGTAATATCGATGTAAATATAATGTAAACTTTATTTCGACGTAAATTTGATGTAAATATTCAATGGCAATATGTTGGTAACCAAACAAAAAATCTATATATACCCTTTCTTCTCTCATTATTCCATCAACCCAAAAAAAAATATAAATACACAATTTTTTGAGTCTTTGAATGTTTGAGTAAAATTTTAATAGTTGAAATTTATATCAAAATTCAAAAACAAAAAGTCATTTATTTGTTTTTGAAATGTCTATATACGATCTACGAAAGTGGATGTATACGCCCAAAAATGTTGATGGGTCGTTGACTGAAGAATTCAAAAACGGATTAGAAATATTCATGTACCAGGTCGGCCTTATGCAAACTGTAATTGAAAGCGGCAAAATGTATTGTCCTTGTGTGAAATGCAAAAATAGGAAACATATTCTTATTGACACTATCTGGCAGCATTTATTGAATAGAGGGTTCATGCCCCGATACTTTATTTGGTATCAGCATGGAGAGGGATATGGTCAAAGTAGTGGTTAGATGGCTGCACGGAGTAGTAGTAATCATCAAGAACATGGGGATTTTGAAGCGTCAAATGATTATCAAAGTAGTCAAGTTCAGGGTGAAGATCAGGATATGATGCATGAAATGGTTACTGATGCATTTCATGAAACACATGCTGATACTGTTGAGGAGCCCAATGCAGATGCGAAACGCTTTTATGATATGTTAAACGCAGCAAAACAGCCTCTTTACGAGGGATGTAGGGAAGGTTTATCTAAATTATCATTAGCAGCTCGGATGATGACAATAAAAACTGATCACAATCTATCTGAAGTTTGCATGAACGATTGGGCAGATCTTATTAAAGAGTATTTGCCAGATGATAATTTGGCTGCTAAAACGTATTATGAAATTCAGAACCTGGTTTTTAGTCTTGGATTGCCTTCTGAGATGATTGATGTTTGTGTTGATAATTGTATGCTTTTTTGGAGAGATGATGAGAAGCTTGAAGAATGTCGTTTCTGCCAAAAGCCAAGATATAGACCGTAAATTGCTGGGCGTAAGAAGATTCCTTACCAACGAATGTGGTATCTTCCTATCACTGATAGGTTAAAAAGACTATATCAATCTGAACAGACAGCTGCGTCGATGAGATGGCATGCAGAACATTCACAAACAGATGGCAAAATGACTCACCCGTCTGACGGGAAATCTTGGAAACATTTTAACACCGTACATCCAGACTTTGCTATATCTAAGCGAAATGTTTATCTTGGTCTTTGTACTGACAGGTTTAGTCCATTTGGTATGTCTGGTAGGCAATATTCATTATGGCCTGTGATTCTTACGTCATATAACATTCCTCCAGATAAGTGCATGCAAAGGGAGTTTTTGTTTCTAAGTATCTTAGTCCCTGGTCCAAATCACCCGAAGCAGGCCCTTGATGTGTTTTTGCAGCCATTCATACATGAGTTAAACCAGTTGTGGCATGTCGGAGTACGAACATATGACTGTTCGAGTGATAAAAATTTTACGATGCGAGCAGTGCTTATGTGGACAATAAGCGATTTCCCGGCATACGGAATGCTATCAGGTTGGACAACGCATGGGAGGTTATCATGTCCTTATTGTCTTGATAGGACTGATGTATTTCAGCTTAAACATGGTCGGAAAACCTGTTGGTTTGATTGCCACCGTTGTTTTTTACCACCAAACCATCAATATAGAAGAAACAGGCGTTTGTTTATAAAGAAAAAATTGGTTCGTCTTCCTCCACCAGTGTACCTAACTGGGGTAGATCTTGAAGCGCAAATAGATCATTGGGGTGGACTTGAAACGGTCCCCCGAGGAGGAAATTGGCACACTCCAGCGAATATGCCTGAAGGATATGGGGTTCATCATAATTGGCACAAAAAAAAATATATTTTGGGATCTGCCATACTGGAAAGATCATTTGCTGAGACATAATCTTGATGTTATGCACATTGAGAAGAATGTTTTCGATAACATCATACATACTGTTTTGAACGTCCAAGGAAGAACCAAAGACAGCGTTAAATCACGGATGGACTTGCCTGATATATGTAACAGAATTGAGTTGCATATGGTGAGTAATGGGAAAGCACCAGTTCCTGTATTTTGGTTGGGTGCTGAACAAAAAGCAGCATTGTTTAATTGGGTATCATCAGCCGTGAAATTTCCTGATGGGTATGTATCTAATCTAGCTAAATATGTGGATAAAGGACAAAAGTTTTTAGGGATGAAAAGTCATGATTGTCATGTGTTTATGCAACGGTTACTTCCTTTTGCGTTTGCTGAACTCCTACCGGGACATGTCCATGAGGCACTAGGAGGCATTGGAGCTTTCTTTCGTGATCTAAGTACAAGGACATTATCAGCAGATGTAGTTGCCCAACTTTCGACAAATATTCCAATATTTTTGTGCAATTTAGAGAAAATATTCCCACCTGCTTTCTTCGATGTTATGGAACATTTACCTATACACCTCCCTCACGAAGCAGAGTTAGGAGGACCTGTTCTGTTTAGGTGGATGTATCCGTTTGAACGCTTTATGAAGCATTTAAAGGGTAAGACTAAAAACTTAGCAAAAGTTGAAGGGTCTATCGTGGCGGGAAGTTTGACAGAAGAAACTTCTCATTTCACGTCTTATTATTTTGCTCTGAAGGTTCGTACACGCAAACGGGCTCCAAGACGTTATGACGATGGGGGTGTAGGACAAACTTACGCAGTAGAAGGTGTGCCTGATATATTCTCACCAATTGGACATCTAAGTGGGAAACTAAAAGAAACTTGTTGGTCAAACGAACAGGACTACCACATCGCACATACATATATACTTCTGAACTGCGAGGAATTGGCACCTTACGAGAGGTACAGGATATTATATATATGCATGATTATATTTTGATTGAATATATTTCTTAACAATGTTTTTCAATTTCAGCACTTTTGTCAGTCAAGTCCGAGAATGCATTGACGGTGTTTCAGAAGATGAAATTAATAAGCGGAAAGACCAACATTATGCATTGTGGTTAAAAGCTCAGGTCGATCATGATGACAAGACATATGCAGTATGGTTTCATGAGTTGCTCCATGGTCCTATATCTAAGATAACTACTGCAGCTATGTATTTCACCCGTGGCTATGTTTTTCATACTTACAGTCATGGCACTCAACGGGCAACTACGAACTATGGAGTTTGTGTACGAGGTGAAGTGGACTTTTATGGGATCATAAAAGATATAATTGAAGTGGAATACCCCGGATTAGTAAGAATGAAAACTGTTCTATTCAAATGTGATTGGTTTGATCCAACGGTGGGTCGTGGAGTGCGTATAACAAATTCGGAGTGGTAGATGTAAACGCCTCTCGACGATACAATAAGTTCGAGCCTTTTATACTTGCATCTCAAGCAGAACAAGTCATATTTGTTCCATATCCTTGAGTTCGAAGTACGGGAATTTCATGGCTGGCGATTGTTAAAGTTGCTCTAAGGGGTATAATTGATGGTGTAGATCTCCCACCTATGCAACAAGATGATTGTGTAGACATTACGGAACCTGAGGTTGAAGAACATGTTCTTTTAATTGATCCACGTAATCGACAAGTTGAAGATCTCCATGGGGACGAAACTGAAGAAGCTGCTGACGAATTTCAAACAAGCGGTGATGAAGATGATGCGATTGATGAGGACAGCGAAGAAAATGTTGAAGATGAAACACATGACATAAATAATTAGTTTATCGTTTGCATGCCTTAAACGTAATTTGTAATATTAAATGTAACATTTGTTAAATTTGATAAATTTGTTAAACCTTAAATGTTTTAAAAAGGAAAGACAATTATTCAAAAGAAAATTTACAAGCGTTGACTTGGACATATGTTGACCTTTGCAACGAATTTACGACGATTTCCAAATAATCGTCGTAAATTCGTCGTAAAATGTAAACCCTAAATCCTATAGGGTTTCGCTTTCCCAACTTATAGAATGTTTTTTTGGTGCATTTTCCTGAGTAAGGTCATGTATTATATAAGGTTTTGTAGTATAAGATTAAAGAACTTGTAAATATGTGGTTTGTATTACGATGACTTTACGATGAAGGTGAGTGATTCGTCGTAATATACCATCGAAGTTACGACGAAATCTAACCCCTAAATCTTGTAATCATCATTTTCTTGTCTTTTTGATGGATTTCAATCAAGAGAATTATATGGCTTACCATCTCATAAGATAATACACTTTTCTAAACCAAAAAAAAAAATTCAAATTTTCACATATATATTTTTATCAAGTAATCTTAAGTACTTATATACATTTATGGAAAGATGTAAGGATTCATCTTAGATCTTACCAAATTCATCATTAAGTTGTATAAACATACAAGAAGTTTTACAGAACACATATATAATGTTTAGTAATGCATGTAGGTGCTTATGGATGTATAAATTTTTCAATTCATCAGTTTTTGAAAAAAATATCGTAAAATCGTCGTAATTTTATGTTGATTTTACGACGATATGTAGATACGCAGCCGTTATAATATTTATGTTTTATACGATTTCGTCGTAAAATCGTTGTAATATTACAATGATTTTACGACGAATTACCCTGATCGTCGTAATGTCATCGCAAAGCCAAAATAAAGCCACGTGTGTTTGTCTTATTCGATTTGTGGCTTGGTGGGCATTCTGCGTCGAATTTACGACGAATTCGTTGTAAAGTCGTCGTAATGTTACGACGACTTTACGATGAATATAAATTCTATATATATGGACGCACCCCTCCTCACTTCGTCGCTCATTCCCCTTCTATCTCTCTCTCCTGCCTTCCCTCCAATTTTTGCCTTCTCTCTTATTAAAGGTATGTTTTTTTAAAAAAAATATTTAATTATTATTAATTTAGAATTAGAATAGGTTTAGGTCAGGAATTATTTTATGATCGGAATTTCTTAGATTTAGGATCAGAATTAGATAATAGGTTCGGAAAATTAATTTAATTATTATTTTTTTTTTCCGTTTTGCAGACGATGACTCGTCGGAGGACGCACTACATCAACTTCATGGCAGACGGACACTCTCATTTCCGGACGTCTGCCTCGGGAAATATCGAGATCCCGTCATCCTCCGGAGCCTCCCAGGTTCCGAATACTGCGGCTGAGCAGTCTCCACCACCGCCTCCACCACCACCTCCACCACCGGCTCCTGAACCCCGCCCTCCTCAACCGTATGCCCAATTTACGATTGAGGACTTACTAGCCCTACCAGGATGGGGGGCTTTACGACGTCTGGTCCCCGGAAAAGCGGAACCAGGCTCTTATTGGTAAGTAAAAATTTATTTATATTATATTTTTTTTAAATAATTCATTAATATACTTAATTATTAATGTAATATGTTTTTTTTTGTTTCATAGGTTTGACTTGGATAATTGTGTCGGTCGGAGCGTTTCCGACACAATTAAGAGCCATTTCGTCGAGCCTCACTACAACTGGAGCAGGGTGTCGCAAGAGACGTTCGACACCTGGTACAAATGCTTTGCGGTAATGTTTTTTTACCTTCTTTCTAATTGTAATTCATTAATTATTATAAATTTAATCTTAATTTTATATTGTTTAATTTTTTGTTTTATTTTGCAGCAACGGTGGAACTGGGACATCGGGATCAACGAGACGGTCCGGGAAGCGTTCCGTCTGAAGGCGCAGAAACGCCTAGTCAACACCGTTTCCGATTGGAAGCGGAAGTGGGAGACCGACGGCGACGACGCAAAGCCGAGCCCGATGTCCACTTCCTGCTGGAACGGGTTGAAGGCATATTGGATGAACCCGCATGCCCAAGACGTAGCTGGTAAGTGTTCGGCCGTTCGAAACCGGGTCGGTCCTGACGGTCAGAAGTTAGTGACCCCGCACACTTCTGGCCAAATATCATTTGCGGGTAGACGTCTAATGATGGTAAGTAATATTAATTATTTAATTATTTCTATTTTTCAATTATTTATATTTATATAATATATTTTTATTAATGTTTATTTGAAACTTTTTTTGGTAGGCCGAGGAGAACGGAGGAGAGCTTCCTCCAATGACGAAGCTTTTCGAGACCACTCACCGGAAGAAGGACGGGACTTTTGTAGATGCTCGGTCAGAGGACATCTACAATGCCGCTATTCAGAGGATCGCCGAGCGGGAAACCCAGGCAACACCTAACGGTACTATCCAAGTACCTTTGACCGTCCTCGAGCAAGACCAGATCTTCGAGGAGGTATGATCGATTTCAATATTTTTTTAAATTTATTATATATAGTACTTAATTATCTGTATATATATGATCTAACGTTTTTATTTTTATTTGTAGGTTGCTCCGAAGAAGAAGGGCCGCACCTTAGGGATGGGCTCTATTAGAGACTGTCCCGCCGCCTCGTCTTCCGGATACCGCACGCAGGAGGATCCGAGTCAACTTGAGGACAAGCAAAGGACAAGTGTGGGGGAGTTGATATGTTCATAATTTGCATCATTTAGGTTGCATAAATCATTCCAAATCATGTTTTATTTCATGTATTGTAGGTCCTTAGGGTTTGTTTTAGAACTTAGGAGATGCATTAGGTCCCAATGAGTCTTTGCATGTTTTGAGTGTCTATCAGGTGATTATGGAGCTGAAAAGATGAATCCAGGAGGTGGAATGGTGAGCAGAGCTTGAAAAAGTGGAAAACTTGAGTCTATGGAGGTTATCGGCCATTCTCGCTGGCCAGGAAGGTTTTACCGGCCATTTTCATGTACCGCGGGAAGCTTTACCAGCCATTTTCACGTACCGCGAATTAAGTATATCGGCCAAAATCTCCGGGTGCGAACGAGTCTCAGAAATCACCTGTCCGGGGAGCCTTCCGGTCCGATTCAGATGGCGGGTCCTTCATAGAAGTTGGAGAGCATTGAAGCACGGTCTCATAGCAATTGGAATCGTAGAATTCGGACGCGTGAGCAGAGAGATAAGCTCGTCGGAAGAAACCCCTGTCTCGCAGGTATTCCGGACCGAGCAGATCAGTTCTGAAGGATGCGAAGGACGGTGCACTTCCAGGCCGATTCAGCTTCCGGGTCCTTCATGAGAATCAGAGACATTTGAGTCTTCTTTCCAGAACGTCCAAGAGCATTCAATTCGGATCTATGAGCAGGAAGATACGGCCTCCGGAATGGACGCATGTCTAGACGCCTCTCTCTGGTCGTATACATGCACTGCAAAGATGTGCCCTCCAGGAAGCCTTCCACCTCCCAAGCACTAAAACTTCCTTCACAAAAGTTGGAGATAAATGAGTCCTCTGTCTTCTGCAACCGAAATCATTCAATTCGGACAAGTATCACAGGAGTTACACTCTCCGGAATGCGAAGTGATCTAAGCTGCTCTGGATGCTGCGAGATGGTCTTGCGACTTGGTTAACCCGCAGGCCTGAAGATGAACGCCTGAATGCTGATGCTGCGAGTTGAAATGTGCGGGTAAACTATCACTGGAAGAGGTCTGGAGCTCCCGAGCAAGAGAAATGCTAAGTCCACAATCGTGCGACTTAGGCATGCGAGTCATCCGTGCCTGGATCTATGCCGCACGATCACTCGGAATTCACTCCGACTTGAGCCTGCGACCTAAGTGCAATAGAGACCAACCCGCACAGTTTCTACATCCCCCAGAAACCGGCTCAGCCCTGCGAGTTGGAGAGGAAGGAGACCATGCCGCAGAAACACTCGCAATTTACTCCTAGATAGGCGTGCGGCTCCGACAAGGCGATTCAAGCCTCACAAGACAAGTCTTCATCTACTGCGACTTAGGTGTGCGGCCTGGGACATACTGAACCGACCCGCAGCTTTTCCCACTTTATCCATTAAAGCCGGGTCAGGACCCGGTTTGTTCCGGGCTGACCCGGTTCGTTTTTAAGAAGGTATAAATACTTTTTAGGGTTTTTTGGGGGAGAACTAAGTTTTATTCCCTTTGTCTCTTGCCTCTTTGGTGAAAAGACTCCATTAAGAAGAGAAATATTTTTATTTGAGTGTTTAATCAAGAGAGTTTAAAGGGATCTGGGTGTTTAAAGCTGTTTTCTTTTGAATCTATCATCTCCATCTCCATTTCTCATCATTAATCATGCTAATCTACTCAACTTGCAAAGGTTTAAGAGAGATTAGTATGATTAGTGAGTAGTCACCTTAATGAGGTTCTAGATGTGTAGGTTAGGGTGCTAAAGTGTTAGATTAGGAGTGCTTAGGGCTAGATTCATTGATTCATCTCTCTAAACAGCTGTTCTCTATGCTAGATCCTTGATAATCACTTGAGATCTAGATTCTGGGAATTTCATGCACCAAAAGTGTTTGATGAAATTCCTGAAAGAGTTGTGTTAGAGGTTTAAGTAATTTTTCATCATGGGAATGATTTGTTAAATGCTTGAATGATCATTAAGAGCTGTTTGTTAATGCATATTGATTCATGTTTCACAAATGGGAATTTGGTTTGAAAATGGATTAGTATAGGGGTTAATACCTTCATGAGAGGATTAACCTAGATTAGAGTTCTTAATCATTTGAATCATGTCTCATCATTGTCATTAGCATTTCTAGTTTAACACCAAGGCACCCTAACCAACTATCATGTCTAGAATCTCATGCCTCCATCATATCATATTCACATCATTTGTCATTGTCATTTGTCTTTAAACCTGTTTATGTTTATAGTTGTCTCTAGATTAATCAAAACCTATTCTTGTTTGCTTGAATTAAGAACTTGAACATATAGCTTAGTGTCTAACACCACATTTGGATTGATAAACCTCTTTTGTGCTACATTGACAAGGGGATTGATAGCCCTGAAGACCCTTAAAAGTCC